>NC_142606.1:50247237-50567261 GCF_041222555.1 Hakea prostrata | reverse complement strand
AATAGAAAGACATGGATTTGATCATTGTTTGGTGTGTAATCTATGCTAGTTAGTCTTAGGTTACTATTCCTAAGATTCCTTTGAAATTTCGGAGTGTTTCGAATCCCGGAAGTTAAGTTCCGGATCAAAATTCAGCTTTTGGCTATGGGTATTGTTCACCTAGTTGATTGCAAAGCTAGGCTACCAGGCATGGACAGCATTGATTCCTTCGTTCGATTTGATCCGTTTGACCTTCGATCTTCTAGGGCTTTTTCCTAATGTTGTATCTATGTTTGTCTAGGGTTTATTTGCTAACTTTGGACTTGATCTCTTGTTCCTCCAGATTTTCTTCGAATCGAATTAAGGTAATGACAGTTGTTACATATTAACATCAATTGCGTGAATCTTCGTTTCTAATTTGGGAATCTCTTAGATTTACTGCCATTCTTATATTTTCTTAGTATGATATTACTGTTGTAAGTACTTCAAGTACAGTAGTGTCTTGTTCATGTATTTCTTTATTACTTGAATCATGTATGAATACTTATTCTTGTCATTTACATATTCAAATGGTCATGTTTATATGTATTCTTCTATATGATTAGATATCAGTTGTGTATGTTATGACTAAATTGGAATGTGATTGATTAGGTATGATTTGGGATTGGGGAATGTCCTTTTGACATTTTTGTCCTTGGACATCAGTGGGAATGGTATGGGACATTTTCGATGGTGCCCTTTGACGCTTTCTTGGATTGTTGTATGTCATTCCTAGGGCTTGTCTAGCAGTGTTTGGCTAGGATGTCCCTGTTATATCAAACCTGATTCGGAAGGGTATTGAGACCGAGTAACCCGTGGTAGCAATGTGGGTTTGTGGGCTCTCAAGACCGGTAACCAACCCGTGAGAGGACACGGGTCACATTGTGGGGGCCATTCATTGGTAGGGTCGCATCTAGTAGACTTGGGCTCATGGGCGCTCAAGACCGGTAGCCAACCCATGAGAGGACATGAGAGCTTCTCATCTATTATTTGTGAATGACCAATAGGGTTGATGAGTCCGTAGTTCGAATTGGTTGTAGCCATAGGATACGCTGACTCTAGTGAGAATGATACCGGAAAAGATCGCCCTGGGCAAGGAATGGAAGTATCTAACTCTGACTTGATATAACTAAGTAGATGACTTGCATTTGGCTAGGCTTTACCTTGACATGCACCAATACTTAGACCAATGGTGATGTGTGAGAGCGGTGACCTAAACCCCAGCCATCGAATGCCCCGAGGGATGCAAGACCCAATTACCACTAGTAGAACCCAAGATACCAAGATGGTTGAGGGAGAGTAATTTGAGACCTACCCAAAGAAGTATGGTGCTATGACTAAAGCATGTTTGCCTATAGAGACCAACATACATAGAGTTAGAATCATACACTATCACATCCACCCAGCCGGTACCCTACCTGGCATACCCGAGTGTGTGATCCACAGCCCCGAAGATCAAGTATCGAGGTAATCAACCTCCCACCTAGACAATAATATAATCATGAACATAAATAATCAACGTGCAAAAGATAAACAAAAGATCCAAATAAGGAAAGAGTAAATCATATATAATCAGAGTACGAAAGACAATCAGAATGTCTAAATCAATAAAGTAAAGTGAGGCGGAATCCCACTTTACAACCAGCGGAAAGTAGTACTAAAAGAAAAGGAAAAGGAAAAGGAATGAAAACTAATCCCAATAGCAGGTACAATAAGTAACTAAATTGTTCTCAATCTTATAGACAACATCTCTATAAGTATAAATCTCAAAAATGGCACAAGGGCGCTTCCACTCTATGGTCGGACTAAGCATCGTACGCAGCATAACCACCCGCGGAATCTTCAGTATAATTGTCGTAACCGCAATCACCTTCCTGGAGATATGCCTCTTCTCCTTGCGCTTCTTCATACAAGCAATCATGATACTCAGAACCTGTAGAGAAATCTAACAATACATTGTACAAAAGGAATGAGTTTCAAAGAAACTCAGTAAGGTAGTCAATCCATAACAACATAAATGACAGGATTTCAAAGCAATGTAAAATGCTATATGATATGAGACACATGCTGCAATATGATTCTAACTCTATGTATGTTGGTCTCAATTGGCAGACATGCTTTAAGTCATAGCACCGTACTTCTTTAGGAAGGTCTCATCACACAACGCCTTTTGGTAGTGAGTCCGGCATCCCTCGGGACATTCCATGGCTTGGGGTTAAGTCACCACTCTCTCACATCACCATTGGTCTAAGTACTGGCGCGTGTCAGGGTCAAAGCCTAGCCAAATGCAAGTCTCCTACTTAGTTACATCAAGTCAGATCCAGATACGTCCATTCCTCGCCCCTGGCAATCCTTTCCGGTATCCTTCACACTAGAGTCCTCATAGTCCCTGACTACGGACTCATCAACCCTATAGGTCATCCACATATGGTAAACGGGAAGCTCTCACGTCCTCTCACGGGTTGGTTACCGGTCTTGAGCGCCTGTGAGCCCAAGTCTATCCATATGCAACCCTACTGATAAATGGTCCCCACAATGTGATTCCTGTCCTCTCACGGATTGGTTACCGGTCTTGAGCGCCCATGAATCCCCATTGCTACCACGGGTCGTTCGGTCTCAATACCCCTCCGATTAGGGTCTGACATAACGGGACATCCTAGCCAAACACTACTAGACAGTCCTAAATATGTCATCCAACAATTTAGGAAGGTGTCCAAAGGGCATCTCCGGAAACATCCCATAATATTCCCGTAGTAGTCCAAGGACAGAAGTGTCAAAAGGACACCTCTCTTTTCCAAACCATACTTAATCATACACAAACAGAATTCCATAACATCACATATATGGTAACTTCATATATGGAAAGAAATCAATAATAACATATCACTTGCATATAATTGGTAAGTAAATCATACATGAATCATAAACAAGTAATGCTACTGAAATCAAGATAGTACAACAGTAGTATAACATTGTAAGAATCTAATTAAAGAAATAAACTAACAAGATTCAAATATAGAAACTAGATTCATACCATCTATGTAATTAAGGAAATAACCATCCTTACCTTATATAACTCGCAAAGGAATCTTAGGGAATCAAGTAAGACCTTGACTAAACTTGAGAAGAAAGTCCTAAACAAGTGTATACAACATATTAGGAAAGATACCTAGAAGGAAAGATATCAAAACATCCAAAACAGACCAAATATATGAGGTTACTGAACTCATTGGTCGATTGACTTGGTCTACTGCCTCAGTCGACCAATGAGTCGACCAACACAGAGATAGTGGCCTTAAAAAATCAGAGTTTTTAGAATATGAAACCGAATTTGGTGGTTCAAAAGGGTACTAAACAAGGGGTAAACTACAATGGCAATATACTAGTATATAGAGGACTCCAAAACACTAATCAAATCAAGTCTTCAAGTTACAAATTAGGAAACAAAAGTTACCATAATTAGATCAATCATGGTTCTTGAAGAATTCATAGTACAAATCATGGACAAGAACAATAAGATGATGGATCACTGTTTGTGAATAAGAAATCATGAAAAGCATGCATAGATCTTCAAGAAAATTGGATCTAAGACTGAATAACAATAATCTAAATAAGGAAAGTGAATGAATACAAGTTTTCCTTCAAAAGCGAGTGATGATCATGATGAAGATCATCCACCAAGCTTTAGATCCTTAGGAAAAGAGAGGGAAAGAGTATAGTGATGTTTGCAACAGAGATACAACATCACTACTACTGTCCTCAATCAGAAAAGGAAAGGAAAACAACGAAGAATCAAAGATGAAACACAAAAGAGGATGATCACATACCTTTTTGTGTAGAAGCACGAGTTTTGACGAAGATCCGTCAAGATAATCACCAAGGATGCAAGGGAGATGACTTGCAAAGGTCTCTAGTACGTTCCAAAGAGTTTGGAGGCAGAAAATACGAAGCAGACTCGAGATTGGACTTAAATAGAGCAAGCAAAGACCTAATTAGCAAAATAGAACCCATTGGTCGATTGGATTGGTCGACTGGTCCAGTTGACCAATGAGTCGACCAATCGAACAAACAAGACCAAAACAGGGAAATGAAGGCTCAGATCAAATCCAAACATCAAGGGGTTTTGCACACACACCAAGTGACTTACCTAGTAGGTAGAAATGCCTTCGAACCATGACAGAGAGCACTCCAAGTCCATCAACTAACTTGATCTTCATCAGGATGCAGTTTCCATAAATGGAACACTGACATCAACACTCATGGATTCAAAGCCAGCCACCAAGTCTTCCACTGGGATGGCCCATAGCTGACTTCTTGCTTTACTTCGAGTTGTCGGACCTACAAACAACAGGGTTTCCGGGTAAAGGTTAGGGCTGGGTTTCACATACATGCATTGTCCGTTTCATATCATATTGCATTTGCTATGTTCTGCCATCATGTTATTTGTGTTGTTATGGAATAACTTGCCTTGTTGAATCCTTTTGAACTCACTCCTTTTTGCAAATATCTTTGTTAGATTATTTTACAGGTATTGACGAGTATGACGACCAGTACTATGAAGTGCAAGCCGATGATGCATACTACTCTCAAGGTGCTAGCGGTTACGAAGATTACGGTGAAGATCCCTCCTGTGATCATGTTGCATATCAGGATTAGCCTTATTTTGGAATGGAAGCGGCCGTGTTTAGTTTCTCTAGATTATGCTAATGAAGACGTTCTTTATAAGATGGAAGAGACCTTAATTTAGTTTGATTTATTCTTTTTTTTCCCTTTCTTTTGGGAAACAGTTGTAATCTTTCCTTTTTAGTTTCGAGCTACATTCCATTGTGTTATGTGGATTGATTTTCCGAACACTCTATATATGTTTGTTCAACATTGATTATTATATTGGTATCATTTCTTTCCACACTAATTATGTTATCTTTCTCTTCTTCTTATATTGATCTCTTAGTTTATATAATATTACTTTGATTATATCTTGTTCATGATTATGTTATTGTATATGTGAGAGGTTGGTTTTCTCGATTACTTGATCTTCGGGGCTATGGATCACACACTCAGGTATGCCAGGTAGGGTACCGACTAGGTGGATGTGACAGATAGCCAGTGTATCAAGATGTAGATTCAAACAATCATTGATTCCCTTGTCATAAGTAGAAGAATTATAGGGAGGGTTGTCACTCTCAACAGCTTTTGGGTTGCAAAGCCAATAGGGGGGCAGTGCCTGAGCAAGGGAAGGGGAACACATCTTCCAAATTCATTGGAGGTGAGGTATTGAAGTTCAAAGTTAAGAGATCAATACCCTCACCCCCCCCCCCCAGGGTATCAATGCCTCCAAGAGGATTAGTAGATGAAGTAGGGATCTCATCAAAATTATAGATAAGATCCTATGTTGTGAAGACATCATCTTTTCGAGGTCTCTAGTAGTGTGGAATCTAGAGAGCTCCCCTTGAATAGGTTCAGTTTGTAGCCCCTTGAAGAAGTCATTAATCCCCAAGTTTCCTCTTTGAGCTTGGCCTCCAGTGGCAGGGTTAAAACCAAATTCCTCTGTGCAATTTTTTATGAGGTCGCAAATCTTACCACATTCAAAACAAAGAGTTCCTACCTCATATAGTAATTGCACAAGTATCCAAACTCCACCAGAACTAAAAATCCTAGTTTTGAAGCCAACAACTTTGTTATTGATATCCAACATGATCTTGACCTAGCAGAGTTGCAAAGGAGACCAAGGTCAATAGGGTTGAGATAAATTTCTATCACTCTACCAATAGCAACAGCAACTTTGTGGATCAGAGGGTAAGAGAGATGGTCAGAGCTTATTCCCCTCAATTGAATCCACATTGATATAGGTGGAAGAGTATAATTTGATCTAAATTTAGGTATGGGCTTGAAAGATAAAGGCAAAAGTGAAGTTCCCAGCCACCATGGGGATAGAGAGAATACTTGGTTCCTCCTCTCTTTTGAGACAAAGGTAGCTTTAAGTGAGTCAATTCTAGCATAAAACACTTGCAAAGCTCCTAGGGGAGCCCATAAGGTAGTAAGTTTTTTGCCAATAGCCAGGATTGACTAAGCTTGGAGACCAATAGCATACCCATATTAAAAGATACCTAGTTGTGATACCACTATTGGAAAAATTATGTTCCCAAAACCTTCCTTCGGAACTGCCTCTTGTAGAAAATTCCCCAAAAATGAATTAAAAAATAAAACAATAACCAAGCTTAAATTTACAAAAAAAACCCTGAACTAGGGAAGAACCACGGCTGTGGTCAAAAGACAACCAAAGAAAATATTGTTGTGTGAAAAATTGTTACAATCACACATACAATTCTCTCACAACCCACAACCCCAATATACCAAGTTTTAGCACACAATGACTTGCCTTACATCTCCTAAACAATAGAAGAAAAAAATGAATATGATCAGAGACAAATATAGTGCTTAACGTGTATTGATAGAACCAAAGGCTTGGACCTTTTTATATAGATTTTTTCTTTGCCTTCTTTTTTCACCTTTTTTATGTGGGATAAGAAAAAACTCTTCATTCTTTGTTTTTAATCAAACCCAACATATTAATAGTGAGAAGAAACTTTCCAACAGTGAAAAAAGGTAATAGCATTTTATTTTATTTATTTTTTTTCTTGGGGGGGGGGGGAAAGAGATGGAATTTGCTAGTTAGGACCAAATGGGAGATATTAGGATCAAATGGGAGGTATTAGGGCAAGCATTTTTTAATGGATTTAGGAAAGTCTAGGTCTACCAAGGGAAAAATGAGTTGGAAGGGCTAAGGTGGACTAATTGAATACACATTTGTTGTATATCCATATGAATACAATGACCAGCTCTACGCCTTAAGGGACTTATCATCCTCATGGGGGCCTTTAAAAATGAATCATAAAATCAAAGAAAATCACATGCTATGAAACCATTCCTCATTGTGGTTGGAAAAGAGCAATAAAATTTTCTCGCATGCATTTACATGGAGAAACTCAACTTGTGAGTTACTAAAATGGTGTAATGCTGCTTGAGTAATTAACGCTAGCTTTATTTTCCAAAAGGTGACCACACTTGTTAGCCAACCTCCTAGTAAATTTGTCCACTTTTTTTTTTTTTTTGTTTGGGGAGTAAGAATCCAACCAAAGATTTTATTGAAAAAAAGAATCCAGGAACTATAACACATTCAAGGTTCTCCATGAATATACTTTGTCGCTGTCTCCTTTGATTAGTGTTGTTAAAATAGGGATTTGAAGTCCTTCATGGCCTATAAAAGGTGAAAGATCAATAGCACTAAGGTATTATGTATAAGAGCTCTTGAAGCCTTAAGAGTGAAGAAAGTGAAGTCAATTCTGAGAGGTACCATTTGCACTAGAAAATAAACTTCTATTTACTCCATGGTTGCACCCTTTTCCAGCTCCTACAATGAGAAATGGAGTATAAAGAAATAGAAACAGTTTTCGAGAAGCTTTTGGATTTATATGATAAGCTTAATAAATGATATTCTACCGGAATCGTATATATTTCCTCACTAAGAATCCCTACAATATATTCTTCTCACACAACTGCAATAGTAAAATGCATTGATGCCAATGATTATGCTTTTTATCCTATATTTTATTTTGCCTAAACCAACTTTACATACCCTGCTTTTTATCCTATTTTTATCCTAAATCAACTTTACATACCCCAAATTTCAAGCGTAAGAGCTCTCCACAAGATTACTAACAAAGATGACTGATATATTCATGAATGTACACCTTTGTGGCATCATGATACTCCTTGCAATGGCTAACACCTTTTGATGATGAAAGGAGGAGGAGGTGATACATTGCCTATCTTTGGTGTTATTCTCTACTCTTCCCTTGTTTTATTCATATTTTCTTTCTTGAAATATTATTATTGATACGGAATCCTGCTCGTCCTTTTTTGTCAGGTTCTTGCAAAACACATGTTTGACCTTGGGTGGTCGAGGTGCGTCTTCGACGAGCAAATTAGTACCAATGAGATATGATCACAACTACTCACTAGAGAATTCAAGTAATTGATTACACAGTTAATGAATCCCCCTTTTGTTATGCTTGTCTAAGGCGTTTATATAGTGTAAGATATTAGAATTAGACTCGAAGTCGGAACATAATTCAAAAAAGAGTTGTATTCAAAATATAACTCTAAGTAGAGTTATTTACCTAACATGCTATTCTGGAAAGTTGATGTCCAGTAATACTCTATTCCGATTGGGTCTTTTTGAACCTTCTTAATGATATGGTCGGTCATACCATATACCATATGGTCGAATCCCGCTCCACAGAACCACTGGTCGGACCGTATAAACTTGAGTCCAGGCTGGATTTGTATAGAATGACTATTTTAGTCATTAACAATTATGATTTAGGATTTCTTGGTTTGGTTTGTTTTGTTTTTGATGTAGTAAACTACGCTGATTTAATTTTCTTTCTTTCTTTCTATTCAAAGTTGCCTATTGGATTTAATATTAGGAAGAACAAAAGGGGATATGGTGTTAGGGGTGAGATGGGATTTGCAGTTAAGGTAAGAAACAAGAAAAAGAATATTTTTGAGGGATCATCCAATCAAGCAAAGGAAGCAAGTAAACCTGAAGCAAATCATTGAAACTGAACCAAACCAATTCGTTAATTAAGACCTGAACCAGATCAACCCAAGGCATTACCATGGCAATCTGAATAAAGAATATCAGTAGGTTTTGAAATGGTCTTCTTATCTCTGCAAAATTAAGACTCCTAGCCACCAGGGGAGGCTCTAACAAATCAAAAGGGTAGCAACAAAACCAGCTGTCGGAGAATGAGGAACGAGGGGTTGTCTGGTAAATCCAGAGCCAATGTACGGACTTGAGTGAGTAACAGTAGGTCAGTCAGTATAGGGATCTGGACGGCATTATGCAATTATACCACTACGGCACTACCACAGAACCACAGAGCTCTGAGAAAGAGACAGAGAGTATCCACTGTTCAGACAAGATCATTGGACCAGAAATGTTTAAATTGCAGGGTGTAAGCCTGCACATATGGATCACGCAGATCTTCTTCCTTCTCTCCCTTCTCTCCCTTCTCTCTCTCTCTCTCTTTCACGCATCTCATTGTCTCAGATTCTTTTCATACTTCCTCTCTCCTTACTTTCCTTACTCTATTCCAACATGGAAATGAAAATAAAAAATTATGAGCATGAGTAGACTTCGGTCCATGGCATGGCAGACAGCATCTCCTGACTCCTGCCACACCCTTTCTCTCGCTCTCTCTCCCCATCTTTTCTTTCTTTTCAAAAAGATACCCAGATACCCACATCAAATTAAGGATTAACACATGGGATTCTCTAATCTTGCATTATCTTTTAGCCAAAAATGATTTGTTCTTATGTTTTAACTGGGGTTTAGTTTTACCTTCAACCTTGGCTCTTAAACAATAAATCAAAGCCCTTCAAGCCCAAAAAGTCTCCTGTGTTTAAACTATATAAATAAATAAACAAAGAGAGAGAGATAGTGAGAGGAAGAATATGTTTGGGTTCGTGTGCTAATAAGACTGGATGTTTGGAACAGCCTCATCGATAAGTGAGCCCCGTTTGCGTCCTGAATAGAAGAACACCAACAACAACAACGGCAGCAACGTTGGCTTCTTTGCTTTGGTTCTGTGCGCGTCACAGACATGGTTACGTGCTAAATCCTCTACTTCCGTTTTGTGTTTTGGTTTTGGGTGAAGGAATCTTTCTGGGTTTCTCCTTTGTTGCATCTTTTTATTTGTTCCCTGACCCTTAAGTCCTCTAGCAGACCTTTAAAAAGGGGTGTTATTCTTGAGGTTTACATGAGAAACCTCAATAAAAATGAATCATGAGTTGGTTACAACTTACAAGAAAGAAATAAGACCCTTAGCATAAAACCAGTTGTCTTTTTGGGCTTGTTGGCTGTTGGTTATCCTTGACTGGGTTTTCTTCTCCTAGAGTTTGTTTTGGGGAGAGAGACAGGAGACTTAAAGTGGGCTTAGATGTTTTGGAGCTTTGCTGAAGAAGAAGAAGAAGGTAACTCGGTAAGTGGTGTTGATCTGTTGTGGTTTCTCAGCTTTATCTTCTGCTTCTACTTTCATTTGGTTGTTACATGTTATTTTCTGTTCGAATGTTTATAGCTGATTGGTGACTGGTTTGTTTGTCATTTTCCGATTTCAGTCACTCAAATTTCTTTCTGAGTGAAATTTGAAAGTGGGCCTTCTATTTTCCATCTAGATTTCTTCCGTTTTGTTTCTTTTACTAAGAAAAGAAATGGAGGATTCTTCTGGGAACCGAGAGCTGTATCCTCATTTTGTGAGAAGAGATGAAGCCAGATTTGGAGTTTCAGAGGATAAAAAGTTGGAGCTAAGATTGGGACCTCCTGGAGAAGAATGGGTTGACCAAGAAACTAGCAAAAAGGATTCCAAACATAGAGATGAATCGATTCTTTCTCTTGGGTGTTTTTCTCCCAAACCTTACATAATCACCAACAACCACAACAGCGGTAGCAGCAATGGTGTTTCTGCTGGTGCAAAGAGAGGCTTCTTAGACACCGTAGAGGACTTAAAAGGATACCAAACGAGGATGGGGAACCAAATATTTTCATCTACAGAACGAAAAGTTGGGATTACTTTCTCTTCTCCATGGTCTTCAACACCTTCTTCGTCTCCTTCAGCTTTCCAAACGGAAACCCAGCCTCAGCAACAACAGTCAAAGCCGCAGTTTCATCATTTCCCCTGTGTTCCTCAGAAATTACCTATAATCTCAGAAGAATCACCACTTACTACATGTAGCACAAAAGTCACAGAACTGCAAAACCCTGAGAAGCAGGCATGTTCCCCAGCTTGTGCTTCAGTTCCTGCAAATACAGATGTGCTCAACAGCTCCAAGAAAAGGTACTTCGGCTTTCTTCTTTTCCTTCCCTTCTCTGAATGCCTTGTTGGGTTTCGTTAATATCACTATTTTATGATTTCACAAACCCAGGGTAAAAAAAAAATTAAAAAAAAAGCCTCTTCTCTCTTTTCAGATTCTGGGTTCCTTTTGAATATCTTAGTTTCTCTTGACTAAAAGTCTCAGCTTTTCATTACTGTGAACTCTTGTTACTGTTATGATGTCTCTCAACTGCTCTAAACATTCAGTTTGATCCTTTCTTCCTTTTCAGAATAGTTTTTGCTTATGTTAAAAGTTTCCCTGTCTATTAAAAAAATAGAACTGTAAACCCGCCATTGGTATTTTAAGTTCTTGTGATGATGGGTTTGTCTGTTCTTGCTGCTCTTGGAACAAAATATCAGAACTCCTGCTCCAGTTGTGGGTTGGCCTCCAATCCGTTCATTCAGGAAGAATATTGCAAGCAGCAGCTCTTCCAAGCCAGCAGCATCTGAGATTCATCTTCCACCACCAGCAGATGTGAAGGTTGAAAAACCTGAAGCTCTCAGGAAGGGCTTGTTTGTAAAGATTAACATGGATGGAGTCCCTATAGGAAGGAAAGTGGATCTCAATGCTTACAACAGCTATGAAAAACTCTGTTCAGCAGTTGATGAGCTCTTCAGATGCCTTCTTGCAGGTAAACTAAAATAGCTTTTATTTATTTGATTGATTTATTATTAAAACATTCATATTTGTAAAACTCAATAATGGGGAGGGCTTAGTTTCCTGTGTTGTTTGTTTATTTGGGTGGCCGGGCTGTTGCTTTACACAGACTTTCTGGCGCAATTCATGGAGAAGAAAAACAAACAAAAGAACAAAGATGAAGCTTTTATAATGTGTGGTTTGTCTTTTTGTTTCTTTTGTTTAGCTCAAGGAGATTCTTCTGCTACTGGAGATCAGAACAAAGCAGAACCCAAGCCAATTACAGGTTTATTAGATGGAAAAGGGGAATATACTCTGGTGTATGAGGACAATGAGGGAGACAGGATGCTTGTTGGAGATGTCCCATGGCAGTAAGTTTCGAAGTCTTGAATTTTAAAGATTTGTATTTTATTGTGTTTGTGTCTCGGGGGAGGGGTTTTGAAGATGGTGGGTATTAGTATAATTTATGTAGATGCTTATTTAGATTAGCCAAGATATCTGTTCTGTAACTTCTGTTCATCAAATCTTTGTTTATTCCATTCTTCATTTGTTAAATCTTTTCTCAGCATTTATATTATTTCATGTAGCTAACTGTACAGGAATTGTAATATCAAGTGAAGATTTTGGAGACAAATGTATACTTAGTTATAATCTTTTGTCAATAATTTAGATTCTTATACTACATTTGTTGCAGAATGTTTGCATCAAGTGTGAAGAGGCTTCGTGTAATGAAGACTTTGGACCTTCCAAAATTTCACAGTAAGTTAGATACATGACCTTAACTCCCTGGTGATAATGATGGTTAACAACCACAAGTGTTTCTGATTTGGGTTGAATCTTAATTGTGTTGCAGTGGCGAGCTGTAATACTAAACCAGAGAACAGAGTGGGATGATGAGGAATTTGTCATTAGGGAATCTTCATGACAAAGTGATCTGGTTTTGTAACTTAAGATATGGCTTACATCATTTTTAGAGTGATCAACAGCTTTTTTTTCCCCTCTTTTTGTTCTTTAATTTCTGGGTGGTCTGTTTCAGCATCCCTTGTAGAAAGAAAATCCAAATAGACCAGATGGTTTTTTTCAAAATGTTTCTCAAACTGGGTAAACATGGCTGCTGTCGAATTAGCAAGTAATTTATTTTGTTCCAATTTTTCTCTAGAGGTCTATGGGGCTTCCCTTGTCGCAGGCACTTTTGTAAAATATCAACCGGAAATTGGATTAATTGGAACTGAGTGGCTTTTTTGCTATATCTTTTTTTCCTGCCCTCCACCCCTCAAACCAGAAATCAAATGTTTTTCATTTATTTGCTTGGTTTTTGTGATGCTTGCTCAAAAGGCATCAAGAAATGCATCATGGAACACAAAATTGTTTGGGTCATGCGCATTTGTCAAGTCGAGATTTAGGACACTTAGATTTGAAATAGCGGTCGAAATTGGATCTTGACGGTTGAATTTCAACGATCGAGATTGAAATTTCATTCTGACAGCTCATGGTGTGTGGCTTGAAAGTCCTGCGCATTTAATGTGCAAGACCCAAACAAGAGCCGAATGCCTAGTCCAAATTACCTCAAAACCTAGTTTTTTGCTGCTGATACTCCTATCAAATTGATTTGATCTAATCCATTCTCAACTGTATCAGTGTTACAAAGAAAATGACATGAAATCCTTCTAGAATTTGGGACTGTATTTTCTATTCATTTAGTACCCAATTTCCAACTCTCCGGAACCATGCTCCAAAACTCTGGAAGGGGTTCCTGGGAGAAATTGCTGCAGTTCTGTGCACTAATTTTCAATCATCGGATTCAAATTTCGGATCATTGGATCCAAAATTTTGGTCAAGATTTCCATTTCGACTGTAGAATATCAATGGTCAAGATCGAAATTTCAGTTCAAGGGCCAAAAATGTTTAGCTTGACAGCTAATGTGTATAACTGAAGCAACATCTTTTTTGGGTAGTAATTGTTCCCTTGCAAACTTTAAATATTCTAGGAATAAGGTGGAGTCTACATTTTCTGTTCTGTTCGTTCAGTGTTTGAAACAGCCATCTCTCACTCATTTCCCTGAGGAATCAGAACTGAGAAAGGTTCAAAACTTGGAAGCAGATGATGGGCTGTAAAGCTTTGTACCTCTCTTTCTTTTTATCACATCTCTATTCCTGTGGTTGTCTTTTACAATAGAACCAATCAACATGGTACAGGTACAGTGCTACTGCACTAAACTATTAGCCTCTGCCTCTCACACTCCCACCATTTTTGGCTTTAGTTGTGAAGAGGGGAATAATGAGAGAGATAATATACCACCCTTGGAATTCGTGCTACTTTTCCCTTTTTAACACTTAGCATTTGGCACGTTTTGGTTTGCTCAAAACACCTTAACAGAGAAGAAAGGGAAGCTGAGAAACCCTAGAAAGTGTTGAGACTTCCCATATGGCCTTATTATCTATATAAATTTATACATAGAAGGAGATCTAGAAGCTCGGTGTCCATCAACCCTTATCTCCACTTAGTATTATTAAAAAAATTTAAAAATTCTGATTCCTCCTAATTGCTTTTTTGTTGGCGATAAACTTGGTTAAAATATATTATTTTAAAGGTCTTGGTAGTATAGAAAAATAATATATTAGAAGGAAAGTGGGAATAGAACAATGGAGGGAGAGGAAAGAAGGGTCATTGTCATCGAAACTTGCCTAACTCACCAACCCATAAATAGGGACCAGCAAGAGTTGTTCAGGTTCAGTACGAAAAGAATTTTCCTCCTTTTCTCACTGCTCACCAGATTATCTGCTTTGGTTTGTGTTTGTGTTTGTGTGCAGTGGAGGGTTTTGGTCATTTCCTTGTCGGAGCTTTTTCCTCCATTGGAATGTGACCCAACAGTTAAAAATACCTTTTAAGGTCTATCACCACCATTGACGTTTGACAATCCACCATTCACTTCCCCTGGAAAAATTAATAAATAAATATATAAAGGCCAAGAATTGTGGAAGGAGGAAATGGCCGCCATGGTCCAATCTGATACAGGTGTGACTTTAATCAGTTTCATACACTGCAAGTCACCAAAAAATCACATAACTCTTTTTCCTTGAATCACTTTTACTGTACATGTTTTACCATTTTCTAGCAGCTAAGGAACAAAGAGAGTCTAAGGTCTTGGATATTCTTTCTCCTTCCATTAGTAGAATTTCTTATGCCAGACATCGATGTAGCACTTGGTGACCCCACCACCAGCAGCAGCAGCAGCAGTGTGGTGACGAATAACCAACAGTGGTGTGCACTAGTTCAATGTGATCTGAAACATCATTATCTCCACATGTTGAAAACGTTTTAGCTTCTGAAAACAACTTTAGTCTGTATCAAAAATTAAAAAGTTCATTATACATATTGAGATTTCACAAACAATGACAGTATGAAATTAACCTTGCCGACAAAGGGTTAAGGACTAAGAATTGAATTAGTTGAATAAGGATAACCTAAAACAGAAACCCCCCCAAAAAAAATCTGAAAGAATTACCTGCACTGAGGACAGTGCAAACTGAGTAACCATAGATCAAATTCATGGGCATTGCTAGACATCAAATTTCTTGGGTTGGCGCCATTGTGCCCAACTTCTTTCCAAAGAACCGACGACTGTGCTTCTAGGAGCTCCCCTCTTCCCGTACAGATGCTTTCCCCCCAGATCTGAATATACTGAACCTGAATCCTTACTTCTGTCGATCTGCATTGGTAGTGAGAGGTAGATGAGTTCATTTTCTATTTGTTATCTTGCACTATCCTCATATTAATGAGAAACCAAGACAAAGATAGACACCCGAGACAATGGGAAAACAGCACCAGCATCCTAAACCATCAAAATTGGCTACAATTGTGCTGAACCTCAAGTTCTATTGTACATGCATATTTCCCAGTTATGGTGACGCTAACATAATTAAAAGCTGGTTGTCTACAAATTCAAGACACAAATCAAAATGATAGACAAATACTCACTGCAGTCAGCATACCTTGCTTATTTTCCCATTCTTCAAGTGGTACCGGACACCAGACCAGTTGATAGACTGAGAAAAATGTGATCGCATTGCAGAAATAGGATATAAGAAATTGTCAACCAACATGGCAAGAAATACCTGCTCAGTTGAATATATATTTTAGTTAAAATTTTATCAAATTGTCAGCTACACATAATTATGATACAAAGAAGATCAATACAAATTCCCACAATACGTTTTTTAATGTAAATTACTGAAGATACTTACAAGAGCCCAGTTATAGGAACCCAGCGAGACTGGAGGCCCCTCGGGAGACAACATGTTACAGAGCTGAATTTCCACCTTAGTCAAGTTCCACATTGAAAGCAGTTCTATAGTAGTGCACACAGCCAAGCAACCTGCAAGTGTCAAACCTAGGCAAAAGCAATATATACTGCTTAAGTAAAAATTAAAGAGAAAAAAGAATGATCAAATGGAATTATGGAAGTCAAAAATCATGATATTAGCATACAGTGTTTTTCCTACTTCATTGCTTTTTTCTCCCCTCTTCTTCAGAAACCATCAACAATGGGCTCAAGTGTTTAAAAGGTTTAGGGAGCATATATCTTGCATTTACTCTGTAGTTACAAAGCAAACCAGGCACATAATCTTGTCCTGCTGCCCCTGCAGAAAGATTTTCAACTAAAAAAGAGAGGTGTGTGCTTACCGCCACAAGTAAAGGATGTATCATTGAGTGGGTACTCCTTTAAGTATACTGCTGATGCTGCAGCTGCAATATGAAGCATTGCCATGAAGTATGGTGCAACAAATCCCCAGGACAGATAGCAATGAGAAGAAAACAGTGCGCGGTTCATTATCCAGTTAACTTGTGTAGTGTAAGATTCTAGTACAAATGTTTGCTTCCTCAAGTAATTCCAGTACCTACAAGAAACAGGGGCATAAAAGTAACAGGACTAAACTTCACAGAGTGAGATAGAGCTACCAACAGTGCAGAAGACACAAACCACACTGTATCAACTTGCATCAACACTGCACAATGTTATCATCTATTCAGTTCTGCAGGTACATTATGCATTATAACAATGTAATTGTGCAAATCTGAAATCTTGCACTGCAAGCAGTGGTAACATCTGTGTCTCACCACCATTGGTATCAGCATTTTACCTCAAGTGAAATAATAGACAGAATTAACCCAGACTCAACACTAAGGAGAAAGATGAAAGAAAATGCCACCACAAACCTTGAGAAACTAAGATCACTTGCAAGAGGATGAGGAAATACAGCAACTGGTGGTGATGTAATAAGCAGCTTATGTGCACCTAAACCAAAACAAGAAAGTTCCACTTAGCACCATTTTGACTTGAAATAAATATGGAAACAATTTATTTAAATTTATTATCACCAATTTTTGAGAGTTAAGAAAGCACTGGAATAAAGGAGAGGCTAGAAACATCAGTGTTGCAACTTCTTTACATAAAGATACTCTCCCCCCCCCCCCCCGGCAGTTCTTTTTGATAAAATGGCCTACACAGTTTCAATTTAAAAGAGAAGGAATAAAAGAAAGAAAATAGGAATCAGGAAGGGATATAAAATAAGAGGCAGTAAAGCATTATCCTAGCTACCAAAATTCAACCAAATAGTTTCTCCTTCCTTTGTTCCCATTTTCTTCAATTTCTTAGTCCTCCAACAACTACAAGGTCTTCTGGAGTAAGGGTTCGTGAGAAACAACAAGAAAGATAGATCTGAAGCCTATTAGCATGAGTGGGACACATGGAAGATTGTAGCTCCAACTGAACTCCGACCACCTAATACATGATGGCCGAGTCCAAATTTTAGCAAGACTTGAGATTTAATCAGCATAATAAGGAAATGATGTATGGCATAGGGCTTGGAACCTAGCCGTATGCCTTGTTGATTGCAGAAAATTTGATATGCAAATACGCCTACATAGACATCTAATTAAGAAATAGTGTATCTTCTTCTTCTTCCCCTCCTGGAACTGACTGCAATGTTTCCAGCACTCTTTCTAAGGATTGAATGAATTTTTAACAGTCATAATCTCCATGAGTGATCTGGCAATGTGAAGAACTCCCAAGTTGATGAACTGCACAGACATTTAATTAGGATGTGGAGTATCCTCTTCTTCTTCTCCCTCCTGGAACTGATTGGAATATTTCCAGTGTCCCTTCTAATTACTGATTCTACATTTAACAGTAAAAATCTCCAGGATCAAAGAGACATGGCACTATGACGAATTCCCATACCAATTTTCTACATTCATGAACATGTAAACTATTCAGGGTCTCAAGAAGCCCATGAAATATTGCCCCAGGGGGGGGGGGGGGAAGTGTCCCAATTTATGACACTCATGCCACTGTAGCTTCCAGTGGAGACAACCATACACAGCTTTACCACTGCTTCATGGAGAGACTTTCCATTGTTTTGAACCTACAACCACGGTACAATGTGTTGGAGATATACCACCTTGTCGCTGGGGGGCGACACTAGTCCCCTTAGTGACACGACACTGTAAATGTCGACGATATATCGCCGAGAAATCAGCAATATATCGTCACAAGTCAAAGATTCAAGTGAATGTAGATCGAATTTTCGACCAATTTTCACTCTGATTTTTTTATATTTTCTCTATCTTCTCCAAACTTCTCTAGAGCCTCTCTCTTATTTCTTGCACTTTTCACCATATTTTGGTCCAATCTTCAACATCTACGAGTACATCTTGCTTCATTATTGCCGGATATCACATTGTTTTTGTTGATCAAGAGGGATTTCGCACAGATATGTGAGTTTTTCGTCTCACATGTAATCATTCTTCTCCAACTAATTTTTGACAAAATGCATGCTATAATGTTGTTGGATGGTTATGAAATTAAAGTATGTTGAATACCGTGAGCCGATTTATGAGCTCACATAGTCAGAAATATATTTTTTTTTCGTGAAGTAATTTATTTTTTATTTTTGGGAGTTAAAAATTATATTTTTTACATTGAAAATCATTACTTCTTCTGTGATATATCTGTTGTATGATGATAGAAAAAACATATGTGGAACTCCATGAGCCGATCTAGGGACTCAAGAAGTTGAAATATTTTTCCAACCCAATAAATAATAAAATTATTAACATATTAATAAAAATATCAATAATTATGAAAAAATGGAGAAAATACGGGAAAATGGGGGGAAAAGGTTTTGAAAATTATGGAATAATTATGTAAGTATTTCTGAAGTGTTGCCCATGTGATTTCATCACTAGTTTTGATATGGGCAGCCTATTTTTTTGCCAAAAATTTGTAAAAATTCATTTTATATTAAAAAATAATATGAGGAATTGCTAGTTAGTAGTATACACTTATACTTAAGTACATTATTACATCATACATGATTGCTAATTTGTGTAGAGAAAATTATTTTGGTGATGTTCAATGACTTGTGCAATCATTATGAATGCAACAACCATCATGTCTTCCAGTGGGAGTTAGAGGGGAGTTGGTTCTTCATAGGGTGGACGGGGATAGCCACAGCCACAAGGAGAGCCTGAGAGACCAATAGCAAGAGGGAGGACTAACCCAGTATGGCAATACTGTGTGGCTATTGATGGAGATAAAAATAAAACACAATGTAATTTTTGTGGGAAGAGAATCAACTTACGTGGCATCACAAGGTTTAAGGGTCACATCACCGGGAGTTCGAAGGATGTGAACACATGCACAAAGGCCCATCCAGATGTAGTGAAGGCACTTAGGGATTTATAAAAAGCGAAGGGGAAGAAAAAAGATGATCAAAGGAGACTGAGCAAAGCACTAGATGATGCAGTGCGGGGATTGTCATCATACAAAGATGATTCACCTGATGATCAAGATGTTGATCCTGTCGATGTGGAGAGAGATCAAGAGGAGAGGGACATGCGGCAGGCCATGGTAGAGAGCAGGCAATTGCACTATCAAGAGCAGGATATGGCTAGAGTTAAAGCTTCAGGAGCTGGTCCCTCTAGGGCTACAAGGGCCAGACCATTTAAATTTGGGGAGGGGTGGTGTATTTGGCATGTTTAGCAGATCACAGAGTCAAAGGGCCCCTTGTAAATCAGGTCCAACATCATCTGATTATCCACGCCATGGGGACCTGATTATGGAGCAGGATCCTGAAATTTTCAAAAGGAAGGGGGCCAAGCAGCCCAAGATTTCTGGCGAATAGAAATGTATGGCCAAGAAGGTTAAAAAGGTAGTATCAAAGTGGATGTATTATAGTTCAAATTCTAGCAAACATAGCATAAGGTCCATACTATAGGCACATGATTGATACTACTGCAGAGGTAGGCCTGGATATGAGGGTCCCACCCCTACAGAGTTGATGACCACTCTCCTTCAGGAGGAGCAGGAAGAGCTACAGCAGTATATAAAAAATATGAAACCCCTCTAGGATACATATGGATGGACCGGTCCAACGAGAAAGTCCATCATCAACTTTATGGTGTACTGTGACAGGAGAACCATTTTCTTGAAATCAGTGGATGCTACTAGTCATACAAAAGACCACAAATATATCATGGGTCTCTTACAGGATGTGATAGATGAGGTTAGGAGGAAGAATGTGGTGCAAATTGTCACTAACAATGGCTCTAACTTCAATAAGGCCGATGAAGTGTTGATGAGTTCACCAGACTATCATCTTTTTTGGACACCTTGTGCAACTCATTCTATCGACCTAATACTAAAGGACATTGGAAAATTATCCACAAAATAGTTGAAAGGGCTAGACAAGTAACCAACTTCATCTACAATCATAACACTGCTTTGTCTATAATGAGGAGATCATATGGAGGTGAGTTGGTGCAACCTGGTCTAACAAGATTCGGGACAAATTTTGTCACCTAGAGCAGTATGCAAGAGAAGAAGTCGGGCTTTAGATCCATGCTTGCATCCTAGGAGTGGTTTGATTGTGTTGGATCCAAGTAAGATAACTATCTATTATTTCATCTTACAAATTATTATACTATGAGTCTATGATTATCTTGTATATCTAGCTATCTACTGTCTATTGACTTAATAAGTTTATGATAATTCAGCATGACCAACAGGCACGAGGCACAGAACACAATATCATCTGATGAGTTTTGGAGAAATGTTATTCTGGTGTTGCAGACCTTAGAGCCTATTATAAAGGTCTTGCATATAGTGGACTCTTCCTTGAGGGGACCCACTATGCCCCACTTATATGCAGCCCTTAAGCATACGAAGGTTGCTATAGAGGCAACAAACCCTAAAGGGCATCGGGTTTTCTTGGACATTGTGTATGCACAATGGACTGCTCATCTGATGCATCCCTTGTATAGGGCCGATAAGTAAATATTGTGTGTTGTTGACTTGTAGTTGTAGGTATTGGTAATTCATTCAATCCTAACTCTAACTTCTAACTGTAAGCTTTTTTAATTGTGCAGCCTACTTTCTAAACCCTATATATCAATATAGTGAACATTTAGAGTTGGACAAAAACCTGTTGGATGCCCTGTTACAGGTGATTTCGGGGTTGGAGCCAAATCCAATGCTCCAATCATTTTGCCACAACGAGATGAGAGTGTGAGACATCAGGATTTCAAACGATTTGAACTTGTATTTATTGTATAAATAATTTAGCTAACCAATCAATACAAATGATTGTACTATTGCAGATCAAGTTGTTTAGAGATGCATTTGGGTCCTTTAGTGGAGATGTTGTACAAGGCAGAGAAACCAGTGATCCAGGTTAGATACTTATATCCTTAGATGCATAAATGCATTATTATTATTATTATTATTATTATTATTATTATTATTATTATTATTATTATTATTATTATTATTATTATTATTATTATTGGTGGTGGTGGTGCAACCTAGAGGAAAAAATAGTTGTTGAGGCACTTATTTAAACCAAACGGTCGTCCATCTGGCTTTTCAATTACCAGACGGAAATTTCGTCTGGCTCTCTGTGACCAAACAGACGACTGTCAAGATCAAACGGACGTTCGTCTGTAGCACAAAATGCACATTACAGTAATGTGCATTCAAGGACTTGATTAGGTTTTTAGGGTTTTCTAGCAAACCCTAAGCCTCTTACACTCTCCTAACATGTCCTAGGTTAGTCTAATGACATAATGTGTGTATAATTGAGTGCAATTACATATGAGTACATCAGTATATGGCATTTCCCAACAATTATTATAATTTATAGATAAGTTGATTTGATGTTAAGTATTAAAGTTCTAACTAAATGTTTTTGTAATAATCCAGCTGAGTAGTGGTATCTCTATGGGAATAGTGCATCCAACCTTTGGAGATTGGCGATCAGGATCCTATCTTAGACTTGCTCTTCCTCGGGGTGTGAGAGGAATTGGAGTACATTTAACATGATTCACTCCAAATGGAGGAACCAGTTAGGAAGCCAGCGCCTAAATGATCTAGTGTTTTGTCAATACAACATCAGGTTGAAGATACAACATGTCAGGGAGCAGACTGAGAATAGTCGGCAATACATCGATCTCGATGATATATTTGAGGTGGGCACAGATGAGCAAGATCCCCTCACTCAGTGGATGTTGGATAGGGGTGAGCCAATGTTGGACCAACCTGGAGGGAGGCCTGACCCAAAGCTAGCTCAAGCTGCAAGGGTTGATGTGGATGAGTTTATGGCCTCTCAAGATGGGCAGGCACATATAGAGGTAGCTGATACTGTTGATAAGAATTGGATGGTGGCACTAGGCACACAAGAGCGGCAAGACAATGATTCAGATGACACACTCACTCCCAGTCAGACTGCAAAGGATGAGGATGATGATGATGATGGTGGTGATGGTGATGGTGGTGGTAGAGGCCTTGAAGAGCGTTTGCATGTTCCACTACCAGAAACACAGCAGCCCCCACTTAGATACACTGGGGAGCCTCATTTCACACATGCCACCCAGGATTATAATCATGGTGATGAGCAGCAACGTGGTCGTGAATATCCTGATACGAGCCACCATCAAAAGGAGAAGGGCCATGGGAAGCAACAATTGCACAAAGGTGGAAATGATGATGGATCTTACAGTAATGGATCCTACGATTCTTATATAAATCCTTTGAATCCGGTGGACAACTTAATAGAGCGATGGGGTCAATGAGCTTCGATGAGTCTGTAGGCTCCACATCTGATTATGGGCCTACCGGTATTTATGGTGTCCCTCTTTCTCATGGACAATCTGGTATGGATATGGGTATCCCCTTTAGTACTTCGTATTATGGGAACTTGCAGGACGATAATTATTATGAGCTTAGTCTCACAAGGCCAATGTCTATTGAGGAGTCCATAACTTCACAATCATTGGCACCAGCAGTAGCATCATCACGCATGCAACACCTTCCTTGGCCCTATTCTCAATTCCCTCATAGGAGAGTTCTCTTGATGGCAGAAGAGACCGCTATAAAGTTGCAATTCAGGACTATCAAGAGAACTATCAATATCAAATGAGATGGGATCAATATGTAAATTGGTTGGGGGCGAGGATGGGTTGGAGAGAGCACAGTCAATGGGAGTTGGATCCACCAAGGCACAATACTTGGAATTTAGAGTTGGAGATTTGAGATGATTGAATGATTCTATGTACTTGTATAATGACTTGTAAACTTTAGATGATTTGGTTTATATGAGTTTCCAAACTTCTAGTTTCGCAGCTTTCACCTGCATACAGTCAGACATGTGTCAATTAGGAACATTAGTTTAGGTGTTGTTTTAAGTCAAAATAATATTCCCAATGTGTTTATTGGCCTCAAATTAGGCTATATGTAAAAATTCAGGCCAAAATGACCCCAAATTCCCTTGAAAATCAAACCCCCTCAAAAAGTGGCCCAAAATATCGGTTGGTGTCGCCAGCCACTAACACGGCGACACCAACCGATATTTCGAACTTTGCCTACAACCCAATGATTGCAATAGGGCAACTTAAATGTTGCACCAAGGCTCACCGACTAGGCCATAAAATATCAAATGACAACGAATTAGTTATAGTAGAGCTAGCCAATTCAACCTAAATGTATAATGCCCAAAGAAGTAAGATTTAGACAATCATGTTCATTGGATCTTTATCAAGATTGACCTGAAACTTGGTTCAAACCTAGGGGATGGTTTATAAAGTGCTCCAAATTATGGACGGATCTGACTGTTGGATTGAAGTAGACCTGAGTATGAAATTTGGGTTTTTGGGGGAATTTCAAAAAATAAAGAAAGGGTTGACAATTAAGATTTTAAGGGTCTAATGTAGCTGCATCTTGAAGAATGTGAGGCAATAATATATGAGGCCATCAGTTGAAACTAGATGGATTTTATTGGAGAATTTGGATGGTGGGTAGGTCTTGGAAAATAGGGTTTTCACAAATGAAAACAAGGGGAAAGGATGGACGGATCTCCATAACAATTAATAGTCTTCTCAAAACAGCAACTTGTATAGCAAATCACCTTCAAATGTTGATTCTACAAGACCAAAGCCAAAAAAGGAACTAGGATTTTAAGCACCTAACTCCCCATGGTGCAAATTTCGCAAAAACCGAAATCTCCAGGGTTCAACCAAAATTTCAGTTGAAACCTGGTTTTTTTTTATTTTGTTGTTTTGTTTTTTATTTTAACTGTAGGTTTTGGGCCTTTATGACCTCCATTTCATTTGATTTCTTGCCTCTTACCTATTTAAAGTATAATAAACACAATAGAACTAGTATTTGCAAAAAAAAACTACTAAAAAGTTATCATTCTAGTATATTAACAAATACTTGGTTCCAACAAGTAAAAACAATATAACATACAGGCATAGAATCATCAGCATACATGAATTGTTTGATAGAATGGTTACATATACAACAAGTCAACGAAATACAATAACCAACTAGATCAAATGATGGTGTCTCACATATATTAAGTTCAAGCCCATATATCATGGATACATAAATCAGAAATAAATAAATAAAAAGTAGTGTTAGGGCCCTAGGATGATGCCATGTGGAGGAGAGAGAGAATTATGGTTAGTTGAGGGGTAATAAATAGAGGGGAAATGGAATAGAGAGGGGAGGGATTGGTTTGGTGAGTGAGTTTTGGGCAGCCCTAGGCTGAAGGACACCGGGAGGTATTGGGGGTGACTGGCACCAGTAAAACCAGTTCTATCTTGCAAATTTCTACTGTTTGGCCATTGAATTCCACAGTGAATAGCAGGTTCTTATTATTCTGTTTCTTGAATTTTTCTGCTATTTTCTATCCTTTGTATCATTAGTTGTAAACTTGTAATTGCTAGTAAGTTAGGGGAACTAGGAGTAATATCATGAAGCCCTAACCAGCCTATCTTGTTAATCAAGGAAACTTCTATTTATAAAAGGATGCTGCCTTTGATAAGACTATTCCAATCTGTCGCAGGTACTCTCCCCAGATGGCTTGCAGCATCTTTTCTCTCCCCAGGTTGCTTTGGCAACTGAACCATGCCTATCTGTTGGGGTTGACTTGGATGATCAGGCTAAAGGAACAAGCAACAGGTAAGCGCTAAGAATGGAATATATAGGTGTTGTGCATTAGGATGTGCTGATAACAACCAGCAGGCTTCCATAGACATATAAGCATGGGTCTCCTCCCACGCTGGCACCGTCACTCTTCTTTCCCTAACATGAACCTTGAGTCATCAAAGCCTTTCTGACTCCTTTCTGACTCGGCCTGGTCCAATTACCCTAAGCCACTGGCGCTTCGAAAGGCAAAACTCTTTTTGAAGTTTGGTGACCTATGGGGTAGACATTGTTGTTATCTAAAGGGGAAGAAGCAAAAAGGCCAGCAAAGAAAACGGAAGTGCACGCTAGAAATCCAGCTTTCCCCTTATTAGCATATCGTGCTTGGGCGAGCATCGTCCCTTCTTCTCTCTTCCTCACTCTTTTTCTAACCTATTTGTTTTTCTATGAAAACAACCCCTAAATCCATGATTGGAACAGTGGCAAGGTTCCACCACTATATAAACACAATACTATAGATTCTTTATTACCAAATGTCTTAGCACAACCAATTGACCAGGAAGTGCACAATAGTCAATAGGTACCCCAGACACATATAACATCAAACAAGCAGAGAGAAGAAGAATCACATCCAGTCATCCAGTGGTTACCTCAATACGTGCATTAATGATTACAGTTTCATACATGCAAAAAAAGCAAAGCCAGTTGCGTCATCATTGTTTTAGTCAACATGGTTGACAAAAAAACAAGATCAATATAAATGTCAGTAGTACAATAATAAAGAAGTACTGAACTCACGCAGCAACTCAAAACCTATTAATATTGCATTGTGTCAAAGCAGCCGCCTACATATCAAGGCATCAGTAGATGGAAGAATTATCTAGGCTGTAAAACTATAGGTAGTTTTCAATGTGTACCAAACTTGATTTTGTAAACAGTGAAGTATACTACCAGCTATTGCTGCAAGGGTCATGTCATCAGAGTAGCCACCATCTCGTAGTCCACTAACCACACCATGTAGGTCAAGTCGAAAATCTTCTGCATGCATCTGAATATGAACTACAAAGTTGAGACGGATGGAGTTTAACCTCAAATGGACACAAGAAAAAAAATGAGTGAAAAAAGTGATTACCATCATACAACCTCCCCACAAAAAGAATGTTCTTCCACCAGTAGCAAATCCCATTGAGCAGGGCTAAATTCAAGATCAGGAAAACATAAAATTTAATGAGTAACAAGGAAATGAACAAAAGGGCAGCAGAAACACAAACACATGCATTAGAGAACTTGGAATTATTCACCCCATCCTCCCAATACTTTGCTAGCAATAAAAAAATAATAATAAATAAATAAAAAGAAGAAGAAGAAGCTCAGATTCTGCTGCATGGAAAGCAAGGAATGCTGTGCTAATGATTTTCTATTGATGCTTAATATCTATGGCCAAATGGAAAATTGCAGTCATAAATTCATTAACCTTTTCTTTTGACACTCCGTTTACTTCTGCTCATTTCTATATTTTTAGCATTCTACGGATTTTCCACTAAAAGAAGCATGTTACATCAAAATTTAACATATCTTGTCTTGATTGTCAGGTGCATTCCCGCCATGGCTCAAATTTCCATTCTTAGCAATCATAATTTCCCTGAAATTTTGGTCCCAAAGAAAACCGAGACAAAACCTTGGGAGCGAAATATTTCCTAGGTTTTGGTACATCCTGGTCGAAATTTTGATTGAGATGATCCATCTCACATTTTACTAACCGAAATGGACCATATGAAATGCCCATGTTTCAATCGAGATCTATAGTGTTTCGCAAAACTCACAAGTGTCACCCAAGGAGATTTCACACATCTAGGACCTTTTTTATTTTTTATTTTTTAACTCATTTTAGCTCTCGAATCCCTTTTTCCAAGAGGCACCTAGAGGTAGAGGATCCAAATGCTGACGAGCACCATCATTCATTGATACCTCAGAGGACACTACTATGGAGAGCATTGGATCAACACCATAGGGGGTTATGGTTGTTGACCTTCTGAACCACATAGTGGAGTTGTTGGTGGCCCTTCCTTCGAAAGCACCACAGCATATAGACATGAGAGTGGATATGGGGGGTCATCATCTACTAGTATGTCTACAGGGTATGGGAATGGATTAGGATCAGGAGCATCATTTGTGGACTCCATCTTTGGATATCCATCACATCCAGTTTATCCATCATCCTCTTAAAGTGGTTAAGCTCATGCTAACGAGGAGATCTATAGATCTGCAATATATTGGACTACCAAAATAGATGGTCCGACACCATGACATGGGATGTTTTTGTCCACCATTTAGAGGAGAGGATTAGACAATTGTAGTGGTATACAGCTCGTGGGATGGTTCCACTAAGAAACTCATTCTAGATTTGAGAGGAGATGTCATTACAAGTTTCTCTTCGAGTCTTTAGTTTGTGGCTATCATGTTATTTAATATTGTTTAATTGTATGAAATATTTAAAAGTAATTCTATTTCAATTTACAAGTCTTTGTATTTGTCAGAACAAACATATGTCTTACAAGTGGTAGTATATGAATGAATACTTTTATTCGTATTTAATGCAAAATGCCTCGTCCATTGTGTCATTTATGTTTTAAATAGGGTGTATTCAAAAATCCAAGTCAAAACCCTATCAACTTATGGCTGAAACCAACCATCTAAATTTCCTGGAAAAATTCCTAGGTTTCGACCGAGTTGGTTGAAATTTCAACACCAACTCGATTTCGAGGCTGGTCGAAATTTTGAACCTTAATCCCAACACATAATAAGTGTTAGTGTGACAAAGGTATTTTGTACTATGCTATTATAATTTTGTTCACGTGTGAATGTTGTAAGAATTGAAGAAATTCTGGCTTGTGTCTAAAGGACATAGCATGAGCTTTATTTATACAGAAGATTTACCAAATATAGAACAAACCAAATCTTCCCAGTGTGGGAATCTTACATGAAAAATAAAATCCTAGTGAATCTACTCCCAATAAGGAAATAACAGAAAAGGAAAGTACTATAGTTAAATCTACCCAGGTCTTTCAACACTCCTCCTCAAGTTGGAGCATAGATATTTACCATACCCAACTTGCCAATGATACTACTAAACACCTTGATACTCAAGCTCTTTGTAAGCACATCAGCCCACTGTTTGTCTGAAGTAACAAAAGTGATATGAATCAACCTAGCCTCAATCTTCCCTTTGATGAATTATCTGTCAATCTCCATATGCACTGGAAATCAGGCCTTAGAACATGACAATCGATGTTTGGTTGGAGATTTTTTTTCTTGATAGAATTCTAGTTGACCTAAGAAATAAGAAGCGCATTTTCTCCTTTCTGTATAAGTGTGATCTGTGTCATCTAGAGGAGTCAATGATGCATCAGTTGTAGTTTGTCCTTTTTCTATGACCATTTGAAAGTGCTGCATTGCTATCAGCTCGGTGGAGGGATATGGGTGTTGGTCCTCAGGAGATGAGATGGGTTACCTCTTTGGACAATATAGGCTCTAGCTGGTCATTTTCAGGTAACTATGACTGAAAAGGAGTTAGTGTTATAAGTAGCAGCATCATTTTCTGCAACTTGTGTTGGAATATGACATCTATGTTCTATTGCTCTTGTAAGCAAGAAACATCTTCGTTTGACATGCTTCATTGTAGAATTCACTACTTTCTGTTAACAATGAGCCTAAAACCTGATGCAAATAGTTGTACATAAAACATCGCACTACAATAGCTTTTATTTCTTATTTTCTCCTCTAAACTTCTTTTTCTAGAGGGGTTGTGAAGGTTGAAAGTATTAGAGTTAAAGAATACTTCCAAGGCTTTTAACAACTTTTTCTAATTTGCAGCCTCCTCAAGTTGCAAACACGGAGGCAATCGTTTTATCTTTTATGATCCTTTTAATTGTAAAGGAAATACAAAAAATACGTTTTTGGAGTTCCGTTGCAAGAAAAATGCAAAGTTCGTTAGAATCAAAATATATTATGTGAAATGTGTAAATATCACCATTCACAGAACAACTCTACATTCAGGCAAAAAGCGGTAAGTTGACATTTAATTCAAAACCAAGTTACCTTATAATTCCAAGAATCATACACAAACAGTGCATGACTCTTCAAAAGCATCAGTGTCTCTAAGAAAACCCATTACACTATCTATTTCTCTAGTAGTCAAAGTGCCGCCAAGGTGCAACAAAGCAGTTTTTTTAGAACAAAGCGACTCTATTTGTTTTAAGCCAAGAAAATACCTGCTTGGCATCTAAGCGACGCCTTGGTCTTGTCATATTGTACTAGATTGTGAGCTATGTTGATTGCTGACTAACTATCCGAGTACAACTATATAGGAACCTCTGAATCTGACCCAATCTCCTAAAGTAGCCCTCTTAGCCATAGTACCTCACAAATGCCCTGAGCAATTGCCCTAATCTCGGCCCTGGCACGAGACCTTGCAACTAGAGCTTGTTTCTCGCTTCTCTAAGTCACCAAGTTACCTCCCATTTACACACAATACCTAGAGATAGACCTCCTATCAATTGAACATCCTATCAATTGAACATCCTGCCCAGTTTGCATTTATATATGCCTCAATCCCTTTTACTGGAGTGGCTTTCAAGTACCTCAAGATACGATAAAGTGCATCTAAGTGTGAGGAGTAGGGATCATGCATATACTAGCTCACAAGAATGCAAATGTGATGTATAGCCTGATATGAGTAAATAGATCAACTTTCCCACCAACTTTTGATACCTCGTCTTGTCAACCGGTTCTCCCTCTCTTGCCTTTTAAGTGTAGGTTAGGCTCAATAGAAGTCTCAGCAGGCTTACACCCTAGCATCTCAATTTCCTTGAAAAGACCCAAAGTATACTTCCTCTGAGAAAGAGATACACCACTATTAGAACATGCCAACTCCAGCCCTAAGAAACATCTGAGCTTCCCCATATCTTTAATCTCAAATTTTGTTCCCAAAACGGTCTTCAATGCTGAAATCCCATCCTCACTGCTGCCTGTCATCACAATATCATTTACATATACTAAAAGTACAATAGTATGGGAACCATCTCTCTTGATGAACAAAGTGTGGGTTTGCAATCCTCTACTTATAGCCATTATGATCATAGTCCTATGGAACCTTCCAAACCACACTCTTAGAGATTGCTTCAGCCCATATAATGCCCTCTTCAACTTGCCCACTTTACCATGAGTCATGGCAGTAGTATATCCAAGTGGCACATCCATATACACCTCTTCTTGGAGTTCTCCATATAGAAAAGCATTTTTCACATCTAACTATTGTACACTCCACCCTTTATTCATTGCACATGAAAGAATAGTCCGAACTGTGTTCCTCTTGACCATAGGGGCAAATGTCTCCTGGTAATCAATGTCATAATTCTTAGTTAAGGGTTGTGTTTGTTGCTTGGCTGATTTATGGGAGTTGAGGCATGTCTTAGAATCAAAATTCATGCCTGTCAATAGCCCAAAAACCCCTGCAGTTTCGTGGATCAAAGGTGTAAATTTCGGACTGGGTTGTTGTTTAGCAACATGGGCGGTCGATCAAGGGCAGTCGATTGCCAAGCGACAGCCTAGTTCCCAAGCAACCGACCGCCTTGCATGGTGTGAAGGAACTATGACCTGACTTGGGTCAGTTTAGTTTCCAATCTCAATTCTAACTTAACCCCCCCCCCCCCCCCCCTCTCCTTTTTCCCTCCCTCTCTCTCTTCCTCCTTCCCCTCCTTTTTTTCTTCTCCTTTTTCTCCCTTTTTTTTTTTTTCTTTCCTCTTTTTTTTTTTTCTTTTTTTTCTTTTTTTTTTTTTTTTTTTTTTTTTTTTCCTTTTTTTTTTTTTTTCATTCCTTTTTCAGGACATATTTGTCATTCGAAAAAAAAAAAAAAAAGGTATCTATTGGTTGTTTGCTTTCTCCCCCGCCGTTTGTCAACATGACACTATTGATGATACTCTCGGATCCATATTTTCCACTTTTCATTCTCTTCGGTGATTGCGCCTTCTTGTCGGTCTGATCTACTTTTGCTTTGACGCATCTTCATCCGGTCCTTCGGTATATCGCCTTCTGTGGCCCTGGCTTGGTCCCCCTTTCTTTTGTCATTTTCTCGTTTGTTTTCTGTACTTTTATCTTCCATTCATTTCTTCCTTTCCGTTTTCCCATTGATTTCCTTGTTTATCTTCCCCGCGCCCGGGGGGGTTGGTGTCCTTCGCCTTCTGTCTTCTGCGTTGTCTTGTTACCTGTTTGTCCCTACCTCCTCCACTTGGGTCCTTGCTGATCTTCTTTGCCTGCTCTTCCCGGGTTTGCCCCTTACTGCTCTTCCCTTCGGTCTCCTTGCGCTTGTCGTGACCTTTCCTTGTCTCTTTACCTTGGGTTGTCACTTTCTCTTTTCCCCACCTTGGGTTGCCCCTGGCCTTCCCTTTGTCTAACATTGCTCTCCTTTCCTGGCTGTTTCCCTAGCTTTGTTCCCCAAATTTTTTCCCCCTTGTGCTTTGTCTTCCCTTTGGTTCTCTTTTTCGGCTTCCTTGACATGTTGCGAGTGGGCATCTGTCTTGGCCGCATCTATGTTTGGTCTTGCTGTTTCCGGTGTGTTTTTCTTTTGGTCGTTGGCTGTGGTTCCTGCCTCCTGGGGGGGTGTTGTTCTTTGGTCTTGGTTTGTTGGGTTTTGGTTTCTTCTGACTTCTCTGGTCTGGATCTGGCCTTCCCCTTGTTTTCACTTACCAACATGTTTATAGGAGTTCTTATGAGATTGTTGATATCTTGTTTATGAAGTTTGGTTTAAATTCATGGTTTTGGAATGCAGTTTATGTGAGGAGACTATTTGCTAGACTTAGGGTTTACTGTTCTTACTTTTCCATTGCTTTCAAATTCATAAATATGATATGCTGATATGTTTTGGAATGCTGTTTAGGACATGCATGCATCAGGATCATGAAAGGTGGACGTTTATTTTATCGTTTCATTATCTGTATCTCTTAATACTTGTCTAAGAGCATGTTGGGCTGGCTAATGACATATTGCATCCATATTATGATATATCAGGGGTTGTGGCCCAAGCCATTACTCGTGACACCTGATGCATCTCATATAGCCATAATTATGCATGTATGTGTGTTATTAAATTCATGGTTAGGATAACCCAACATATTACTAACCTTTAAACAAGGGAATTGAAGTCAAACAACCGGTTGTAGTGTTAGGTGACTTGTGCATGTTCAAAAGATGGTTGGCAGTTGTGAGAGAAACATAGTATTACCAATGTATAATTTGTGGCCAGGTTGCATATGGTATGGGATTGGGCTCATGGGCACCCAAAACAAGGAGTGCCATCGCTGTGTTATATATGGAGAGACCACAAGGTTGCGGGATGTTCATTAATAAGATAGTTGGGAGCCATGAGGATCAACATTCCTAGAATGGGAAGGATACCAGAACAATAGGAGCGGTGGACTTGAGGAAAGGTATCGTTACCATGAGTAACTTGACAAGTAGAGGACCTTTGATATTTTCCCGAACACAAGCTAGCCTCAAACCAATGGTAGTGCATTTGTATTTTGATGAGATGAACCAAACACCTCTTACCACGGTTGTGGTGAGAGAGTGGTGACCTACCCTTGACCTCCAGTCGTGATGATGATGATATCGATATGAGAGTGGACCTACCCAGAGGAGGTTGGTGAGTCTTAAAGTGTGTTTCCCCAGATAAAGACCATCACGGTTAGCATATTAGTATGCACTCCAGGACCTCATTGCATCTTGCATATTTATATACATGTTTTTCCTCACGAGTTCAGTAGATTGGAACTCACGTTTCTTGGGGACATCTCTTCAAATGATTATGCATGTTATGATGGACCTGTTGAGCTATAGGCACATCCTCAAGCAGAAACGTATAACGTGGGGACCATAGTATCCTACGAGCAGCTGCATGACAAATCCTATGTGTGCCATGACTGTGAATATGGACCCTAGTGATAGTATATAGGATTATTATTTCATTTTGGGATTGAGACACTTATTTTACGATGGAGATTTAATTATTGAATTACTAAGGTTGTAATTAACATTTTGACTTAGCTTCCGCAAATCCTTTGAGATTCTTTAGATCTATTAATGAATGCCTTTATTCTTTTTGCCCTTGATTATTGTGTTGCATTTAATCTTATGGTTGTGGATTCATGAGTGGCCAACCTGTGTTTGTGGATCACATTGCCGATGGTCGGGTTGGCCCGATACTACCAAGTGGGGTGTGACACCTATCATGTTTCTTATCTTTTTCTAGTACAAAAAAATACTTGTCAGATGAAAGAAAGAAAAAAATTCAGCAGATGCAAATACTTAAAAGAGCATTAAAATTCAACAATCTACAAATGAGTAAAAATAGAAAGCTTCTAAATACTGATCAGATCTGATGGATGGATAAAGGATATGGACCAAACATCTCACCCAGAGTTAGATTGGAATCCCAGCAATCCTACATTAGCGTCTTTAAGTGTTGCATTGCATCTAACAACTCTACTCTGAAAAACACATAACCTGACTTGATATAACCTAAGCCAACCTGTTCTTAACAAGGTCACTTGAGTAAAATCTTGACTTACGATGGGGATCCACACCCCTGAGTGTGCAAAATGAAATAGAGTTGTCCCTTCTCTACAAAGTCAGCCTTTTGGATTACTGGTTGTGCTTGATCTGCCAACACAAGTGATTAAACTGGCCACCTAATTGACCAATGAAGACCTGAGACAACTGACTGGCTCTAGAACCTTCAGCTGTTTTTGTGAGTTATAAACCACTTAGGACTCATTATAATAAAACAAAACAACTCATAACAGGACAGAAACGGAACAGAGAAACATGATCAAAGGGAAACTGGAATTAGAATCTGATGTAGGACAAAAAATGAAGAAAGAAGCCCAAAGCATTGTTCACATAGACAGTGTCACAACCTCTTAATTTGCCTCTGTATGAATGATACAAGAAAATCTTTTGGGGCCCAAAACCAGCTCATTGTGGAGACTTTTTTTAAAACGGACAACTTTTTCTATGTAATGGGGGAATTAGGAAACTACTAAATTTCTATTTTTGATACAATGAACAGAAACTTTGCTCTGTTGCTGCTATTCTCTTGCCCATGGTAGGTGATAAGAAGGGTTAGGGCCTTCCTGTTGAGTGCTAAATCCATCTATCCCCACACTTTATATTTTCTTTTTCTCTTCCCTCTTAGAATTTTGCTTATCTAAGATTGAATCTGCTGCTGCTACTGCTACTGCTGGAAAAGGCCACTGAACATGCTGTTGTTCATCTCCGGACCACCAATTGATGTGTCGACAGTGTTGCTGATCTTTAAATGCAATCCAGAAGTGGTTGCTGGCTGGAATTTGGTTGATCAGTGCAATTTCCAATTCCTAATCTAAATTCTTCTACTCACTAAACCATGCAGCATTTTCAAAAGTACCTTCCTTTCTCACCTTCCTTCAATCATCCATCCACCCATTCATTCATCTATTAAAATCCCTTGGAGTCTGTAGTTTCTAATTTCATTCCTCAATCGTAGTTGCTATTGTGACCTTCAGAATTCAACGCAATCTGCAGAAAAGGTTCATCATCACCAGGGCCTACATTGAGTCTAAATTTGAAGCTCAGCTCGGTGCTATTTTGGTCTGCAGCACCTGACTTACTAATTTGGTGCTTGATGGTGATGCAAAAACAGAGCCTTGGACTGACCCAAACCCAACTGGGTTTACAGATGAAGATGAACCAGGTCCTGTTTGAGTCATGGAATCATATGACACTTGCAGCAGTGAGCTTCACTTGGTTCCAGCTTGATCAGGTTTTACAGACATGGTTTCTTTAGAACCCTAACCTTTGAACTCTGTCCTAGTTTCATTTGAGTTTTTTGGGGCAGGCTAAATTGCTCTAAGATCTTCTTATATTAATTGCTCAAAACCAGAAATTGTTGTTCTCATGGCAAATGCTGCTAGTGCCAGGTGCTGCAGCATTTTTACAATTGTGAAGGTGGTAGTGAAATTATGCTGAGGGTTCATTAGGACTGCTTAACATAAGTTACTCTTTTTACATCATTAATGTGTCACTGACTTGAGACTGTGACCCTTCAGAATCACACTGGATATTAAATATCTGCCATGTGGTAGTTCCTACACAGCCAAAATTTCGTGGACAGGTTAACCTCTAGGTCCCCTACTTACATCTCAAGATAAAGCCAATCTAATTTGGAAGGTGGTATTAACAACACCCCCCCCCCCCCCCCCCCCAAAAAAGAAGAAGTTTGAAGCTGGGCAAGACAAGCAATAAAAAATCTACAGGAGGGCTCAGAGCAGTGTACGGACATAGTTTTGGATGGAGAGTGTTCTATTACAAGGGAGGTTATACGGCTCAATTTGATTATTAAATTTGACCGACGGCCACTTCCAACCTTGACCTGTATAGCCAATGATGAAAATTGATAACATCATCCTAGAAAAGGGAAATTTTCTGTCAGGTGTGTTTTGGAAGATTAATCCATGATTTTTCCCTAAAATATATAATCCTACTCAGTAAATGATTCTCATAGGTTCAATAGACCAGCAATAAACAACCAAAAACCAAACTTTTTTTTATGATCTTTGCCAATTGAAGTTGTAACGACAGAACTTACATTGTGCACTTATCCTATAATGAGAAAATGCAACAAGTGAAAACAATTATATGCCAAATCACAAGTTAAAGACATCAAAAACAGAACCAAAGCATTAATTTGAAGTTTAGATGATCCCATACCATATGATATTCATAAATGCAGTAGCTCCCTAAACTTCCAGAAGGCAAATCAAGGGGGTATCCAGTTTGAATAAATATCTGCAGACAAGTACCAAAAGAGTAAAGTATAGTCCCCTCTCCCCCCACTTTATGTTATGTGCAGAACACAAAAACCTGGAAGGCAGATTTATTGGTACTTAATTTCTGAATTATAAAAGTGATTATTACAAGGTTTACACCAAAAGGGAAATAGGCTCTGTGGATGCATAATAAAAAGATAAAAAAACCTTACCTCAGGATTTTTCACCATCTCTGCAGTAAGGGCTCCTATGGACCCAGGATGCAGCCTAACATCATCGTCAAGAAATAATACGTACTTGCTGTCTTTGTGCATCCTCTCCACTCCAACCTGCAATTTAGACACAAAATAGATAATAAAATATAAAGGACAAACAGCTTCTTTAAAGTAAGATAGGAAGTTTGACATTCATGGGAAAGAGAATGAGTGAATAAGATTCACTTGCTCTTCACATGCATATTAACCTATAGCAAAACTTAAAAAGACTAAAATAGCCTTACAGACTCCATTACCAGACATAATATTAGATATAAATAAATAAACATAAAAAATAAACCAAACACCCTGTTTCAAAGTAGACACCTCAAATTTTGTACCTTGATCCGTTTCCACATCAATCAATTCTCAATGCAGAGTCAACCTTACTGCCTTAGGGTAATGAACATTTTTCTTCCAAAACAGTATGCAGCATGTACATAGACAATCCTATTCAACATCAAGTGGAATCGGACAAAACTTAGTATCTGAATGAAAATCCACTTTCTACCCTGATCATGCCATAATGCAGAATTCCTAATGCACTTCTAACTCTGTGCCACTGAGATCCAGTGGAGGTTCACTTGTAACAGGATCACAGGAAAAGGAAGAAACCACACTTGAGAGAATTCAAATACCAAAAATCAAAGAGTTCATAAGGCAAATGTCAGTTTATAGGGCAGCCAAACTTCTCAAATTTGATTTGGATCTGTTGGTTAGTCTGATACTAAGGAGCAATTCTGCCGAGAATAGATTCTATAAACAGAATCTAAGGACAACAAATCAAGAGCAGATGTTAGAAGAATTCGTTTAGCAACCAAAGATGACAAGACTACAGCAAGAGTCAGCAGTTGACAATAAAAACACCAATTTGAAATGAATTCAGAATTCAATTCAAACAGAGAGAATAAAGAAATCAGATAGGAATTAGAACGCTATGATATGAGCAGAAACAGCCGATTTTAGAAATAACAATAAATTAACATTTAAAAGTGATGTCAAGATCTAAGAGAGAGTTCAAACACCATATTCCAGGACAGAGAAATAAAGATTCCCAATTGTTAAAATCTGCGCTTTAGGGAATTCTGGATATTTGTAATTTCATGTTGTTTTGGGGCTTGGGTGTGTACTTGTAACTAGTTTCATTCTCTAATTATAAATAGAACATGGCTGTGCTCCCTTGAGATGCAAGTCACTGTTTTCCCCGGCTATGGCATCGGAGCAAGAACCGTTCACAGTATTCTTTCCCTAAAGCTAGAATCTAGTTACCACCACCACTCTCTCCTCTTGATTTCATCTTTCATCCTCTCAACTTCTTCTATCTTCATCTCCAACATTTTCTCTCTTTCTTTTACACCCACAAAAGCTTGTCTAACCAGGAGTCTTCCCTTCCTTATTGTGGTCTCATTATTGTTATATTTTGATTTTCCCGGTGATTTTACAGGATATTTGCTGGGTACATCAGCAAAGCCAACAATGGCTGGTGCACTTTAGAAAAGTGGCTCTCTGAGGATGCCCCTGTAATCACATTCCTAGTCAACTCTATTCAGTACAATGTTAACCCTGGTTACCTTCTTTTGGGCTCCACTATGAAGAGCCGGAGGATAGCAAAGGAAACTTACTCCTGAGTTGACAACTAAGCCTTCATCAATAGCACAAGCACATTCATAGCACCGCTCAACGTGAGCTAGCCCTCTCAAAAACCATGCAGAATGCACATTCTGGAGCAAGAATCTGGAGTACAATCAGGTTCAATCCCTGGTGCTCAGTTGAGATCAATCTGCCAATCTGGAGCAGTCTTATGCTCTTTTCTACCTTGAGGAGAGTCAGTGGCCAGCTATGCTTCAGCTGCTTGTTCCTGAATGATATGTTCTCTGTATGGGCCCAGATTTCAGCCCATAAATGCACCTGTTATTCTCCTCATTGCCTAACTTTCAAATGATCATGATCCAGTGATGTATGTACTATGGGAAAGAATGTGACACAAAGTATTTATGTGGGGACCTACATGATCTTCTCACTTGAATCCGTCTCATGAACATGGTTGGGGGCAAGAATGTCAAGGATCAAATTTGGGCCATGTACTTATGCTTCATGATGTCTCAGGCTAATGTGTCCAGCTCCTCAGTTGCTCAATCTCCTAGTGCTTCTGGTACTTCTGGCTCAATCGCTTCTGCTTCTAACTTTGCCCACTCACGTATATCATTTATTGGCCATTGTAGTTTTTCTAAAGCTTCATCCTAGATAATTGACTTGGGTGCCACAGATCATTGACCGCTTTTACTAGTCAGTTCGTTAGATTTGTGAGCATGTTTAGTGCAGTATAACTTGATTGGTTGGGCCGGCATGCCAGGCTTTAGAAGCCCAAACCCAAAAGGAACCGGTTCAATAGGTTATGGTACAATAAGGGTTGGAATTAATCAATGTATAATTATTTGTTATTTTAGATTTTTTTTTTTTTTTTTTTGGGGGGGGGGGGGGGGCAGGGTCCTACATACAAAGTAGAGTTAGTATCTGAATTGCACTTAAATTTTAATTTTCATACTTTAAATAGGATATTTGTTATTTCTCTTAAATACATGTGATGCAGATACACTTTATCAAACCAACCTAAAACAAACTAGGTTTCCAGACCAAGATGAACCAGGCCTAATTTGAGTTATGGGTCAAGTAGAATTCTAGGAACTTACGATAATTTGGGAAATGATGTCTTTTAGTTTGTTCGTTTATTTATAAGTTAGATTCATAGGATATTTGGCTTCTAATTATTTTAGTTTCCTTGTTATCAGTCAGTGTCCTAGCTAGAGAGTCAGTCATAGCTTAGAAGGCTGGGTAGCTGGTTTCACCATCAGAATCATCTACAAATCTTGAATGTAACTCACCATACCCTCTCAAGCTCTTTTTTATATTTATTATCATTTTCAATTATGGGAATTTTTCATTATTTTAACGTGTTTATCTATTATCAGTTTTATTGTTATTAAATGATACCCCCATAATCCATGATAGACTTTTTGTCCATTATGGATTGTGGGTGAAAATTTCATTCTTCTCATTTATGCGCATGTTCACTTAAAATTTTCAAGTTAAAGTGAGGATTAAATGGTCAATGCACATTCTTTTATGAAAACCATGTTTTTTTCTTCTTTTCTCACTTCCCACTCTGAGACATAACGCAAGAACGAACTCCACTTGGTGGCTGGAGTAGCAACTGATTCATCATTCTCTCTCTCCAGCAAATCTTGAGTAAGAGAAGTATTTCTTCTCTCTCTTGCTCTCTGTTGTATTTTGGAGACGAGCAAGAAGAGCAAGAAGAGCAATCAGAAGATACCAAAACAGAGTAGGTGTTTGCGCTACAGTTTTATTTCTTGTTGAGCTTCTACTTTCAGGTCAGTAGTTGCAGGAACTTTTGCCTTTTCATTTGTTTCCTACTGCAGTGGTAGTCCAATTTGATATATTTTAATATTTGAAATATTTATATTAGATCCATGTCTTCACACTGAATTTTTTTTTCGAACTATCCTAGTGTTTGAGTTTATTTGAGTTTCCAGTAAGGTTGTGTGGTGTTTATAAATCGAATCTTTCTCCTTGGTGTTGCATATTGGATGTGAGGTTCTGGTACTAATTTCTAGTTTATGTGATGTTTGCATTTTGTTTTTCATCGATTATAGGTTTTGAGTCCACTCGAGCTACCTGCATTTTAGTTTATCTCCTGTTAATGGTGCATACCTAAACATTGTTGCTTGGTTGTTTTTAGGGTTTAAGGTAACAACTAATGTGGCAGATAATTTCAAACTTTCTGTTTCTGTTTGTTCTGTTTCATTGCTACCCATTTCCATGTGATGTTCTGTAACTGGTGGGGATGGAGACCACAACAGGTGGCTATGGTAAAAGCATTACTCATGTGATCATTGGGCTGAAAACTGTCAACTGAAGTTGGACCCAACTATTTATGATGCGTTGATTAAGGAAAAGGTAAGGCCTATTCCATTTCCTTTAGTACTGTCAACTGAAGTTGGACCCAACTATTTATGATGCATTGATTAAGGAAAAGGTAAGGCCTATTCCATTTCCTTTAGTTTCTTGTGCAAGGTAGACATAAACGTGTTACTGCAGTATACCAACCTATTCGGCTGCTGGACCTTGTACTACTGAAAGCATCTCGCTATAGTTTGTTGTTACTCTGCTTTCTTCCCAGTAGAAAATTATCTATCTACTAATGACTCTGTGCAGAAGAGGAGGAGGAAGTGCTTATCGTGCATATAACCAGGACAGGGAACACTTATACAAGTCAGGTGAAGGCACGATTTGATCTTAAGACTTGATAACAGCAGCCGCAAGTCTTACTGAATGAGAGAGCTTGAATATTTGTACTAGAGGTGTATGTTGATTGATATATGTCATTTCGAAAGTATTTCTAAGAACTCAACTTTACTTTCTCGAATGTGTTCGTACTGGCTGTAATTAACCTGGTATTATCTCCTGCTTTTGCAGTTACCATACTCTCAATATCAAGAAGTGACTTAAAAAAAAAAAAAGAGAGTTCCGTTATGGTACCCTCTTCTATGGCTTTGCTGTCAGATCTGAGATGCTATCTTATATTTTCTGTTTTCATTTACTCCTGAAAGTGTTTACACCAAGTTGCAACACTTCTGAATGTTGCTTATTTCATTTTCACTCGTGGTTATCACCAGATTGCAGTACAACTCTGATTGTGTATGCTGCTTACTTTGCTTTGGTGTTTCCATTGGCACTTTTATCATTTGTTTGGCTTCTCCACACAACACCACCAGGTCACATAATGTTAAAACTCCTGTTGTCCCTTGCAAGGACCAATGTCTAATTTTGATAGGCTTATTCATCTTGCCAATTCCCAAGCACTTGCAGTTGTATTACTATCCCTTCTAACTGATTGCTCTCCCTTTGCTACAGTCTGGTTTTCTGAATAACCAGTAAAAGTAAAGTCCCCGTAGTTGCATTTGCTCTGTTTTAGGCCGATGAACCCCTTGGACTTCCTTGTAAGAGGAGTAATATCTCATCCACTCTTCTGTTGAACCATTGTGTCTATCCAAGTGATGTCAATCACTAAAACTTCTTTTCAGAGGCTCAACATTACACCAGACCTTGACTCCATTTTCAACTAATAGGGGAACTCCTACTCTCATCCTAGCTACTCATCATGGAATGCATATTATCAATTAGTGATAGTTGAAACTGAATTAGTAAAACACATTTTCCCTGCAAAAAAAAAAAAAATATATATATTCACTTTGGTTCTTGGACAGACATTCTTATAACTGTGGTCTACGAAGTAGTATTTATTTTCTTTTGGTTATACGAAATGAAGTTTAGAGTTGCCATTATTTGGCCCATTTCTTTGTTTGGTTTCAAGTAATGCATTCTGCATTAGAGTCTTTTATGATAGAACTTTGTTTGCATATGAATTGTAATGTTCTTGCACGTTGATAGCATCGGTATTGTGACCATCACTGAAGGCAGAATGCAGAAAACTGGTGTAGAGATTTATTTTTATTCATTCCATTTTGGTCAGGAGCTGCAATGGAACAACTAGTTAATCCAGTATCCATCTTTCTAAGTGTATCGGGACTGACATTGATAACGAAATTACTCTTGTTGCTGATTGTACTGAAAATATCTAGAAAGATATGCTTAGCAGTTGGTTTACACCAACAAATGTGTCTTTAAGCCACAAATTGCAGTGCTTTAATTTCAGGTGGCGGTTAGGATTTTTTTGTTCAAGTCTAGCTTTTTTACATTGCTATGATCTGGTGTTGTGCAGCTTCTGTAGGAGGCAATTTAGTTCCATATTTATGATTGCATTTTCATTGGTGCATGCTGCTATACGGAGGTATTTGCCTTTCTGATGGTTAGCTGTTGCTCTCATCCTCTAGGGGTCTCCCTCACGCATTACAGCATGTAACACTGCATGATCTGGATGCTGCAAATGCCCGACCACAAGGTGGCCAAGATATATTATCATTAATGAGCCAGATGATGAAACCAAGGAACACTGAAATCACTAATAAGCTACGGCAAGAGATAAACAAGGTTATGTTCTACAACTTCATGACATATAACATCCTTTGTATTTCTCTAAAATAGTTATCCCAACTTATCAGGAAAGTGCAATTGTGATAGAGTTTAACTGTAAGCTTTGTCAATAACAGGTTGTTAATTGCTATATTGAGGAAGGAGTCGCAGAGCCTGTCCCTGGGGTGCTATTTATTGATGAGGTATAATTTCTTGGTATAATTATCTGAAAATAGCTGTTTTGGTGGAGTTTGGTGTTTTGACTAACTGAATTTGTGGTGGTTCATGATTGTAGGGAGCTTTCACTCATCAAGATTTTGGAGGAAATAAAGGCACAATTAGAAATGGTGATGTACAAATATGAATTTTGTTCAAATACCAATTAGAGCTCTCCTTATTTGATACATTTTGTATTCTTCATGATTATTTGGTGTTCTGTTCTTCAGTGGATGACTACTGGTAGGGGTATAGTTCACTCTGAGATGCCTTGTAGTGAAGGCGTCAATAGGGGATTGCAGCTTTAAATCAATTTAGCTATTGACCTTTCCTCTTCTCATGTGCCGAAGCTTTGGAGACACCGAGCTTCAATTTTGAACTCTGAAGACACAATTGTTCATAATGATACATTCATCAATAGCCAGACACATTTGCCATCAATGGAGGTTAGGTGAAAATGTTTAAAAAAGCTTGGAGTGGTTGATGTGGCACGAGATACCTTCCTAAGTTGGCAAAGAATGATGAACAGCGGACGCCCATCGCCTGCATCTACTGTCAACATTGTGGGGCAAATGACTTCGATTCTCGTTCCGGCAAGAACGTCTAAGAAATCGACAATTCAAGATTTTGAATCTCAAGTTTTGGCTTGGATCTGATCTTCTAGATGAATTAAGGCTGCTACAGCTGCAATGCTTTTGTTTGATGCATTTTTCTTATAATTAATGAATTGTTAATATTTTATTAGCAAAAAAGATTAATCATTAATATTTTGATTAATATGGTTTTTTTAGTATCTATTTTCATTATCATTTTCTAAAAAAATTCATTTTGACCTATCAAACTTATTTTTTTATTCCATAATCTATTCTCAACAAAAGTCACCAAACCATTTTTCATTTTTGACTAAGAATGAATTCTTGTACTCATTTCTTTTAAATAGGCATAATAGAGGATGAGAATTGATACCAAAAAAAGCCTTAGCAAAATTGAGTTTCAGCAAATTTTAATCAGCCAAACCCTAAATTTTCACTCATCTCTTTTTTTGGGAACCAAAACCTAAACCCTAATGACTGCAACTTCAGTTCAGATTACTTTCCACCATCAAAAGTTTATCAACATTCACTGATAGATTCTCCAACATTCAATTTACATAACCCAATCATTCAACCCTAACCCTAATTTTGACCTAAAACCTATTATGACCTATTTGAATTGCCTTTTATAATCCTGGTTAGTGGCTCATATTTGATGTGCTATCAAATATCAACAAGACTTCAGTAAACAAGTCCCCCAACTAAGCTGTCAAGGTAACATTGTAACAGACAGAGTTCTAATCAGCTTCTGTGAAACAGCATCACAAACAAAATGACAGTCACAAAACAGTCATCAGGATGGTACTTAACACAGGATAATTCTGCACCTATTGTTGACGACTAACTTATAATAAATCAACTAATAAATAGACAAAACAACATCTCCTAGCTGTTCTAATACCAAGACACCTCTATTGACTAAAACACCCTCAACACTACTACTTTCTTTCCCTCAAGTATTCCTTTTACTGATTGTGCTATAGTGCGTTTTACATAGAATTTGTTGTTATTCACGCAAGGATGTTAGTTAAAACTTTGACATGGGTGTCGGCTACAACTTTCTCTATAGCTTTGTCTTTATAATTTCAGGATTCCTGAAAGCTCCTCCATGCTAGTACTTGACTAACAGTTGCCTAATTTCTGACCTGTATAGCATTCAATTGAATATTTTCAGTTCAGAGATGTAGCCTATGATTTCTATTGTCCACTGCTCATTGTTATCATTGTCCCCTACATGGATTTGCAATGTGCCTTATGTATGTTGTTGCCTCCGCCAACTAGACAGCCTGTAGGTATAATTGGTGCCCACTGTAAGTTAGCATTATTATCCTCACATGAAAACTTAGTTTCTAGGTTTAATCCTATATCGAATTTGGTACTGGAGCTCAGCTCCAGTGTCTTGATTGCAGCTGGTATATGTTTTACCCCTAAGCCTGGTCACTGTTGCATTCCGCAAGTGGATATGACTACCAATGTCACCTGAGCTGCTGGCATGGTAGCTTCAACAAAATGAAGGGACCTTGAAATCCTCCAAGCTAATCAGGAACTGTTAGAGTTACTCGGGTAAAGCTAGCTGCTATCAGACATAGTGACCACAAACTGATAGCCTCCAAGCCATTACAGCAAGGCTTGCTGCCATAGAGACATCTATCCTAAAGGGAAGCAAGGCTGCAATATTCGTGATATTCGACATACATTAGAAATCCCCAATTTGGAAAATCATATCAATTGTAAATGTCACAACCACTTCAATAGTTATGTCAGAATGGTAGATAACTTCCTAGGCAATGGACATGACCGAGGTAGAGGATAATGAACAAAGGACACTTCTTTTGGAAAAGGCGACAGCTTTGATCATTTTGGTAGAGCTTGGGATATAAAGAAGATAGTTAAAGCCCTTTGAGAATGGATTAAATAAATGGTAAGGTACTTTGACTTCTAGGAAATGTCTGTAAAGCTTTGCTTTGAGATTCTGAGATGAAGCTCACACAAGACTTTAGGACAGAGTTCAGAGTTCAGAATATCAGGAAAAGAGTCTAAACAAGAGCCTTCACAACCTGGATTGAGATGCAAGAGAAACTCAACTAGGAATTCCTGTGTAGTTGAATTGAAAGCATCATTGTCAAGGCAGTGAACCAAGGCACCTTGGTCACCTAGGCAAGCACCTTGGATGCATCCACTCTCCTAATGGAAGTCACTCGCTCTTTCCTGTTTGAAATGCGGGTGCCCAAACCTTTTTGGGCTGATGTTGTTCTGACTGCTTGTCACCTTATTAACCAAATGCTCTCGTTTGTGTTGAAAGGTGGTATCCCATATTCCTTATTGTTTCCTAGTAGACCTTTGCATGAGTTGCCTCCCCGTGTCTTTGGGAGTGTTTGTTTAATTTGGGATCACCGAACTGGACTATCTAAGCTTGATCCAAAAGCCCTTAAGCATATGTTTGTCATGTACTCTCATACTTAAAAGGGTATCATTGTTATTCATTTGAACTTCAAAAATATTTTATTATAGTTGATGTTTCATTTTTTAAGACGGTCCCTTATTCTTCTGACACTATGCATGTTTCTTCTATGGATATGGATCTTGTAGTAGTGCGGACACCACTTCCGCCCATTCAGACAAAAATCACTATTGTGTATCAGCGACATCCACAGACATCTACAGACCCTCCTACTCCTACGGCTCCTCCACCCGTGGATCTTGTGGTAAGTCCCCCTATTTCTAACCATGATGTTTTGATTGCTCTTTACAAAGGCATTTAGAGTTGTGTTTAGTATCCCGTCATTAATTTTGTTTCATACGCTAATATTTCTCCTACTTTCCATGCTTGTTTATCTACCATTGAGACTCACCCACTTCCTAGGGTTTTGACTAAAGCCTAATCAAGTCTTGGGTGGATAGCAACAATGACTAAGGAGTTGGTAGCCCTAGAAGAAAATCATACTTGGGACCTTGATCCTTTGCCTCCTGGGAAGGTTACTATTGGATGTTGTTGGGTGTTTGCAATGAAAGTAAATCCTGATGGCACACTTGCTAGCTTAAAGGCTAGACTTGTAGCAAAAGGATATGCTCAAGTGTATGAAGTGGACTATTTGGATACTTTTTCTCCCGTTGCAAAACTCACCTCTATTTAGATTCTGATATCCTTAGCTACTACATATCATTGGCCCTTGTTTCAATTGGATGTGACGAATGCGTTCCCCAATGGAGATCCCCATGAAGAAGTTTACATGGAGCAACCTCTAGGGTTTGTTGTTGAGGGGGAGAATGGTTTGGTGTGTCATTTGAAGAAGTCATTATATGGGCTGAAACAGTCCCCACGTGCGTGGCTTGGCCAATTTACTTGAGTTGTGACAGAGTTTGGTTTGACTCGATGCAAAACTGATCACTCAGTATTCTACCGTCAGTCTAGTACAAGGAGGATATTCTTAATTGTGTAAGTGGATGATATAATTATTATTGGAGATGATTCAGGTGGTATTGATGCAATAAAAACTTATCTAAAGAAATAGTTTCAGACTAACAATTAGGGAAAACTTGCATATTTCTTGGGGATTGAAGTGGCCCAGTCTAAGACGAAAATCTTTCTATTCTAATGCAAATATGTGATTGACTTATTATCTAAAATAGGAATGATTGGCTCAAAGCCTTTGGATACTCTGATGGATCCAAATATAAAACTTATGCCTAAAGATGGAGATGTCTTTGATGATCCAAAGAAGAATCGAAGGTTGGTTGGAAAATTAAACTATTTGGTTGTGACTCGACCTAACATTGCTTTTCTAGTCAGTGTTGTGAGTCAGTTCTTATCTAGCCCTTCTACCACTCATTGGAATGCACTTGTGCACATATTGAGGTACCTTAAGAGAGCTCCTAGATGTGAGCTCCTCTGCATAGATCATGATCACAGGAGAGTTGAAGGATTTTCTTATGCAAAATGGGCTAGTTCACTAATTGGTAGAAGGTCTACCACAAGCTATTGTACCTTTGTAAAAGGAAATCTTATGTCACAGAAGAGCAAGAAGTAGACAATAGTTTCTCGATCCAGCGTAGAGTCAGAGTATCGAGCCATTGCACTTATCACTTGTGAGTTGATGTGGATCAAACAATTTTTATGTGAACATGGCTTTAGTCATGAGCTTCTTATGTCTTTATGGTGTGAAAATGAGGCAATGATTCACATAGCATCAAATCCTATTTCTCAAGACCATACAAAGCATATAGAAATTCTTTTGTCATTTTGTTTGGGAGAAGCTTCAACAGGGACTGATTTCCACTTGTCATACTCGAATTAGAGAACAGTTGGCTGACTCATTTACGAAGTCTCTAGGGGCAGAAAGGGTGAGGTATGTCTATAACAAGCTGAGAATGTTTGACATTTATTCTCCAGCTTGAGGGGGAGTGTTAGAAGGCATTTTGGAAAACAAAAGTAGGGCTCGAGATATTGTGCCAAGCGCCAGATCTCGAGCAACGTACTGCTATTTTGAGTCCATATTGGAATCTTCTTTGCTTTTTTTGAAGTTGATTGTAATTGGGTAACAGAATATCTAGTTTGTAACTTTAGTCATGATCGAGCAAATGATGAGGTGGTAATACTTGACGATAAGGAGATTCCTCAGAGTAATTGTTTTAGGTACCTAGATTCAATCATAAATAAAAGAGGTGATGTAGAGGATGATGTTTCCCAAAGAATTAAAATAGGGTGGATGAAGTGGAGAGGTGCATCCGGGGTCTTGTGTGATCGGCGTATTCCATTAAAGCTTAAAGGAAAATTTTATTGGACCGTTATTCGATCAACTATGATGTACAGTGAAAAGTGTTGGGCTGTTAAAAATAATCATATAGATAAACTCAGTGTAGCAGAAATGAGAATATGCTAAGATGGATGAGTGGCAAAACTAAAAAGGATAAGATAAGGAATGATCATACTATAGTTGGTTTAGGAGTTGCTCCCATAAGTGATAAGCTTCGAGAAAGTTATTTGAGGTGGCACAACCACATTCAACAAAGACCTATAAATGCCCCTTTACGGAGAAGTGATATAATCCAAATTGAAGGGACTAAAAGAGCTAGGGGTAGACCAAAGATAACCTTAAGAGAAATGGTGAGAAGGATATGCATAGCTTAAGAGAAATGGTGAGAAGGATAACTAGAATTGATTGGAAGGCAAGAATCCATGTAGCCGGCTCCATTTAGTTGGGACATGGCTTGATTGTAATTGGGTAACTATTCTATAAATATAGAGGTAATTGTGTGAAGTTCCTTAATCGATTGAGGCTCCTCTTAAACTCAAATCTTCTCCTCTTCTTTCTCTGTACTCTGCAACTCTCCTTCAACTCTGGCTGTCTTTCTCTAAATTTAGGCCATAACTAACAGTGATAAAAGCTCCAACAAATCTAATGAGTCGTGGCATTATTTCTTAGAAGTCATCTACAACACTTGAAGATCTCTTGAATCTGTTTTGACGTTCTTCTCATTTTTCAGTTAGGGGAGGCAACCCCTTATACTGTATTCCTGTTTGAATGTTTTGGCAGGATAAGAAGTTATTAAAACTTCTCTTGTTGTTGAAGAACTATCTCCACAACTTCTGGTCCTTTCTGTTGAAGGTTAGTCATCCTTTTCTTCTAAATCTTTTTAGATTGGTAGAATCCTGAGAAGATTCTGCCCGGCTTGTCTGTGAAATCTCTGTCCTATTTTTTTGAAAGATATGTGCTTAATTCCTGCTGATTAGAAGCACAGAAGACCAGAAGTCTTGTGGTGTTTGAATCTACTTCAGTTGAAGTTAGAACTGCTGAATATGTTTCTCTAAAAATCTCTGGCTCGACCTTTTATAACAAAATATATGACACAGAACAAAATTGAGAATGAAACCACTATGACAGAGATTCTATCCTCTTCCTTTGATCGTCTTACTGAACACAAACTTGAAGAAGCTATACCAACTTCCACCAATGGAAGAAAATTGTCAGAATGGTGATCATTTAAAGAGGGCACAAGATCAATTGATCAAGACATTTGTTGCCACTAAAGCTACCAGGTAAATAGTTGATGCTCATATTTTAGGATAGATGCTGGATTCTATGGAAAAATTAATTGTCGACCTTGTCACTCATATTGATACTCTCAAAGAATTGTGGGAATATTTCAATATCTTGCATTCTGGACAAACAAACTTTTCCACATTATGAGTTATCCCAAGATCTCTATAGGGTTGACCGGAAGGGTCGTCCTTTGACCCAATACTTTGCTGACTTCAACCAAATGTATGAGGAACTTAATTCCATACTCTTCTTATCATTTCAGATGTTATTGATACGCAGAAACTGTTTGAGCACCTTGCTGTTATGAGCTTTTCAGGAGGGATTGGGAAAGACTTCAACCAGATGTATGAGGAACTTAATTCCATACTCCTCTTATCATTTCAAATGTTATTGATATGCAGAAACTGTGTTGAGCACCTTGCTGTTATGAGCTTTTCAGGAGGGTTTGGGAAAGAGTTTGGCTCAGTAAGATCCCAAATCCTTGGTGGAGATAAATGCCCACATTCACTGACACTTTTTCACAACTTTTCCATGTTCCTAGAGAGAATTTCCATGATACTGCACCTAGTGACGCCCAGCTATGCATCTTTCACTAACAATCGTGGACAGTGGATATAATTCTGGAGGTGCTCGTGGACGTGGGATTGCTTCTCGGAAAAACCTACATCCAGTTTTCAGGAGTTTATGGATTCTCCAGGAGTAGATAAGACCTGCCATCACTGTGGTCAGCCTAGTCAAATTCAAATGTTCCGTTGGAAATGACATGGCAAGCCTCGTCAAGTTGCCAATATAGCCACTACATCAGAGACATCCACAACCGGTTGCTACCCTTCTTACTCCTGTCTTCATCTTCAGATGCAGTGGTAAGTCGTTCTCCATCTGACCTTGATGTTCTGATTATCCTCCTAAAAGGCACCTGGAGTTGTTTTCAATTTCATGTTTCTAACTTCATTTCATATGCTAACCTTTCATCCACCTTCCATTCTCGTTTAACTACCATTGAAAATTACCTATTCCAAAGATTGTTGCAAAGTCTTTTTCTAGTTCAAAGTGGACAACTGCTATAAATGAAAAGTTGTTCGCCTTACATGACAACCGTACTTGGGATCCAGTGCCTTTACGTCCTGTTAAAAAGGCCATTGGGTGTCGGTGGATGTTTGCTATTAAAGTTAACCTTGATGGTAGTCTTGCTTGTTTGAAGGCCAAACTTGTGGCGAAGAGATATAGCCAAGTTTTTCTTCTTTTTTTCTTTTTTTTTTTTTTTTTTTTTTTTTTTTGGGGGGGGATGCTTAGATGCTATTTCCCATGTTGCTAAACTTACTTCCAACCCTGTTTTGAATTCCTTGGTTGTAGTTTTTCATCAGCCTGTGTATCTACTTGATGTGAAGAATGCTTTCCTCAATGATGATCTCCATAAGGAGGCTTATATTGAGCAACCTCCTCGTTTGTTGCTCAAGGGGAGAGTGCTATGGTTTGCTGACTTAAGAAGTCTTTGTACAGGCTGAAGCAATCGCCTCACACGTGGTTTGGTTTCTTTACTTCTGTTGTGATCGACTTTTAACTTACTCATTGTGACAGTGACCATTCGGATTTTTATTATTGACCTAATGCCAGAAATTGTTGGGGGATGGACTCTACTTGTGCGGAAGCCTTTGGCACTGGTTTCACCCTATTGTCTACTTCGATGATATTGTTATTATTGCAGATGACTCTACAAAATGAACAAAAGTAGAAGTTACATTAGCAACAACGATTTCAAATTAAAGACTTTTAAGTACCTTTTTTATTGTAGAAGTAGCTCAATTATGTGATTGATTTGTTGTCTGAAACTAGGATGCTTAGTTCTCAACCTATGGAACCAAATGTGAAGCTTATGTCTGGTAATGGAGTTGTTCCTAATGATCTAAAGAAGTATCTAAGGCTTGCTGGCGAATTAAACTATCTTACTGTAACTAAACCTAATACCAAATTAGAATCATGGAGAGTAGCTTTGGAATCAAAAGGCTTTAAACTTAGTAGATCGAAAACAGAATATCTAATTTGTAACTTTAGTCATGATCGGGCAGATGATGAGGTGGTGATACTTGACGATAAAGAGATTCCTCAGAGTGATTGTTTTAGGTACCTAGGTTCAATCATAAGTAAAAGAGGTGATTTAGAGGATGAGGTTTCTCAAAGAATTAAAAGAGGGTGGATGAAGTGGAGAGGTGCATCCGGGGTCTTGTGATCAGCATATTCCATTAAAGCTTAAAGGAAATTTTTATAGGACCGTTGTTCGACCAGCTATGATGTACGGTGCAGAGTGTTGGGCTATTAAAAATAATCATATAGATAAACTCAGTGTAGCAGAAATGAAGATGCTAAGATGGATGAGTGGCAAAACTAGGATGGATAAGATAAGAAATGATTATATTAGAGTTGGTATGGGAGTTGCTCCCATAAGTGATAAGCTTTGAGAAAGTCGTTTGAGGTGGCACGGCCACATTCAACGGAGACCTATAAATGCCCCTATACGGAGAAGTGATATAATCCATATTGAAGGAACTAGAAAAGCTAGGGGTAGACCTAAGATAACCTTAGGAGAAGTGGTGAGAAAGGATATGTATAGCTTAGGCCTTGTATCTAGCATGGCCTCGAACAAAACTGATTGGAGGGCAAGAATCCATGTAGCCAACCCCATTTAGTTGGGACAAGGCTTGTTGTTGTTGTTGTTGTTGTTGTTGTTGTTGTTGTACTGTAACTAAAACTAATATTGCTTTTTTCGTCAATGTTGTGAGTTGCTTTTGTCTGCTCCTTGGACATCTCATTAGAATGCTAGTCTATGAATATTGAGGTATTCAAGAAGGCTTCTTGTTGTGGACTACATTACAAAGATCATGGTCATAGAAGAGTTGAAGGTTTTTCTGATACAGATTGGATTTGATCACTGATTGGTAGAAGGTCAACCATGAGCTTATTGTACTCTTATCGGCGGTACCCTTGTATCGTGGAAGAGGAAGAAACAATCGTTGTGGCTAGATCAAACATAAGACTCGGAGTATAAGGCTATGGCATAGGTCACTTTTGAGTTGATGTGGATTGGGCAAGTAATGAATGAGCTTAGCTTTGGTGATGATTCATCTAAGCCAGTGTGGTGTGATAATCAGGCATCTATTCACATAGCAACAAATCACGTGTTTCATAAGCATACAAAGCATATTGAAGTTGACTTCCACTTCCTTCATGAGAAGCTGCCATTAATTCCCCAAAAAATGTTTGTACTGGAGAGCAATAGGCTAATTTGTTCACAAAATCTTTAGGGGCTGCAAGAGTTGATTATATTTGTAACAAGCTGGGCATGTTTAACCTCTATGCTCCAACTTGAGTGGAAGTTAGAAAGCATGTTTAAACTGCTAAGTTGAGACTAGGTTTCCCAATTTATTTTGAAAACTGTTTGTTGAAATCTTGGATGAATCCTGACATATGTCAGTGTGATATAGCAGGGTTTTATTTATAATAATAGTTATGAATGAGCAAATATGATGATACCCAATGTGTGACTAAAAACACAAACAATAAAGACTCTTTAGTAGACCAAACTACCCCTTGACTCAACTTATGAATTACAACACTCCCCCTCAAGTTGGTCCATAGATAATTATCATGCCCAACTTGCTAACAATACTACTAAAAATCTTGACACTCTAGTTTTTTTGTGAATACATCAGCACGCTAGTTGTTAGAGATAACAAAAGAAATCTGAACCAGTCCAAACTCAACCTTTTCTTTAATGAAATGCCTATCTATTTCCACATGTTTGATCCTGTCATGCTGAACTGGATTATGGGCAATGTTGATGGCTGATTTGCTGTTGGAATACAGCCTTATAGGACCTTCGAGGTCTGCTCCAAGTTCTTGAAGAAGACCCTTCAACCATAACACTTCAAAAATACCTTGAACTAAAGCTCTAAACTCTGGTTCAAAACTCAACCAAGCCACTACAACCTGTTTTTTGCTCCTCCAGGATACCAAGTTACCACCCACATAAGCATAATAGCCAGAGGTAGACCTCCTGTCATCCGGACATCTAGCCCAATTTGCATCTGTGTATGCTTCAACTCTAAGGTGTCCCTAAGAAGAGATTAAGATACCTTTCCCTGGAGATGCTTTCAAATACCTCAAACGGTACACTACATTAAGATGTGAAGAATAAGGATCATGCATGTACTGACTAACAAGGGTGGCTGCAAAGGTGATATATGGCCTAGTAATGTAGGTGCCGTATTTGATTGAACAAAATAGGACCTTTCACAGGGAGTCAATTGCAGAGTTGATGGACTTAAGGTGAAACAGAGTTTAGATGGGAAAGAGGGCTGAAACTATAATGGTATTATAAGGATAATAACATATAACAAAACGGGCTGAATCGATCTTCAAAACAAGGGGCAGAATTACAATGAACATGTAACACCCGGGCTTCACACCGCAAGGTGGATCGATTGGATCGAACACCAACCTACCTTGATCAAACACAAGGAGTCTTAACCGCAAGATGGATCGATTGGATCAAACACCAACCTTCCTTGATCAAACACAAGGAGTCTTCACACCCGGGCTTCACACCGCAGGGTGGATCGATTGGATCGAACACCAACCTTCCTTGATCAAACACAAGGAGTCTTCACACCCGGGCTTCACACCGCAAGGTGGATCGATTGGATCGAACACCAACCTACCTTGATCAAACACAAGGGTTCTCCAAATAAGAGGAATGCTAGCAAACAATTGGATTTCGATTCATCAGTTCTTTTTCTCCCTTCTTACATGAGTCTCTTATATAGCACTCTAAAGAGATCAAAACAATAGTGTAAACATCCAACCACTACACTCCACCACTAACCAAAACACTAATGGAAACATCCACCTACTACACTCCACCACTAACCAAAACACTAATGGAAACATCCACTTACTACACAACATTACCTACTACAAGCATTAATGGAAACATCCACCTATCACACCACTAACCAACACCACCTACTAGCTCCTTTTGTTGACTTTTCAAAGCTAGACTTGGGCTTAGTTCAAAATAGGTGGGTTGTTCTTCTTCCACTAAAGTGTTCCAAGCCCATGAAACCATGGGCTCATTTTAACCCACTCCAATAGTCCTAGCCCATGCAAGCCATGGGCTGTTTTGGGTCATGTCCTTAGGCTTTGATGGGCTTGAGCATTGGGCTTTTCTCTCTTTTGTATTTGCTGCCAATTCTGCATCACCTAGTATGTGACAAGTAAATCAACTTCCCAACTAATTTTTGGTAGCTTGTTTTGTTAACTAGTTTTTTTTCCCTTTTAATAGGTCTAAGGTGTACTTTCTCTGAGTGAAACACCATTAGTAGAGTAGACCAACTCTAACCCGAGAAAGTACCTGAGTCTCCCCATATCTTTTATCTCAAACTCTATCCCTAAGAAAGTATTCAAAGCTGTAATTTCCGCCTCACTGCTTCTTGGGATGACAATATCATTCAAATATACAAGAAGTATTGTAGTATGAGATCCATCCCACTTAATAAATAAGGTATGGTCTGCATTATTTGCCTGTAGCCATAGGAGATCATTGCCTTGTGAAATCTTCCAAATCATGCCCTAGGGGACTGATTTAGACTATATAGAGCTCTTCTTAACCTGCACACCTTCCCATAGGTCTCCGAACTAGAATAACCATGGGGCACATCAATGTATCCTTCTTCCAACAGCTCTCCACGTAAGAACACATTATTCACATCCAATTGTTGAAGACTCCACCCTTGGTTTACAGCACATGAGAGACAGCCCAAACAATATTCATCTTAGCAACAGGGGCAAACGTCTCTTGGTAGTCAAGGCCATGGCTTAAGTAAAGCCCTTGGATACCATTCTCTTAATGGTCACATCTGTTTTGTGTTTTATTACAAACATCCATTTGCATCTAACAATCTTCTTCCCTGCAGGCAAGGATACCAGATCTCATGTCTTTTTTTTTTTTCTAGGGTTTACATTTCCTCATCCATAGCTTTCTTCCAGTCTGGGTGAGACACTATCTCTTGCCATGAGTTAGGGATAGAGGTGACGAAAAAGAGGAAATAAAGCTTTGAAATTATGGGGATAGGGAATAATATGACACATGGTTAGAAATAAGGTGTTTGGTGCAAGTACGTGGTTGTTTTCTTAATGCAATGGGTAAATCAAGATCAAAAATAGACTCACCAAGAAAAATGTTTGTGATGCAGATTAGCAGCAAATACAAAAGAGAGAAAAGCCCAATGCTCAAGCCCATCAAAGCCTAAGGACATGACCCAAAACAGCCCATGGCTTGCATGGGCTAGGACTATTGGAGTGGGTTAAAATGAGCCCATGGTTTCATGGGCTTGGAACACTTTAGTGGAAGAAGAGCAGCCCACCTATTTTGAACTAATCCCAAATCTAGCTTTGAAAAGTCAACAAAGGGAACTAGTAGGTGGTGTTGGTTAGTGGTGTGGTAGGTGGATGTTTCCATTAATGCTTGTAGTAGGTAATGTTGTGTAGTAAGTGGATGTTTCCATTAGTGTTTTGGTTAGTGGTGGAGTGTAGTAGGTGGATGTTTCCATTAGTGTTTTGGTTAGTGGTGGAGTGTAGTGGTTGGATGTTTCCACTATTGTTTTGATCTCTTTAGAGTGCTATATAAGAGACTAATGTAAGAAGGGAGAAAAAGAATTGATGAATTGAAATCCAATTGCTTGCTAGCATTCCTCTTCTTTGGAGAACCCTTGTGTTTGATCAAGGTAGGTTGGTGTTCGATCCAACCGATCCACCTTGCGGTGTGAAGCCCGGTGTGAAGACTCCTTGTGTTTGATCAAGGAAGGTTGGTGTTCGATCCAATCGATCCACCCTGCGGTGTGAAGCCCGAGTGTGAAGACTCCTTGTGTTTGATCCAATCGATCCATCTTGCAATTAAGACTCCTTGTGTTTGATCAAGGTAGGTTGGTGTTCAATCCAATCAATCCACCTTGCGGTGTGAAGCCCGAGTGTTACACGTTCATTGTTATTGTCAAGTTCTCATCGTAATTCTGCCCCTTGTTTTGAAGATCGATTCAGCCCGTTTTGTTATATGTTATTATCCTTATAATACCAATATAGTTTCAGCCCTCTTTCCCATCTAAACTCTGTTTCACCTTAAGTCCATCAAATCTGAAATTGACTCCCTATGAAAGGTCCTATTTGGGTACTGTTTTGATTTATCAAATTCGGTATCTACTTCATTTGGCTACTGTTTTTGTTCAATCAAATACGGCACCTACATTAGGTTGCTTTAAGACCAGGATGTGATACTTCCAATTGTCATGGCTCAGAGGGGGCCTTCTGCTTCCTTTGGTAGGACTTCAGAGGAGGTCTAGACTCCCCTGCACATCATCCACCAGTCGTTCCTATCTAGTCACTCCATCTTCCAATGGAAAATCTGCTAAAGGAGACTCAACAATACGAACCTCAAGAGGAATCTTAAGGAACACCGGAGCTTCTTCACTAAGACTCTCCCACTGAAGAAGAGAAGGAGAAAAAAAGGCAACCTATTCCTGAAAAACAACATCCATAGACACAAAAATCTACAAGATCCAGATGGTAACATTTATAACCTTTTTGTGTAAGGGGATACCCCAAGAATATACACTGTAACCCTGTAGGATCAAGCTTACTATGACTTTAATGGTTGTGAACAAATGCTACACATCCATAGACCTTAGGGGGTATAGTAAAATTGACTGTACCTAAGAGAACTTGAAGAGGACAACGCTTGTCTAAGGCACGGAAAGGCATCCTATTATTGAGATAGGTGGCGGTTTGAACCGCATCACCCCAGAATCAAGGTGGCACATGCATAGTAAATATAAGGGACCGTGCCATCTACAAAAGATGCATATTCTTCTGCTCTACGACCCCAGTTTGAGAAGGAATATCTACTCAATTGGTTTAATGGATAATCCCATGGTCTAAATAGTAAGAGGGAAAGCTACCACCTAAATATTTAGTCTCATTGTCTATCCTAAGGATTTTAATTACAGCCCCGAATTGGGCCTAAACCATATTGTGGAAATTCCAGAAACAGGAAAACACGTCACTTTTTTTATATAAGAGATAGACCCAAGTAGTTCGGGTGCAACAACCAATGAATGTAACAAACGAACAATAGCCAGATATAGACACGGTTTGAGAAGGACCCCACACATCAAAATGGAAAATGGAACTTTACTTCTATCATTTGAAATGGGATAAATATGTCTTGTTTACTTGGCCAAAATACAAGCATCACAACAAAAATCATTCAAGTTACACCTTTTAACCAAATCAAAAAATAGTCTAAACAAAACTAACAAAGGAAGGTGGCCAAGACAATTATGCACAATGCTAAATTAGACAGAAGATACATCAATTAGAACAGAAAGATCTTACTCTCACTCAATATTATAATACACTTCGAGGATACTATCAAGACTTTGATTTCTAGGAAATTTATACCCAAGAATGCTGAAGATGTCATTGTTATCCAAAATGGGAGTACAAACTTCGAGTTTATGACTTTCTGTAAAGATTGAATATAGAGTATGATCAGATTCGTGCACAAATCCTTTCCCATGAGCCTTTTTCCCTCTCTAGAACAAGCATATGCCATAGTGGATACAAAGGACAATCAATAGATAGCTATGGTACATACACAGACTTCTGATAGGTCTGCATTGGCTGCTAGTTCTAGTAATCCTAAGCCTAGTTTTGGTGACTCCCGGCCTACTGTGAAGTGCGAGTATTGTAGGAAGGAACATCATACAAATGATAAATGTTGAAATTACATGGACGTCCAGCCAGTTCCTATGGAGGAGGAAAGAGTGGAATTAACAATCCTGCATTTACAAATCAGGCTATTCCAGACATCCAAAGTACTTTAGCACTATTTTCGCAGACGAAATCCAAAATTTCTTTCGTTAGCGGATGTTGAAACATGATGGGTCCTCTTCTGGGTCAACTCCCAGCAAGAGTATTGCATTTATCGTTGCCTTTACCTCTAGTTCCCAACCTCCTACAAGTATCTTCGATTGTCACAGCATTAATTATATTTATCCCTTTTGAATAATTGACTCTGGGGCAACCGACCACATGACAGACTCATCTTCTTTATTCCACACTTATTCTTTTATTCCACTTGCTTAGAATGTTCGAACAGCTGATGGATCCCTGCCCCCTATTTCTGGAAAGGGCTTTATTATCTGTTCACTAACCTCTCCCTTTCCTCTATTTTGCATGTTCCTAAATTTTCAGCTAATTTATTATTCATCAATAGCCTAACCCGTGATATGAATTGCAAAATAATATTCTTTCCATCTCGCAATGTTTTTCAAGACCTAGGCGTAAGATTAGCCGTGGTAAACAGAAGGAGGGGCTCTACCTATTGGACGGTTCTAGTTCTCCATCCGCTCTTTCTACAGTTTTTGCATCAGTGTTGTTTCAATCAAGTCTAGGATGCTTGTGTAGGGTTACGAAATGGAGGAGGAGGAGGAGGATTAAGGGCCGTTGAGGTTGGTGATGGTGCTAGCAAAGGTGAATGGTGATGGTAGGAAGCTATTCTGGTCTCTCTGAGGCCTGCGATGATGATGATTGATGGCTGCTATGACTTGCAATGAGATGGTGGTGCCCTAGGTCATGGCTCCAATACCATGTTGAAATCTTGGATGAATCCTGACATATGTCAATGTGACATAGTAGGGTTTTATTTATAATAATAGTTATGATTGAGAAAATATGATGATACCTGATGTGGGACTAAAAACATAAACAATAAAGACTCTCTAATAGACTAAACTACTCCCTGACTCAACTTATGACTTACTACACTGTTTTATTTTTCGGGTTTCCTAGTTGGAACACAGCACCTATAAGAACTCTATAAATAAAGGATTAGTAATTGGAGAACCTCCCTCTGTTTCTTCTTTCTATTTACATGAAAGATCTTGGTGGTGGGAAAAAATATCTCTAATTACCCCATCCCCCTCAAAACAGAATTTTCTTTATAATTTTTAATGGACCAGCCCAGGGTTACTTTCCACTAAATAAGCTCACTTCTTTGATTTATCTGCATCAATCGTTCCTTAGAAAAATAAATGTTTATTGGTGCTGAAACTGTATAAGGCCCAAGCACATACAGCATTGGAAGTAACATGAAATTTAAATAGACTGCTTTTTTCAGTGAGCGGTTGAAATTTAATGATACAAATTCACAGAATAAAAATCAGAGCACATCTAATAGAGTAAATAATATAAGTTCTCACGTGTAATGAAGGGAATAAAATTGAAAATTTAACATACTAACTGATTATGAATTTTCTGGCTGCATGTTGTTGACAAACCAGCAACGACAATCTTCACTTCAATGCTGTCCTGTAACCATTTGCAAGAAAAATATCAAGAACCAAAAGAAGAAGAAAAAATCTAAAAGAGAATAAATCCAGAATGTGGCTAAATTAAGATTTACCAAACGGGAGCAATAGTACAAATGAAAAAGAAAATCAAGATATTTTTAGAAAACCTAGGTCAGCTTTCAATGTGACAGGAAAAATAATATGAACATGTTCTCACACATATCTCACATGACTTCAAGAGGTAAATAATAAAGGCATCCTTAGTAGGGTAGAAGCAATTCTTTCCAGTGACCTGCACTTTTCATTCTCTTGGAAACCAATTACTGATTCTTTAGCCAGGCTGTACTTGAAGTCTGGAACAAAACATTATCCAGTTTACAACCTTTTATTCTTAGCTAGCCAAGGAAACAGGGCAGTAGATCATATACCTACAACTTAAAGGATATCAGATGCAAAACTGCAATATTATTGGGCTAAATCAATCAAGGCATTAGCGTTAGCCTAACCGACTTAACCAAATGACATCACCACAGTGACCACACAAAACATAGATCTCCTCCGCACTCACTTCCATGTTTAACTTGGTTAGTGTATAATAACTATCACCAGAACCCTCTGAAATCAAGGTCAAGACATTAAGTTAATAACAAATAGCTTAAAGCTAATTCTCTGTGCTAATGATAAACCAATGCCATCAACATCCTGACATCCTGTCATACCAAGAAACTGAGACACGAAAACAATCTTGAGCCTCTATTAACACAAAAAATAGTTCATTAGGATTGAAAGTTTTTTCCTATTCTTCTTTAAGGTGTTCCTGACTTCCATGAAATACTTAAACTATATTACAAAACATAGCAAATGATCAAAATAGTGAAGTGGAAATGACATCTTTACCTTAAACTCAGAGACCAACAAAGACACAGCATGATAAGCAGGATCTTCTGTACTTTCCACCACAAAAATGAATTCCAGAGGACCACCATAAAGGGATGTAATCTGCATCAAATTCATCAATCTTGTTTCTATGATTTAATTAGCAATTAGCATATTTGTAACTTGTCAAAAAGAATCAGGATTTAACCCAAAGAATATTTTAAGAAAAATAATTTACAGGTCCAGATGTATTAATAATATAACAAAGACATAAAAGTAAGCCATGAGACGAGATCTAATTATCCTCTTTACATATGGAATTGTTTACACCTAGAGGACAGTAATACGAAAATATATAATTAGAAAAACAAGGAAGCTAACCAATATTCACCCAAAAAAAAAAGGACCCTAGAAATTACTAATGCCAATGAATTAGCATCCTCTCTTTTTTTTCCCCCCTTCTTTTTTTTTTTTTTTTTCTTTTTAAGATGAACTCGTGTAACATTGGATTGTTTTACCTTAGAGATTAGTAGTACAAACATGTATCTATTAGAAAAAAGGAAAAAAGTAACCAAAATATCATGTACAAGAGTAGTCCAGGAAACTACTATTAACCAGTGAATCAGAATAAATTTTTCTTTTCCATTTTTACTAAAGAGAATTTGTTTAAAAGAACTTGCATCCTGACCTGACTTCTCCAGTTTTGTAGATTGTGTTCTCCAAAACCCTTCAAAGGCATCACAACTGACACTCTTGGCAAGTGGATCTGATTAGAGTGTTCAAGTTCATTGATATCTTGGCACAGAAATGCAAAGTCATTGCCACGTTTTTTGCTATCCTCAATACGTCTGATCTCTCTGTTCCTGTGGGAATTATAAGATCCATTGCATAAAGTACTATTAAACATGAGATTTCCAATTTAAGTGACAACACTAACTCAGTTAATTGCTACTGGTGCAATATTAGGTTTACTCTTGAATAGCATACCTGACATATGCAGCAAAAGCCCATCCAACAGCAAGAATCAAGCAGATTGCACACCCCTAAATAGATGGAGGGGAGAGGAAAAAGGGTTAGTCGTGTAAGACATGCTTTACCCCAAAAAAACAGAGAGATGCTTCACTACAGTATCCACCATCCAAGGACATGTACTCCCCCACACCTTAATTTTGGCTTTCTGGTAAAGATAAAACAGATGAAGAACTCGGTTGAAATGCAATAATAAAGGACAACAAAAAAGATGATATAATAGAAAATGTCACTATCAAGTTATAGACTGAAGAAAATTAATTAAAAATGCAAATACAAATATTCTTACATGTTACACTCTCCTAGGATCAGGACATCAATCTGATGTTCAACCCCTATCCAAAGATATAATTATACAACATACTCACAACCTGCAAATTTATTTCACAGTAGACAACTAAAAATTTTGGGTTTAAGGACAGATAATGAGGAGAACCAACCCCCTACACCTAAGAAAAAGGGAAGGAAAATAATAAAAGAATCCACAAGTTCTAGATAAGAATCCATACACCATTTTGACATCTTGTTTCATAGCAAAATGGCAGGTCCCCATGTAATGCTGCTATCAGAGGACAAACCAAGAAAAGAAGCACAAAAGATTCCTTCAACTTTACTCTTCCAAATCCAAAAACTAAGAATAGACTTCAGAATACCAACATAACATGTATTACATGATTTTCCTAACCAATCACCAAGCAGACTCAATCAATAAGATATCTTTCCTTTAATTATTAACTGGAAAATGGATTAACTTCAAAAAAAACAAAAGAAAGGGGCATGGAACTCGTTAAATAATAATAGTGATTTTCTCTGATGTGCAGTATCAACAGTTGGGATGAGGATAATATTCCAACACAGGATGGAGAAACTGGTTACGCGAGCTGACCAAAGTTAATACCCATCACATTATCATCGTGACAATCAGTTTTAACAACCAGTGTGGCACCACCCAAGAATATTCGGAGTACTCATTGTTTTTTGAGCATTCCATTTCTTATCTTCGGGGAGGAGAAAAGAGCCGTAATTTCTTCCATTCAAATGCAAGACTTCACCGCGTAAGCTTCACAACGGAAAAACCAACTAATCAAACAGAAATTGAACGACGACAACAACACTCCCTCAGTACATCCACCCTCAGATCCAAAAACAACTAGAGGAAGAAAAGAAATCTTCAAAAATTACGTTCATTCGCAAAGGAAAATATAAAGCAAAGCAAATAGCGCCCGCGAACCTGGATCTGAATGAAAACGGCAAGAGGACTACAACAAGCCCTACTAGCAGCTAAGAAAAACGAACCAAGAGCTCCAAATGCCGCCATTGTAAAGCTTCACTATGTCAGGGTAGATTTCTTGGATCACAACGCCCTACAATTCAGCTATAGATGATATTTTTTTTCCTTTTTTTCCTTTTCTCCTTTTCCGTTCTACATCGTCAAATCGCCATTACTGGAAAAGGATAAAGGAAAAAAAAGGAAGAAGAGGAAACAACGAAGACGCCAAGATCTTTGTACTCTGGAGTGCAGTGCAGGTAGCCCTGCACATAACCGGATTGGAGATGGAGAATTGGTATTAATAATAATATTTCTTTTTAAGGAAAGGGGGAGACAGAAATTTTGAGGGGCCGAGGAGAGTATGTCAGGTGACTCAGGTCAGACAGTAGACAGCACAGAACATAGGGAGGGAGGCAGAGGGAGAGACCGTTGATGATGAGTTGGTTATAATTTAGTAAAATGTTTTTGAAGGAGTTATAGGTAAGCACGTGCGACCAGTTAAATCTGTAAGGACTTTTTTTCATTTCTGACTTTCAAATTATGCGTGTCTGAATTTGGCTACCAGCCCGAGGGTTACAGCTATATATGATCAGCTGACAGGAAGCAAGACGTCCACGTGGCTTCTAAATCTGGGGTGAACCGAAATTGCTTAAGTAAAAATGTGCATGACTTGCCAATGCAAGGTTGGAGGAGTGGTAAAAATCCATACTTTTCAATGGAAAGGTCTTGGATTCGACCTTTGCACGGCATTACATTTCCAGTAATAAAAAAAACATCAGTACTAAAAAAAAAATGTGCAAGACATTTTGTCAATGTGAGTTAGTAAAGCTGTTAAAGGCTCAATCTTCCACGAGGAGGTCTGGGGTTCACACCCATTCGGCGGCATTAGTATTCTCAGTCACATCCTAGTATATTAGAAGTTCTTAATTTGAAGAAGAAAAAAATGTGCATGACAGTCAGACCGTCAGATCCAAAATTTCGTTTGAGATTTCGACTCCGACTGTTAAATCTCAGTGGTCGAGATCAAAATCTTGACAAGATCTCGATCTGACGGACCGAGATGTATAACTTGATCGTCCTGTGCATTAAATGTGTATGACTGAAGCAAGGTTGGGGTGAACTAGTGAGTCTGATCTTCTACCTATCAAGGTAGAGCTACGTATATCAGATCTTTTCTTTTGTTCTAGAACGTTTAGATTCTAAATTATCTAGGTGAAAAAAAAATTATTATTCCTAGCTAGGAAGAAGATTGTAATCAAAGCAGTGACATTTACTCTTCATATCTGTGTTATGACATGTTTTCTCATACCCAATGAACTCTGCAATCAAATGAATTAAAATATTCGACAATTTTGGTAGAAAAATGACCAGCGTAGAGAAATTCATTAGATTAAATGGAAAACCTTGTGCAAAGATAAAAGAGATGGAGGCATGGAGTTTAGGAATGTACATTGTTTCAACAAAGCTCTCTTTTACCAAACAAAATTAGAAACTCTTGACCAATCCAAATTCATTATGGATCCATTTAATACATGAAAAATACATTAAGGATATTCATTTTTTTGAATGTCATGTCCCAAATAATTGTTCATGGAATTGGGGAAGTATTCTGTCAATGATGGATATCTTGAGACAAGACATTGTTAGACAAGGAATCTGATTCTGTTCGCTCAACCATGGGCGTACAAGAATCATCTCCTTATTTTTCAGCCATGGGATCACTATATCCCCGCTACTATCTTACCTATGCAATATGCAATCATGTGGGTGGAAATTATCAAGCTTCACTAGAGATGCTACGATCACGATATCCTCAATATGATTTTCAGCAAAGTAGGCTATGTGTTGGAGATCGAAGTCCCGAAAGGAGATGGATCTCACCCTTACGTTCCTGTTGCTAGAGTTGTAATACCTCTTTGCCAAGACTTGGTTCCGTCAGTTCTTGTTCAAGTGGCTGAAAATTAAGAAATCCTGGTAAAATTTGCTTACGAAATGCAACCTAATATTATGTGTTCTTCTTGCTTAGGATAGGACATAAGAGCACTGATTGTAGGTATCGACATCAGAGTTCATCTACAGCAAACATTACAAATTCGATGGTAGAAGTACAGCATCGTCTTCCACTTGCAGCAATACCAGCAAAGAGAAATAACCACTTGAATTGAATCATTGAGCTCTATGATGCAGCTATTCCCACCATTAATTCAAATGATAGATCTATTTATGAAAGCCCTGTTCTGCAAGCATTTGAGGAAGCGATCAAAAGTAGTTTCTCAAAACTAGCAATCATCTATGATGTCAGCCCCCTCTCATGTAGCAACATCCCAGTCAACAGGTAGCATATGCCTCTCACCTATCTTCTTCTACAATTGTACCTTTAGGAGTTCGTGATGAAGAAATACATTGTGTTATTCATCATTTGACCCAACCCAACACCCTCTTGGAATATGTACACAACACCTCACCGAACTCCTCTCTGGATATCATTTCTACATATTCTCCTCCAGCAGCTCCTCCAAACACCCCAGTTAGCTCAAGTATCCCTTCGAGTTCGATAAATGTTGATCTTGATCTTATAGCTTTCTAGACAGCCAATCTCCAGCAACTATCATATGCCAACAACAAAGGAAAGACGCCCGTCAATGAGAATTCTAACATCCTTCCGTGCAAAAGAAAGCTAGTGATTCAAGAAGTCAATTAGGATATCTCGACAGTTTTCGAAACGAATCAACAAAAGAAATTGAAACTTGATCAATATGGAACAAACCTGTTCTGTTCTGAGGCTTTGATGGTTAGCCTTGAAGAACCATCAAGGGAGAAATGAAGGCTATATTTCTCAACTGTAGAGGATTGGGTCGATCCTCTATACAAAAAGAACTGAAACTCTTATTCAACAAGCATAGACCCAACTTTGTTTTTCTTTTCGAAGTGAAATCAGTCTCTGTTGATATTCGTAGATTGTGTTTTGTATGGGGTTGTAGTCAGTATGTGTTTGTCCCGGCCGGAGGGAAGAGCGGGAGGTTTGATCTTTTGTTGGTGGATTCCCTCAAAGTAGATGTTATTTGGTCTTCTTCTTGATGTGTTCATATCACGTGTGAAGATGCATCTAATATTTGGTACTTTTGTAACACCCCCCATATTTCTAACCCGAGATCCATATTCCAGGTCCGAGAACCCAAAGGTCTAGTCGGGTGAACTTGTGGAGTATCCGGATTGAAGCCCATGATCCATACCCAGGACCCATGGATCTGGATCCTTTATCTGAAGAGCCTGCCTTGGCTGGAACTTGGAATTCTGGAAGTCAGGTGTTGTTCAGAGATGTCCGGAATGAAGGTAAGATCTCCCCCTTCTCTTATTTAGGGCTAGGTTGGCCTTGGGTATCAAGCCCCTAGTAAAAGCATCCTTGTATGGCAAATTACATGGGGGCGGTTACTAGTGGCAGTCACTCAACCTAAGCGACCGGCCCAAGCGACCGCCCGGTCTATCTATCACATCCTCCCAGCCGGTACCCTAACTGGCATACCCGAGAGTGTGATCCACAGCCCGAAAATCAGGTATCGAGTAATCAACCTCCCACATAAACAATAACATAATCATGAACAATAATAATCGATGTGCGAAAGATAAACCATAGATCCAAATAAGGAAAGAATGAATCATATATAAATCAGAGTACTAATTATAATCAGAGTGTCTAAATCAAATAAGTAAAGTGAGGCGAAATCCCACTCTACAACCAGCGGAAATGTAGTTCTAAAAGAGAAGAAACAGAATAGAATCTAATCCCAATAGCAGGTACAATAGGTAACTAAATTGTTCTCAATCTTATAGACAATATCCCTATAAACATAAATCTCATAAATGGCACAAGGGCGCTTCCACTCTATGGTCGGACTAAGCATCGTACGGAGCATAACCACTCGCGGAATCTTCAGTGTAATTGTCGTAACCGCAATCACTTTCCTGGAGATATGCCTCTTCTCCTTGCGCTTCTTCATACGAGCAGTCATGATACTCGGAACCCTGTAGAGTAGTCTAACAAACATTGTACAAAAGGAATGAGTTTCAAAGAAACTCAGTAAAGCAGTTAAATCCATAATAACATAAATGGCAGGATTACAAAACAAACATAAATGCAATATGGTATGATACAAACAATGAATGTATGAATCTAACTCTATGTATGCTTGGTCTCTAATGGCGAGACATGCTTTAAGTCATAGCACCGTACTTCTTTAGGAAAGTCTCATTCACTCATCATCGGTTGGTAATGGGTCCTTCATCCCTCGGGATATTCCATGGCTGGGGTATAGGTCACCACTCTCTCACATCACCATTGGTCTAAGTACCGGCGCATGTCGGGGTAAAACCTAGCCAAATGCAAGTCTTCTACTTAGTTACATCAAGTCGATCCAGATACGTCCATTCCTCGCCCCGGCGATCCTTTCCGGTATCCTTCACACTAGAGTCCTCATAGTCCCTAACTACGGACTCATCAACCCTATTGGTCATCCACATATGGTAAACGGGAAGCTCTCACGTCCTCTCACGGGTTGGTTACCGGTCTTGAGCGCCCGTGAGCCCAAGTCTATCCATATGCAACCCTACCGATAAATGGCCCCCACAATGTGATTCCTGTCCTCTCACGGGTTGGTTACCGGTCTTGAGCGCCCATGAATCCCCATTGCTACCACGGGTCGTTCGGTCTCAATACCCCTCGGATTAGGGTCTGACATAACGGGACATCCTAGCCAAACACTACTAGACAGTCCTAAATATGTCATCCAACAGTTTAGGAAGGTGTCCAGAGGGCATCTCCGGAAACATCCCATAATATTCCCGTAGTAGTCCTAGGACAGAAGTGTCAAAAGGACACCTCTCCTTCCCGAACCATACTTAATCAATCACATTCACAAATCAATCATATCATACACATTTACAGTATATAGAAAATATACCATAATAAGATTCATCTCATATATAGTTGACAAATAAAGACTTTCATAAACTAAAGAAAACAAGTAAATAATGCTATTGTAATTGAAGTAAATACAGCAGTAATATATTCATAAAAGAATCTAATTATGGTAACAAATCTGAAAGATTCTAATATAGAAACTAAAATCACACAATCTATGCTATTATAGAAGTAACCATCCTTACCTTTTATAACTTGCAAAGGAATCTTAAGAAATCAAGTAAGATCTTGACAAACTTGAGAAGAAGGTCCTAAACAAGTGTATACAATATATTAGGAAAGATCCCTAACAGAAAAGATATCAAAACATCCAAAACAGACCAAATCTGGAGTTGTTGTACTCATTGGTCGATTGGATTGGTCTCATCGTCCCATTGACCAATCAGTCGACCAATGGAGACAGTGGCCTACAAAATCAGAGTTTTAAGAATAAAGAACCGAATTTGGTGGTTCAAAAGGGTACTAAACAAGGGGTAAACTACATTGGTAGTATCCTAACATATAGAGGACCTCAAAACACTAATCGAATCAAGTTTTCAAGTTACAAATTAGGAAACAAAAAGTTACCATCATTAGATCAATCATGGTTCTTGAAGAATTCAAGATACAAATCATAGACAAGAACAATAGGAGAATGAATCATTGATTTTGATAAAGATATCATGGAAGGCATACTTAGATCTTCAACAAAATAGATCTAAGAACATAAATCTAAATAAGGAAACAAAACCTACCATAGATGTATCAGTCATGATTCTTGAAGAAAGCATGGTATGGTAGAAGAGAAACAACTAGAGATTGATAGATCATGGATTATGTAAAGAAAACACAGCGATTGACTACTAATATGATCAATATAATAGATCTAAGAAGATCAGAATTTAAATCAAAAGATGAACAAAGACAAGATCATGATTTGATCATGATTCCTTCAAAAGCTTGCAATGATCATGGTTAAGATCATCGCATTAGCCATTAATCCTTAGGAAGATCATGAGAGACAAGTTCAGAGATGTTTGCAACAGAGAATGCAGCATCTCCTCTACTGTCTCAACTCAAAAAGGAAAGAAAACAAGGATAAAGAAGAAGAAGAGAGTGTAAACATACCTTTTTGTGTAAGAACAAGAGTTTTGATGAAGATCCCTCAAGATAAACACCAAGGACGCAAGGGAGATGACTTGCAGAGGTCTTTGGTTCGTTCCAAAGAGTTTGGAGGCAGAAAATACGAAGTAGACTCGAGATTGGACTTAAATAGAGCAAGCAAGACCTAATTACCAAAGACAGAACCCATTGGTTGAGTGGATTGGTCGACTGGTCCAGTCGACCAATCAGTTCAACAACTTCTAAACAGGGAATTGAAGGCCCATATCAAGTCCAACCCTAAAGGGGTTTTGCACACATACCAAGTGACTTACCTAATAGGCAGAAATGCCTTCAAACCATGATAGAGAGCACTCCAAGTCCATCAACTAATCCGATCTTCATCAAGATTCAGTTTCCATAAATAGAACCTCATCATCAACACTCATGGATTCAAAGCCAGACACCAAGTCCTCCACTGGGATGGCCCAAAGCTGACTTCTTGCTTTACTTCGGGTCACTGGACCTACAAATAACAAAGTTTCCGGGTCAAGGTTAGGGCTGGGTTTCACAGTTTTCGGGGATTTTGCCCTATTTTGCCCCCTGACTTCTATAAAAGGCAACCTCTGTCTAATTAACGAATACTTTATTCGTGGTTGCTTATTTGGGAGGTTAGACGGTTGCGGGGAAGATCCGAAAGAGTCTCTGGAGTACTGACAGTGACTTGGAAGATCAGTTCTTTCCTTCTCTGACTCTCTTGGCGTGAGGTATTGAATTAACCCTTCGTTCTTTACTCTCTTTGTCCGTTAAATTAGTTTTACCCTTTTCCCCTCGTCTTTGTGATTACCCCCTTGGATATTTTAACTCTCTTTTTAATCTACTTGAGATGGAATAACCGTAAATGAAACCCTGTTTCCGTGAGATGGTTAATCCAATCAAGGGGAGGGTTATGGGTAATCTATTGATGGTAATGGTTAATTTTCTCTCACCCTTTTGGCTTAGGGAGTGTTTAATTCGAGACTTAGGTCAAGATTACTCGAAATTCGGATTGAAATTGAGTAATCAGAAGCCTGAGTTTCGGATTGAAACTCACTAATTTGGGGCGGTCACTAGTGGCGGTCGCTCAACCTAAGCGACCGGCACAAGCGACCGGCTGGTAAACAGTGACCAATTGGATTTTGGTTCTGATTCAAATTGATTCATGTGACTTATATATTCTAATAACCCTGTGTTTAGGTGTTTACTGTTTAAAGAAAAGTCTACTAATAGTTACTAGATTCCATTTTGCGGACATTTCAATTATATGCAAGTAAGGACAATCTATCTTATCTATCTACATATACTTGAACATGTTAATCTGATAGTTGTTAGTCTTAATTTCTATTGTTATATGCTGTTGTAGTTGTATTTAATTCTGATATACTACTGCTGTTTGCCTTGATTTCATAATTACCTGGTGAATTGTGAATGTTATATGATTATGGTAATTGGTATATGGTTATGATAGTTGGGGTGTTCCTTTTGGGATATCTTGGCTGGTGATATCAGAAGGCTGTGGAATGGGACACATGCCTGCTGATATCTTCAGCACTATCATGATTAATTGATGACATTATTAGGATGAGTCTAGATTGTATGGCTAGGTACCCCACATGCTACTACCCTTTCGGTAGGGGGATTGAAACCGAGTGACCCGTGATGACAGTGATGTGACTTGGTGGTCCACTGTTAGTCATATAAATGGTAGGGTTGCATATGTTAGGGTTGGGCTCATGGATGTCCAAGGACCGGACCAGGTGTCGTGAGGAATCATGAGAGCATCCGCCCCAATAATATGTGGATGACCATAGGGTTAAGGAGTGGAGTCCAACAGAGGTAGCCAGTCCATGATGATTCTTACTCCTAGGTTGCGAAGGATACTGAACCGAGTTGGTTGGTGCCATAGGAGATGTATCTTGACTTCATGTAGACATGTAACCATTATGACCTTGCATTGGATTAGAAACCCTGACATGCGCCAGTACTCATTACCAATGGTCGAGGTGAGAGAGTGTGGACTTAACCCCTAACCATGGTTTGTGAGCCAGGTGTGGACTTTCCCTTTTTCCTGGGATCCCTACAGAGGTAACCAGTCCTTGCCGAATCAGAGTGATGAGACTTACCCAGAGGAGGGCTGGTGTTTATTCTTAAAGCATGTCAACTGTTAAAGACTTGCATAGTTAGAAATCATAGCATAATTCATATTTTGCATTCATTCATATTACGTTTGTATCATGGCATTATTGGATGATGGATGAGATTTATGATTGTTTCTTACTGAGTTCTTTAGAACTCATTCCTTTATTCTTTGTATGTTTTTAGCCTACAGAAGAAGGATTTATATCTGAAGATGGGCTGGTTTCCTATGAAGGAACCATCCCGTATGAAGAAGATGTGGCACCGCCAGTGGGAGATGGAAATAGCATGTGCGGGAGTTCCTGCGAGTGCATGGAGTGCGCTTATCGCACCGGTTGATGGTCAGAGGCGAAAGGTGGTCAGGCAGTTCGCACAGAGACTGGAGAAGAATTGGAGGACCCCTCACGTTATTAAACTTGAGTCTAAGTTCATTGACTTAGAAAAGCAAACTGGAAAGAAATTGATTTAAACACTTTTGAATTATTCCGCTGCCCTCATTTTTGTTTTATTCCTTTATTCTTTATTTTTTTCCTTTGATATTGGAGTATTTTGGACTCCTATAATTCATTTAATTCAGTTATTGAATATTCTTTGCTCTTGATTATCTGTATTTGTCTCAATTATTGTTGATAGACTAAAACCTTGGATCTTGTGATGGATCGCACCCACGGGTTGTCGGGCGGGTAACCGAGACCGACAGGTGGGGTGTGACAGAGTGGTATCAGAGCCATGATTTTATGAAGTCAATAATAATTAATACAAGTGTTAGATGAGCAATCTGAGTCATAGATCAAGAAGTGACTCAAAAGAATTAGAGTGAATAATAGAACATCTTTCGTTAGAAACAAACTGAGAAAGTAAGTGAATCTTCTTTTGAATAACTTACAATAAGTCAAGTGAAATACATTCTCACATTGTAATTATCAAGAAAATGCATAAGAGACAATAATACAAGTGCAATAAACATAACCGTATTCCATTAATAAGATAAAGCTTTACATAACTTGGAGCGTACTCTACGCTTTACAAAATGTTAGGAAATGAATATGTGCTGAATAAAAACTACAATAAGCATATCTAAATCCTAAAGTCAGTACTGAATCAAAGTGAATCAAAACCTAAACCTATCTACTACTGTGGTGGTGGTGGTGGAGCTAGTCTCATCTGGCGAAGTATGTCAAGGCACTCTGCTATCTGGCCCCTCATCTCTACCTGCCCCTGCTCGAACTGGTCCATCCGAGTGAACAGACCCCTAACCCAAGGTGGTGATACCTCCGAAGTATCCTGAGTCCCGGATGTGCCTCCTCTCTCGAACTGGGAAGGTGGTGGCGAGTCTGCATGATCCTCATCAACTGTAAAACCCAGCCCTAACCTTGACCCGGAAACCTTGTTATTTGTAGGTCCGATGACCTGAAGTAAAGTAAGAAGTCAGCTTTGGGCCATCCCAGTAGAGGACTTGGTGTCTGGCTTTGAATCCATGAAAGTTGATGATGGGTTCTATTTATGGAAACTGAATCTCGATGAAGATCTAATTAGTTGATGGACTTGGAGTGCTCTCTATCTTGGTTTGAAGGCATTTCTACCTATTAGGTAAGTCACTTGACTTGTGTGCAAAACCCCTTTAAGATTGGATTTGATCTGGACCTTCAATTCCCTGTTTTGGTCTTCTTTTCGGCATTGGTCGTGATTGGTCGACTGGGCCATCGACCAATCCACTCGACCAATGAGTCTGTCTTTGGCAATTAGTTTGTTCTTGCTCTATTTAAGTCCAATCTCGAGTCCACTTCGTATTTGCTGCCTCCAAACTCTCTGGAACGAACCAAAGACCTCTGCAAGTCATCTCTCTTGCATCCTTGGTGTTTTCTTGACGGATCTTCGTCGAAACTCTTCTTTTTGCATCGAAAGGTATGTCTACTCTCTCTTCTTCTCCTCCATCTTTGTTTTTCTTTCCTTTTTGAGTTGAGACGTGAAGAGATGCTGCATTCTCTGTTGCAAACATCTCTGAACATGTTCTCATGATCATCCTAAGGATTTGAGGCTAGAACAATGATCTTAACCATGATCATTGCAAGCTTTTGAAGGAATCATGATCAAACCATGATCTAATCTCTGTTAAACTTCTAATCTGAATTCTGATCTCTTTGGATCTTCTATGTTGATCATGTTAGTAGTTAATTACTGTGTTTTCTTTCCATGATCCATAATCTATAGATTTCTAGTTGTTCTCTTCTACCATACTATGTGTTCTTCATGATGCATGGTAGTTACATATATGGTAGGTTTTATTTCCTTATCTAGATTTATACTTCTAAGCCTTATTCCATGAAGATCTATGTATGTTTTCATGATACCATTACCGAAAGCAATGATCCATCCTCCTATTGTTCTTGTCTTTGTTTTCTATTTCAAATTCATCAAGATCCATGGTTGATTTAATTATGGTAACTTTTTGTTTCCTAATTTGGATCTTGATACCTTGATTGGATTAGTGTTTTGAGGTCCCCTATTTGTTAGAATACTACTGATGTAGTCTACCCCTTGATTAGTACCCTTTTGAACCACCAAATTCGGATTTCATATCTTAAAACTCTGATTTTATAGGCTACTGTCTGCATTGGTCGACTGATTGGTCGGTCACTGGACCACTCGACCAATCCACTCAACCAATGAGTACAGCAACTCCAGTTTGGTCTGTTTCGGATGTTTTGATATCTTTTACGGTAGGGATCTTTCCTAATATGTTGTATATACTTGTTTAGGACCTTCTTCTCAAGTTTGCCAAGATCTTACTTGATTTCTTAGGATTCCTTTGCGAGTTATAAAAGGTAAGGATGGTTATTTCCTTAATTACATAGATAGCATGAATCTAGTTTCTATATTTGAATATCATTGATATGATTCCTAAATTAGATTCTTACAATGATATACTACTGTTGCATAACTTTGATTACAGTAGCATTATTTATTCATGTTGAATTGATTCATGTATGATTTACTTACCAATTATATACAAGTGATTGTACTTATTGATTTCTTTCCATATATGAAGTTACCATATATGTGATGATATGAATTGATGCATGTGTATGCTTAAGTATGGTTTGGAAAGGAGAGGTGTCCTTTCGACACTTCTGTCCTTGGACTACTACGGGAATATTATGGGATGTTTCCGGAGATGCCCTCTGGACACCTTCCTAAACTGTTGGATGACATATCTAGGATTGTCTAGTAGTGTTTGGCTAGGATGTCCTGTTATGTCAGACCCTAATCGAAGGGGTATTGAGACCGAACGACCCGTGGTAGCAATGGGGATTCATGGGCGCTCAAGACCGGTAACCAACCCGTGAGAGGACAGGGAATCACATTGTGGGGGCCATTTATTGGTAGGGTTGCATATGATTAGACTTGGGCTCACGGGCGCTTAAGACCGGTAACCAACCCGTGAGAGGACGTGAGAGCTTCCCGTTTACCATATGTGGATGATCAATAGGGTTGATGAGTCCGTAGTCCGAGTTGGTCGGTGCCATAGGATACGCTGACTCTAGTGTGAAGGATACCGGAAAGGATCGTCGGGGACGAGGAATGGAAGTATCCGGATCCGACTTGATGTAACTAAGTAGAAGACTTGCATTTGGCTAGGTTTTACCCCGACATGCGCCGTACTTATACCAAATGGTTGTGAGAGAGTGTGTTGACTTAACCCCCTGCCATGGTTTGTCCCGAGGGATGAAGGACCCATTACCAATCGGCTGCTCAAGACCGGTGAAATGATCCGTGAGAGAATCCAAGATATCTTAAATGGTTGAGGATGTGAGTGGACTTTCCTAAAGAAGTACGGTGCTATGACTTAAAGCATGTTTGCCAATAGAGACCAACATACATAGAGTTAGATTCATTCATTCATTGCTTGTCTCATATCATATTGCATTTATGTTTGTTCGGAATTCGCCATTTATGTTATTATGGATTTTTAAGCGCCTTCTGAGTTTCTTTGAAACTCATTCCTTTATTGTACAATGTTGTTAGACTATCCTGCCAGTGCTGAGTACTATGACGGTCCCTATGAAGAAGCGCAAGGCGAAGAGGCATATCTCCGGGAAGGTGATTGCGGTTACCACAATTACTCGAAGATTCCGCGAGTGGTTATGCTCCGTACGATGCTTAGTCCGACCATTGAGTGGAAGCGTCCTTGTGTTATTTATGAGATTTACACTTACAAGGATGTTGTCTATAAAGTGGAGAACAATTTAGTTACCCAATGTACTTGTTACTGGGATTAGGTTTTGTCTAGTTTATTCTTTTAGAGCTACTTTTCCGCTGGTTGTAAAGTGGGATTTTGCCTCGCTTTACTTATCCGTTTGATACTCGATTATATTTAGTATTCGATTCATTTATGATTCATTCTTTCTTTATTGGATCTATGATTTATCTTCCGCACTCATGTTATGATTGTTCATGATTATGTTATTGTTTATGTGGGAGGTTGATCACTCGATACCCGATCTTCGGGCTGTGGATCCCCCGGGGGCGGCGGGGGGGGGGGGGGGGGGGGGGGGGGGGGGGGGCGGCGCCCCCCCCCCCGCCCCCCGCCCCCGGCGGCCGCCCCGGGGGGGGGGGGGGCCCGCCGGGCGCGCGCGGCGGGCCGCCCCCCCGGCCCCCCCCCCCCCCCCCCCCCCCCCCGGGACAGCCTCCTCTCCCTCGAAGTCGACCCCGAAGTGCTCAAAGATCCGTGTCAGAAGTCGCCCGTATCCAAGGTTTGCTCCCCCTGGATGTGTCACTTGATAGATCATGGCATTTTGGATTATGTAAGCCAAGTCTATCTAGTAACGGGTGTACACTGAAAAGGTCATCATAGCCTGCATGAGTGAAATCTCACTCTGATGACCTGCCTTAGGCAACAAGTTCCGTGCTATGATCCTGGAGATGATCCTGCATGAGGGATACAGCTCGGTCACTGACTCTACCCCGCTGCACTCCTGTGGGCAAATGCTCGAGAAGACGAGAGCTCTCTCCTCCCAGTGAATGACATCGTCTGACTCAACCCCCGGCTTGAACCATCTCCTGTCGCCGTGGATGTATGGCACGTCTAGGATGTGAGCCAGCTCCTCTGTGGTGAAGCGTATGTCTGTAGTCTTCACCTGGCTCTCAATCACTAGCCTAGTGTCGTGCTCTCCATCCATCTCTCTGTGGAAGGTCAGGTTGCTGTAGAATAACTTGACTAGCTTGGGATAGGCATCCTCGTTCAAAAACAAGGTACTTCTCCAACCCACAGCCGCAAATCTACTCTCGATCTGGAACTGTGCTACCTCTGAAGTCACTACTGGTCGACCATGCTCGATCGTACGATGACTGAAGTGGCCAAAGTATAGCTCCTGTGCCTCCAGTGATCTAAAGTAGTCTGGATGGACTGGGTCATGTGCGTCACCTCTACCTCGACCACGACCTCGGCCGCGAATGGGTACTCTCCTACCTCCGCGGGCAGCCATCTAGTGAGAAAATTTGTTTTTAGGCGAAAAAGATGCAAAATGAGAAGCCATGAGATGTCTAATAATTACCTATATGTGTAAAAATGCATAGTGAACAGTAGATCTATGCCTAGACATGTTATGTGAAGTAAAAGAAACTTTTTTTGCACAAAAGAAAACCTAAAAATAGTTACACATTGTAGTTCTATCATGCAAACCATAGAAATGAAGGGTTTCATGAGAAGATTACCTGTGTAGCATGTATGCGTCGCGTGGGAAGTAGATCCGAAGCCAACGGAGTCTCCAAAATACTTTCCTAACCCTTTGCACGAAATCCCCAGAGCCCAAAATGAGTTTGGAACAAAGTAGAAATGAAATGAGACCCAAAAACCGTATTTGAAAACGTTGCTGTCGCGCGTATTTTGGGGCGATCGCTCGGCGATCGATTGATTTGAGCGACCGGCTCAAGCGACCGGTCCGATTCTTGTTGCCGAAATTTTGGATTTTGGCTCTGTTTTGTTGATTTTTGGAATTTGTGCTTGTTGCTTCTTCTGTTTGTGAATGTTGGCCATGTTGTGGAGTTATTTTGACTTGTGAAATCTTTTCCGGACTTGATCATTGAGTGTTGCTAATCTCTGGAATTCTTTCGCAGAATGGTTCAATTAAGGAATTGTGCTGTTAATGGTCAAGATGAAGAAGAAGGTGGTGGGAATTAGAACCGTGTTGAGATACCTACAGTAAACACTGGAACTGAGCCTCCCCGAGTTGAAATTCCTTCCACTAGTGGAAATCCTCCGCTGGCACCTCAAGTAGTCTCTATTCAGAATGTGATGAACATTCTGGGAAATATGATGCATCAGCAGCAGAATCAGTTTACTACTATGATGCAAGGTTTTGCGACTACTCAGCAAAATGCCCAGGTAACTCTTAATCCTAATGGAGCTAGTACTTCTGTAGCTGATACTTTTGTGGACGGTTTTGCCCCTGGTCCGCATGCAAGGTTGATGGAGCATTTCTTGAAGCTTCAGATCCCTGCTTTTACTGGTATTTCGTCGGATGCATTGTTCCCTAACAAGTGGATCCGAGAGATGGAGAAAGCTTTTTGCAACCTCCGTTGCAATGAAGCTCAGAAGATTCTTTGTGCAGAGCAAAGACTGCAGCAGAAGCTGATGCGTGATGGAATGCTACCAGACCTATTTTGGAAGCTTCGCACCCGGTTCTTACTTGGGAAGTTTTCAAGGATGCATTTTGCAAGAATTACTTTCCTGAGTCTGTGAGAGATGCTAAGGAAGCTGAGTTCATGGCACTCATGCAAGGACCTAGTACTGGTTCGGAATACCAGAAGAAGTTTGAAGAATTGTTCTACTTTGCCCCTGATGCTTTCAAAGGTGACCGTGAGAAGGCAAAGAAGTTCTTCAAAGGTTTGAGGCCGTCACTGAAGGCTTACCTGGCAATTCATCCTATTGTTGATTATGCTGAGATGGTACAGAATGCAAAGAAGGTAGAAGATAATGAGAGAGAGAATTATCTGCTCCAGCGTTCTGTCTCGAACAAGAATCATATCGGTGACCGTAACCGGAGATTCTCTAGGCCTGCTCCTTATACTGCCCCTTCGTTTCAGCCTAGAGGAGCTAGTTCCAATTTCAACTTTGCTTCGAGCTATGGTTATAGTGGTGCACCAGTGCGTCCTGTTGCAGGTAGTCAGGGTACTGGACCGGTCTATGCTAACCCTCGTCCAGTGGTTAATAACCAGAGAAATGGATACAATGGGTCATGTTCTGTGTCTCCACTGTCATTTATACTCCATTGATTAATGGGTCTCCTTCCAATTCATTCTCCCCAACTAGAGGTTTGAGACAGGGGGATCCTTTATCTTCCTACTTATTTGTTCTTTGTGCGGAGCTGCTGACCTCCCATTTAGAAATGCACAGTCAAAAAAAGAAGTTAAAAGGCATTCAGTTAAGCAGAGGAGGGGAGAAAATATCACATCTAGCATCGGTTGATGATTTAATATTGTTTGGTCAGGCAACAATAAAAGAAGCCAAAGTCTTTGTTCAGGTCATTAAGCAATATTGTGAGATATCAGGACAAGAATTAAATATCAACAAAACAAGAGCTCACTACAATCCAAACACTACATTAGCAACCAAAAGAGAGTTGTCTTCACAATTTCATATCTCCCCAACTTCATCGGAAGATATTTATCTGGGCATTCCTCTTTTCCCAGGAAAGCTAAAAAAGAAGCATTGTAGTACACTGTTTGATAGGGTAAATGCTCGACTTCAAGGATGGAAAGCCAGATTTTTGGCTTCTCCAAGAAAGGCAGTTTTGATTCAATCCACACTTGCCAATATGCCTTCCCACTTCATGTCTTGCTTTTGCCTTCCTTCGGCTATAATGGAGATTCTTGAAAAGCAGATGAGGAATTTTTTCTAGTCCAATGGCAAAAAATAGCAGGTCCACACCATAGACTGGGACACTATTTGCTTGCCTAAATCATTAGGTGGCCTGAACTTCAAATCTATTAGTAATTTTAACCTCGCCCTTCTGTCTCAGAAGGCATGGGATCTTATCCAAAACCCCCCATTCACTGTGGGGGAGGTTGATGATACAGAAATATTGTCAACAATCCTCTTTCCTAGATGTAGCTCCTTAAGCAAAAGATTCTAGGGGCTGGAAATCTCTTCTACTAGGTCGGGATCTTCTCAAAAAAGGTCTTATGTGGCAAATTGGCAATGGAAATGACATACATCCTTGGGCAGAATACTGGATTCCCAATACAGATGAAGACATAAGATGCTTTCCTTTTGCACATACGGCCCCTACAAAGTAGCAAACTTCATTGATCCTTGCACACATTCTTGGGACAGAAATGCTCTACACCAATGGTGGCCTTCAGAAAAGATAAGTCAAATTCTAACACTTCCCATCTCAGTGTTTGGACTTTCAAATAGGTTAATTTGGCATGGTAATACAAATGGGAGTTTTTCAGTCAAATCTTCATATAAACTTTCGGTGGAATCAAAAGTCAATTATATAACATAATCTCAAACACAGACACTTCCCTGGATCCAACTCTGGAAAATGCTACTAAATACAAGAGTTACTCACTTTATCTGGAAACATTTGCACAAAAGCCTTCCAACAACCTCTCTTTTACTTCAAAGAGGATGCTCTTGCTCCCCCATATGTCTTCGATGCAGAGAAAGCAATCCAACTCCAGATCATATTTTCGTACAATGCTTATTTGCACAGGACGTATGGTATTCTTTTCAATACTCTTCCATGACCACCAATGGGAACCTTCAGCACATCGTTATTCAGTTGATTGCACAGAGGTCTTCCACAAATGACTCAGCTTCCACAGACAGGTTTTTCACTGCACTCTGGTTATATTGGAAAGCATATACAGCTTTGATAGACAAACCTGACACTTCATCTACTACACAAGTTTATTTTCAAATATGGAAAGGATTACAATTTTATTGTCCTTCTATTGAGGAACTTACTTCTCAAAGTGATCCAATTACCATTAAGTGGGAGTGTAAAATCCGGCCTTATCCTAACCCTGACCCGACCCGGATTTTATACTATTACAGGTCCAAAGACCCGAAGTGGAGGTAGAAAAGACTTGTAGGCCCTCGTAATTGAAGATTCGATGCTTGATCCAGAGCCCATGGACATTGACAATGATGCCCCTTACTTGAGCACATTGTCAGTGTTTAGTGAAAATCTGCACATCGAAGAAGATTGAATTAGTTGAAGTACCTATTGAACCCCCGTGCTCAATCCGAAGGTATTTCTTGAAACTAAACTTGTTGATTGACTTGTAGGAGAAAACCCATCTCAATTTGGATCTGTCTGGCCCTCCATTTCCCTGTTCTAAGTTGCTGTCAAGCCTTGGTCGACTGCTTGGTCGACTAACAGTCGACCAGCAGTAATGAATTTCGAAAATTTACAAAATTACTTCCCATTTTGACCCTACCTTTTTGGAAATCATGAATGAGGACCTAAACTAATCATTGGCACTCTAGAGCATGAGGCTTGACACTCTCTTGGGCTTTTCTTGGTGTTTGTGAAGATCCTTGACTCCAATCATTAGTCTTGCACCTCAATCATCAACTCAAGGTATGATTCCTCCTATTCTTCTTCTAATCTACTCATTTTTCTATCAATTTATCTTATGACCATGGTTGAAGTGCTGCAACCTTGCAAACACTTAACCATGAGTTTCCCCCTTTCAATTCCATGATTATCACCCCACTCTTGCTATGTTATGCTCCATTAGGATTGCTGACATTTCATTGCTTTGATTCCTTTCATTTCAACTTATTCTTGATTCAAAACTGATATGTAGATGCATGTTAGGTCAAGATTATTATGAATTCATGATTCTAACTTAATTCTTAACATTCACTTGATTGATTTCCCATCATTCTTTACAATTTCAATCAATTCCAATTCGATTCTTGATATTTATCGTATAGAACATATGGCTTCGATTTGGGTATTTATAATTGGACCGTTGGATCATCATGAAATTTAGTGTGTAGTGTCCTCATATTGTTATAATCACACCCTCCAAATTTCGTGTCGATCAGAGCATCGGAAGGTCTGTTTTGGGCCAAATCTTCAATTATGCCCATTGTTAACAAGTTTTGGTCGACTGCCTTCAGTCGACCAAGCCAGTCCACCAAGAGATGTTAACATCCATGTACTTGGCCGAATTGCTTCGTTTGACCTCCGATTCGATTGTTTTCTTCTCTGATGTTACTTGTATGTTGTCTAGGGTACCAACACTGACTTTTGGGACTATTCTTGGCGATCATTGATTTTATTTACGACTCGATTAAGGTAAGGACGGTCGTTAACTCAAGTACATTGATTATGTAAACATGCTTATACTTTGAGAACTCCGTAGATATATTTCCTATGTGTACTCCTTAACCATGCATGACTATTATATGCATTTTTATTAGTAATTGTATGTTATATGTCATTCGGAATATCATGCTTAATTATCCTTTATGATTATGTATATGATTAATCATGTTATGACATGCTTTTAATTATACGATGAATTATTGATTTGATATGATATGATGAGATTGAACTTGTGAATGACTACGTATGACTTGGGATTGAGAAGTGTCCTTCTGACACTTCTGTCCTTGGACATCGGAGGGAATAGTATGGGATATTCTCTGAAGGTGTCCATCGACACTTTCCCAGGTTATTGGATGACATACATAGGATTGTCTAGGTGTATGGTTAGGATTATCCTTGTTGTATCAGACTTGAATCGGAAGGGTATTGAGACCGAACGATCCATGGTAGAGTATGGTTGATGGGTGCTCAAGACCGGTAACCACTCCGTGAGAGGACTTAAACCGTACTGCGGATACCCGAAAGGGGCCATTTATTGGTAGTGTTGCAAATGGATAGACCTGGGTTTACGGGCGCTCAAGACCGGTAACCAACCCGTGAGAGGACGTGAGAGCTTCCCGTTTAACATTTGTGGATGACCAATAGGGTTGATGAGTCCGTAGTTCGAGTTGGTGGGAGCCATAGGATACGCTAATTCTAGTGTGAAGGATACGGAACCGAGTTGGTCCGTGCCATAGGGAAAGTATCCAGATCTGACATGATACGACTGAGTAGATGACTTGCATTGGGCTAGGTACGCCGTGACATGCGCCAGTACTTAAACCAATGGTGATGTGAGAGAGTGGTGACTTAACCCCCAGCCATGGTTTTGATGAGGACTTTACCCAATTACCCTGGCAGACCCAAGATATCTTGTTTGTAGGTCCAGAAACCGAAGTAAGGCAAGAAGTCATCTTTGAGCCATTTCTGTTGAAGACTTGATGGTTGGATTGGAATCCTTGAGTGTGGATGTCCGTGTTCCATTTATGGAAACTGCACCCTAATGAAGATTGGATTAGTTGATGGACTTGGAGTGCTCTTTGTATTGGTTCGAAGGCATTTCTACCTACTAGGTATGTCACTTTAGGTGTGTGCAAAACCCCTTGATGTTTGGACTTGATCTGAGCCTTCAATTCCCTGTTTTGAAGTTGCTGTTCTGATTGGTCGACTCATTGGTCGACTGGACCAGTCGACCAATCAATTGACCAATTGATTCTGTTTTTGAAAATTAGGTCGTGGCTACTCTATTTAAGTTTAGTCTCGGGAATACTCCGCCTCATCTGCCTCCTAAGCCTCTGGAACAAGTTAGAACCCTATTCTAATCAATTCCCTTGCATCTTTGGTTGATATCTCGCAAGAACTCAAGTGATCTTCATCCTTATGCATCAAAGGTATGTTTATGATCTCTTTCCTCTCTATCTCTGATTTTTCTTTTCTTTATTCTGTTCATGGTTGAGATCAGGAAGATGATGCTGCACCCTTGCAACCATCTATTCCATGATCTCATTCGATTCTTTGAGATCTATGAACATCATCATGATCTTAACCCTAGCCAGTTGAATCATGGAAACCCTAACCTTGTGTGGTCATCAGGAGAACCTTTGGTAACCTCCCATGTGAGGGAAACCTCATTAGTAATATTTAGGTTGATCTAAATTTAATATTCTATAATTCTTCTTGTTGTAATTGGCCTATCATTAATTCACTCCCTCTTGTGATCTCAACCTTTTTCATGGGAGCCAAAAAGGGTGAAACCCTAATTTCTTGGATATATGTTATTGACCCTGTTAACATCCAATCAATGTGTTTTCTTTACTAGAATCATAACCTATCATCCTCTAGTTCATTATCCTTGATCCACACTATTTTCCCTTCATGATCTATGTTTAACCTAATTAGGTTAACCTTTTGGTTCCTAAGTTGTAACCTGGAAACTTGAATTGATTAATGGTTTGATGTCCTCTATAGACTTGGATGCTTCCATTGAAGTTTCCCCCTTATTTTGTACCCTTTTGAACCACCAAATTCGGATTCATATTCTAAAAATTCTGATTCTTGAAGGCTACTGTCTCTATTGGTCTACTAGGGCAGTAGACCAATCAGTCGACCAATGGGTACAACAACCCCATTCTTGGTCTGTTTTGATTGAATTGTAATCTTTCCTTCTATGTATCTTTCCTAACTTATTGTATACACTTGTTTAAGACTCTTTTCTCAGGTTTAATCAAGGTCTTACTTGATTCTCTAAGTTCATTTACGAGTTAGAAGGTAAGGACAGTTATCTCCTTAACTACATAGATCACATACTCTCTGGTTTCTATCTTTATGAAACTATGAGTTTAATTACTGTTTGTATACTTTTACTTCTGATATACTACTGTGAGAACAGTAGCACTTGTTTTGGTTATCTTCTCACTATTCATACTTATATGAATTGGTTATTATCATGTTGTTAATGATTAGATCATGACTTTATATTCTCTTTGGTATATGATGAACTGTTGACTGTGTATGTCATGACTGATCTGAGATTGCATCTGATTAGGTATGATTTGGGATTGAGAGGTGTCCTTTTGACACTTCTATCCTTGGACATTATCGGAAATAGTATGGGATGTTTCCGGGGTTGTCCATCGATGCTTTCCCGAATTATTGATTGTCATACCTAGGGCTGTCTAGCAGTGTTTGGCTAGGATATCCTCGTTATATCAGACCCAAATCGGAAGGGTATTGAGATCAAACGACCTGTGGCAACAATGGGGATTCACGGGCGCTCAAGACCGGTAACCAACCCGTGAGAAGACGGGAATCACATTGTGGGGGCCATTTATTGGAGGGTTGCATATGGCTAGACTTGGGCTCATGGGCGCTCAAGACCGGTGAAATGATCCGTGAGGGGACATGAGAGCTTCCCATTTACCATATGTGGATAACCAATAGGGTTGATGAGTCCGTAGTCCAGGACTATTAGGACTCTAGTGGAAAGGATACCGAAAAGGATTGCCCGGGGCTAGGAATGGAAGTATTTGGACCTGAGTTGATGTAACTGAGTAGATGACTTGCATTGGGCTAGGCTTTACCCTGACATGCGCCGGTACTTATGCCAAATGGTTGTGAGAGAGAGTGTTGACTTAACCCCCTGCCATGGTTTGTCTTGAGGGATGCCAGACCCACTACCAACAGGAGCCGTATGCGTGACCTACCCAAAGAAGTAGGGTGCTATGACTTAAAGCATGTCTGCCATAGAGACCAGCATACATAGAGTTTAGATTCATACATACATTATTTGTTTCATATTGCATTTCATCTTTTTATGGATTGCTTTCATGTTATTTATGTGGTTATGGATTAACTACCTTACTGAGTTTCTTCGAAACTCATTCCTTTTGTACATCGTTTTGTTAGACTATTCTACAAGTACTGATTACTATGGCGAACAGTACAATGAAGCGCAAGCCAATGAAGCATACTACACACAAGGTGTTGGCAACAATCAAGATTACTCTGATGATCCCTCAGTTGATCAAGTTGTGTACTATGATTAAAGACAACGTGGAGGTGGAACGTCTCAAATGGATTGATGAAGTCCACTATTTTGAAGACATCATCTATAGAATAGAAAACTCTTATGTTTACTTATCTTTCTTAGTTCCTTTGATTTAGTTGTTATTTCTTTTAGACTTACATACTGCGTTCCGCTGTATTTTGTGGAGTGACTTTCCGCCTCACTCTACTTCTTTTGATGTGATTACATCTGGTATCATTTTTTTGCACTCTGATTATATTGATTATTCATTTCTTGACTTTAATCTTTTGTTTATAATATTAAACCTTGATTATTTCCTATTTATGATTATGTTATTGTATATGTGGGAGGATGATTTCCTCGATACTTGATCTTCGGGGCTGTGGATCACACTCTCGGGTATGCCAGTTAGGGTACCGGCTGGGAGGATGTGACATATCTTGTATGATTGAGGGGGAGTGATAGATGACCTAAAGAAGTATGGTGCTATGGCTTAAAACATTTCTACCTTAGAGACTAGCATACTTAGGGTTAGAATCATATATTATCATTGTCTCATATCATCTTGCATCATATCGTGACTTGTATCAAATGAATTGTGTATTATGAAACGACTTGCCTTGCTGAGTTCTTTTGAACTCATTCCTTTCGTGCAATTTGTTAGATTATCCTGCAGGTGTAGAAGACTCTGATGGCGCACTCTACGACACAAGCTATGATCCCGCATACTACCCTTCGGGTGATGGCTACGATGAGAGTCAGGATTACTGTGCCGAGGAGGATTATGGTTCGTACCAAGGTTAGCCCCACCATGGTGAGGGAGCGGCCACGCTGGGTTCACTTCATCCACACTTATGAAGAAACAATCATTAGGATAGAAGAAACCTTTGCATAGTGCCCCATTTCCCTGGATTACTGTTAAACACCCGGATATATTGTCTTTAACTCTCATGGATTTATTCTTGATTTTGGCTGTAAATGAGATTGATTAACCACTTTCCGCTATATTTGAAGGAGTGACTCCTGATCACTCTTTCTCTTTTGAGATTACTTTATATGTAATTAATACTTGATAAATTCTGCACTCTGATTGATTATCTTTTCTTATTCACTTGATCTGTTTATTACTTACTTTAAACATTGATTATATTGTTCATGATTATGTTATCGTGTATGTGGGAGGCATGGCCGCTCGATCTTGATCTTCGGGCTGTGGATCACATCCCGGGTATGCCAAATAGGATACCGGCTGGGTGGATGTGACAGGGAGCCTCCTATTCATCCTCACATCAAGTTAAATGTGGATGGCTCATTATTCCATAATAAAAAAAGTAGCAGGATATGGAGGTATAGCAAGAGATCATCAAGGACATATGCTATTTTGTTTTGATCGAGGTGTGGAAGTGCATGACATCCTCAAAATCGAAGCATTAGCCATTAGACAAGCAATGATCTGGGCACGGGATTTCAACTTGTCCCACATCAAAGTAGAATCAGATAATCAAGCAATTATCAACATTCTGCAAAATCCCATTATGCAGGCTCCATGGAAGGTATATCCAATTGTTGCAGATATTTTGCATCTGAAGGAGACTTTTGAGTTTGCCTCGTTTAGACACGTTCTTCGTGAGGCTAACATGGTAGCGGATTCCCTAGCAAAGGACAGCGCTTTAACATAAGATGCATTCTTAACTATAAACTCCCCCCCCCCCCTTATTTACTAGCTTTTATTGTTTGACTTGTTAGGAGTAGGTTGTAATAGAGGTTTCTCTTTCCAATAAAGCATTCCTTTCTTACCAAAGAAAAAAAAGTAGGAAATTGTGCTAATGTGAATAATTTTAGAAACCCATGGATCCCCCTTACCTTTGCATTGCATTAGTAGTATCCACTTGAGACATAACCTGACTTGGGTGCATGAGCTTATTGATTGGAATACTTGTCTTTGAAAATTATCTTTACTCAATCTTTATTTTCTCCAGGTAAAATTTAGGCTATTCTAAATATCCCTATATTGTCTCCTGATACTTTAGACCCTCGGATTTGGGACAAAGCAAAATATGGTAAGTTTACTGTGAAGTTTGCTTATCATTAATGTTTAACTATGGTTGTTGATCAAGATAATGTGGTTTCTTCTTCCTCTTTATCTGAGTATTGGAAATATATTCAGCACATCCCTACCCTCTAAAAAATTAAACATTTTTTGTGGTGATCCTCATATGAGGCTATTGCAATTGGAAGCTCCCTCTTTTCAATAAATGTTTCACTTATCAATTTCTGTCTAATTTCTGATCATGATTCGAAGAATATATGTCATGTGTATGTTTTTTTATTCTCGTGCAAAGAAGTGTTAGAGACTATCTCCTATCCATAGTAATACATCTGATTTCCTAGGGACAAATTTATATGATTGGATGAAATATATAAAAATAAAGTTCAATGGTTGTGACAATTTAACTTTAGTGAATTAGATGTGGAGGGCCTTAGCTTGGTGCATATGGAACACTAGGAATGCAGTTCTATCTAGAGGGGTTCATGCTTCTATAATACATACAATGACTACCTTTTCTTATCCATGTATAGATATACAACTTCAATGGAGTCTCAATGAGTTCGTGAGGAACGTTATCCAAGGTCAAGTCATATCATTATCAATGAACTTGTTTTCTTTCAAATTCTTGTAGATGGATCATGGGAAATACTTCATACAAATGAGGTAGAGATCGCATCATGTGGGATTACAATGACAGTTTTGTGGCAGTTCAAAGCAAATGTGGACATAGTTCTTCAAGACTATAGTTGAACTTGAAGCCATTAGAGATGACATTATTTTTTGCTCTTCTTTAGGAGTTATTGATTTGTAGATCCATAGCAATGATGATTTTTTTCTTTGGGTAATTAAGGCGTTTGAACTCTAAACCACCTTACACGTACCTTATCTAATCCTTATGGGAGCTTAAATTATATACGGAAAAAGTTGATTTCAGGATAACAATATTCTGACCACACCATTATATATTCAAGAGGGATCCACTTTGTCAATATTTAGATCCCTCTCATAAATGTATAGTAGAGTGGAGATCAAGATAGTGATATCCTTTATTCTCTAGAATATTGATAAGGTTGTACAAGACATAAGATTACAAAGGCTTTTTTTGTTGTATCAATTATCATTCTTAATTATGAGAATTTTTCATTATTTTAAATTGTTTGGCATCTATTATCAGTTTTGTTTTTATTTAAAATGATAGAAAAACCTTCAAAATCCATAATAGACTTTTTGTCTATTATGGATTATGGTGAGAATTTCATTCTCTTCATTTATGCAAAAGTTTACTTAAAACTTTATAGTTAAGATGAGGGTAAAATAGTCAATACACATTTTCTTTTATAAAAAACCATATTTTTTTCCTTCTTTTCTGTTTTCTCACACTTGCTCACAATAATTTTCTTACAATTTTTTATTTTGACATATCAAACTTATTTTTCATTCCATAATTTATTTTTGACAAAATTCACCAAACCATTTTTCATTATTGACCAATAATGAATTCTTATACTTATTTCTTTTAAATAGGCATTGTTGATATGAAATCTTGCTTGTCCTCCCCGTCACGTTACTGCAAAACACGTGCTTGACCTTGGGTGGTTGAGGTACGTCTCCGACGAGCAAGTCAGTACCAATGAGATATGATCACAACTACTCAAGAGAGAATTCAAGTAATTGATCACAAAGGATATGAATACTTTGGTACACTTACCTAAGACGTTTATATAGTGTAAGGTATTAGAGATTAACTTGGAATATAACTCTGATGAGAGTTGTTTACCCGACTCTTCTCAATAGACAGTTGATATATAGTAGAAGTTCACCTCTGATCAGTTATTCTTAAGGTAGTGGTCGGTTCGTCCATATATTAGATGGTCGAACCAATTCCTTTTGGACTAGTGGTCGGACCGGGTATTGATGAACTAGACCTAATGGTACAAAATTACCATATTGGTCATTAACAGGCATAATAGATAATGAGAATTGATACAAAAAAGAGCCAAAGATATGTCAAATTGCCGGTCGAAGAATTGAAAGTGATCAACTTGTCATACATTAAATAAACTAAAATTCCATTCAAAGAAGTCTTATTTTCTCATGTCTTTGATTGAGATAAGGTAAAATAATTAATGAAGATACTGAAAAGAATTTAAATCATTCTCAAACCTTAGGTGTGAAGGAATAAACCAGCAACGGGTAGGGAAGAAAGGTGGTTCAGCAATACCTTAAGAGACTGGTAGTTGGGTTGCCTACTGGTTTGGGGTGCGTAAAAGGTCGTAAAAAGTAGAAAGAACTCTATTCTTTATTATTAATTATTAAAGGAGATCGAGGTTAAAAGAGAAAGAGGGTTTTGGTAAAAAAAAAAAAAAAAAGAAAGAGGGTGTATGCCTATATTGAAAAGGATAAAATTTCGCTGGATGCAAAAAATCCGCACTAGGAGACTCACCTATCACAGCCTGGTGTGCGACCCAGGTCGAACACCGGATTAGTCAAGGCAAAGTCTTGGAAACTGGGGTTAGCAACCAAAAAAAATTTAAAAAAAAATAAATATTTGAGTGTTTTTTCATGTTCCGTATTTAAGTATTTTATTTAAAATTTTTTTTTATTAAATTACTTAAAATACTTACAACTCTTTACTACATTTTCATTACTACCCTCCATTAAAGTCTTATGACAATAATCCCCTCACCCATTGAAATTACGTTATTGCCCCTCTAAGGATCTAAGTCACTTCTCTTGCATTGTTTTTCTCTTCACTCACAAGTCACTGTGCTTTTCTTTTAAATAAATTTAGTTTCTTCACCAAAAAAAAAAAAAAAACTCACAAGTCACTGTGCAGACCTCTTCCTCCTTAGACTCTGGCCGTTAGAATTCATTTCCCACCAGTGCAAGTGTTGAACACCAGCTATTAACCGGCACCCTCCCGATGAGAAAAAACTAGAAGAGTTCTGAAAGGATCTTGGCGATTTTCTCCGAATTTAATTTGTGCTGGATAGCAAATTTTGCAGCTCGAAAGGTCCACATTGAGGGATTCTTTGCTGCGGACTAACTGATGGTACAGAGGAGCCTTCTAGTGACATGCGTTCCAGGATTTTTGTAAATGCCTCCATTGATGAACAGCGAAACTAAGGGGAAGCTTTCAAAGTTTTAGATGTATGCTTTACCCAACTGAAAGTAATTATGGAAACCCTAAATCCATATCTGAAATCCAACATTTCTAATTTGTTTTCAATGTCATACAATCAGAGGCAACGAGTGATGAGACGAACAACTGAATCTTGTAACTCGTTTCACTTAAAATACCCCAAATTCCACAACCTAGTTTACCCTTCTTTAGCACTCTTTGGGTCGTTTTTTTCAAGAGTAGCCTGTATGAGAGTGCTCTGCTATCTTTGTTTTCCATGGTTTCATATAACTCGTAGTGAAGTCAGAGCTTAATGACTCATTTGGGTTATCTCGCTTGTGATAATGTGTATTAAGATTGTGGGGTATCAGATTCTTGGACCAGTTTACAGTGCTAGGTGAATTTCCTGTTTCAAATTGTAGAGATGATGAGAACATCATCATTGTTTTGATGACATCTTTAAAAACCAGGAATCCGTGATTGGGATTGGACTGAGTCGATTCAAATAATCCTAAAATCAGCCTGAAATAGATGAAAACGTTGCTGCAAGCCTGCAAGATAATCCTTTAAACAGAACGGAAGTGCTCACGATCCTCTTATTCATGCCAAACGAAATCTCTGGAATGTGTGATAACTGACAACTGCCAACATGAAAAAAAAAAGGGTAATTTTCATATGACCCCTCGAGATTTGGTTTATGTAACTTTTAGTCTAAAATAATTGAGACTTGCATATGCCTCCTGTACTATAGAAAAAATCAATTTAAGGTCAAATTATCATTTTTTTGACCAATTTGCCCTTGAAATTTGATTTATGTCATTTTTAGTCCAAAAAAAATTGAGACTTTGCATTTGCCTCACTTGTACTATAGAAAATGTCAATTTAAGGATAAACTATCACTTTTATGACCAATTTGCCCTTATTTTTTTTTTAATTTAAACTCTATACATATACGTCCTACCTTCTGTGAAACTCATGACTCCCCTTTTAGTCCAAAAATATGGTTTAAGCTAAGGGGTACTTGAGTGATTTTAACACATAAATATATTTTGGTTATATTTTAAAATTTATTAGAATTTTAAGAGTTTTTTTTTATAATTTTTGGACTAATAAGGGAGTCATGAGTTTTATGGTAGGTAAGATGTATATGTAAAAAAGTTAAATTAAAAAAAAGTGGCAAATTAATCATAAAAGTGATAATTTGTCTTTAAATTGACCTTTTCTATAGTACAGGGGAGGCAAATGCAAAGTCTCAGTTCTTTGGACTAAAAATGACATAAACCAAACTTCGGGGGGTCTAAATGAAATTTGCCAAAAAAAAGAAAAAAAAAAATGGGCAAATTGGTCATAGAAACGATAATTTGTCCTTAAATTAACTTTTTCTATAGTACAGGAGGCATATGCAAAGTTTCAATTTTTTGGACTAAAAATGACATAGACTAAACCTAAGGGGTCCATATAAAAATTATCCAAAAAAAAAACACTCAAAAAATATTCTTTCAGTTTTGGTGAAGTGAGGATGAAAATTTCAAGAGTTTTTTTACAAGTCACACACTATAATATGGGTTAAACTTTGGATACTTTATTATAGTGTCCTAACTTAGAGGTTGTATACTTGAAAAATTACAAGTTGCACACTGTTAGACTTTCATCTAAGATTTTGTTAAGTCACATGACAAATGACTATATTGCCCTCATTGAGTAAAATGACATGATTACCCTCCATTTAATACTCTTTCATACCCAATCCTTCTCCTTTCATCCATCTTCAACCTACACCTTGCCAAAAACAACTCCACCCCCTCCCTGCTAGCCACCACCACCCACATCTTCCCATGCAAAACCAAACTAAATTTGAAAATTTTTGTTTTCTTTTTGAAGTAAATGGATAAGCCATTTCTCACCCAAATGGCTGCGAAAATATTGTAATCTACTTTAGTATAGCCCATTATACCCTTATGACAAGTAGATGATTAGTTAAAACTAGGGTTACAGATTTGGATTTCAACCCCAGAAAAAAATTTTTGGATATGATTCTTGATTTTCTATAGTGATTTCGATGGTATAAACACATTACATCTCTTTCATCGAGATCTTCACTATTTGCTCTAATAGAAGGGTTGGTGGGATCATGGATGTGCGTCTACACATTGCATCTCTTTCGTTGAGATCTTCACTGTTTGCTCCAATAGAAGGGTTGGTGGGATCATGGATGTGGGTCTTGGCATATATCGTCTTGAGGGTTCACAATAGAAGAGAGAATGAGAGAAAGAACAAAATAGTGGTTGAAGATGTATAGGATCGAATCAGAATCGATTATTCTCTACATCTTCGACTTCAGTTTTTTCTTCTTCCTCATTATGCTTTTTTTAGATGAATTCCTCACTATTCAGAGCTTCTTCATTCCTTTTATTTTGAAATGGGTCAATGTCAACTAAAATCCGTTATAGAAACCCTAGAATCAACTCTGTTGTCCAAATAACAAGCGATTGGATCTCAAAGCCCTAAATAGAAAGGTTGCTTTGAAAGTGTAAAGCATCTTATATGCCAAACAAAATGCAAATATAACCGGGTGTTTTGAGGGTGGTTGCCCATCCCTAATTTGGGATTTTTTTTCTTCAAATTAGATTCGATGATTTTGATACTCAACAACCCTTCTTTATTCTATCCAAAAAAATGAAAAAATGCAAATCTAATTGAACCCAGAGATTCTATATTGAAGCCCTTGGTTTTCTTCTGATTGTTGCATTCGCACCAACCTTACTCTATCCAGCAGTGGATTTAATTGCAAAGTTCATTTTACCAAAAAAAAGAAAAAAGAAAGAAAGAAAGAAAGTGCATAGTTCAAAATTAAAAGATGGGGATGGGTTGGTCGTCGACGGGGGGGGGGGGTGGTCACTAGTAGGGGGAGGGGGTAGGGGTGTTTTCTAGTAGTGGTGGTATCACACCCTCCCCGCCGGTATCAGTCCCGCCTAGGGGTGTCAGCGGTTCGGGTTGGGCCGGTTTCGGGCTGGGCCTAACCGTTTCGGGCTAGTGCGGTTTGGGTTCGGGTTGACTAACGGTTTAGGCTAACGGTTAGAATTGAATTTACTAACGGTTTGGGTTCGGGTTTACTAGTAGTATGTTTTGAGTACTTAGTTGATGTGTGGAATTTATCAAGAGCATGTCACATATAAACATTAATTTTCCAAGTCTCTTGTGTTGGGTGTTCAAAACCAAAAACTTTTTTTCTACAAAGAAGTAAAAATTATAAAACTAATATACAAAAGAAAACTGACATTTTGATGAATTTTAGTGGGTTGTCTCTTCTTATTCTCTTCCCCCTTTTTAACACTTGTAAAGATTGATCAAAATAAAGCATTAAAAGATTTTCAAATGATAATACACTTGCAAAATATTTACTAAGCCCATCTTCTAAATGGCAAAGGCTTTGACAAGTTTGTTGTTTGCATATTTCAAAGCAAAACAATTAAGGAAAACAAATGGATATTAGGGGGTTTTCTTGTCTTTTACATTTAAATTAAATTAAATTTATTTATTTATAACGAGTTTAACAGGCTGATTCGGGTTCGGGGCCAGTTTCGGGCTAGCGGGCCACACACGGGCTGGCCCAGCCCAGCCTAGCCCGAACCATTGCAGGCTAAGATTGTTTAGCCCAAACACAGACCATTAAGCTTCGGTTCGGGCCGGTTCAGTTCGGTTTGAACTGTTTGGGCTAGGTTTTGACACCTTTAGTCCCGCCCAATAACCTGTGGGTGCGATCCACAATCACAAGATTCACGGTTGACTCATCAATGATAATAAAGACACATAATAATAAATCAAGAACAAGAATAATTCAATAATCCAATAAAAAGGGAATACATATGTCCAACTTCCAAAAAGGAATAAATCAAAGAAAATAATAAAGTAGTCATGTCCAAAAAGGAATCTCAGTGGAAGCAATTAAACTAAAAGTTTAATTATTTTTCTGTTCTCTTTCAAGGATGGCAGTCTTCTCTTCTAATTTCTTGATGAACGGGGTCATCCAACCTTCCTTCATCGACTTCTCAAAATGACGAGCCACTTGAATCCTCCTGCCATCAATGAGAGCTGTAAGAACACTCCAAGCACCCGCAAGTGACTTCTTGGTGTACATCGCTACCTCCCACTGGCATCTCCAGAGTTTCTTCACAGGGGTTCTCTCAATCATACGGAAATTCTCCCGATTTGAAATCGCCATTTGGTTAGTTTAACAATAATCCAAAAAAGGAATGAGTTCTAGCGAACTCAGGAAACATATTTCATATACATGTCAACATCATATCATGGTAAGTAACATTTATAAATGATGATATGCATAAATATGGATGCAACTAGTAATTAACTATGCAAGTCTCTAATATGGCAGACATGCTTTAAGATGTAACACTAGCCCTCCTCTGGGTAGGTTTGGTCACTTGATCCCTTACGGACTGGTTACCTCTGTTGGGATCCTGGGCAAGGGGTACAGTTCTCATCAAACAACCATGGTTGGGGTTTAGGTCCACACTCTCTCACCACAACCATTGGCATGAGCATTGGCGCATGTCAAGGGTTCTAATCACAGTCCGACATGTCGCTCCGTGTCGCCGTGTTGGACCGTGGCGATACAGCGACTCGAGAGACATGTCGCTCCATGTCGCCCGACTTTTTGCAAAGGTTCGATGAAAAATCGAACCCCTGTTTCGAAGGGTATTTGAGGTCATTTTGACCTGAAATTTGACGTGTAGCCTAATTTGAGGCCAATAAACACATTGAGAGTGTTATTTTGACCTAAAACATCACCTAAACTGATGTTCTTAATCGACCCATGTCCTCCTGTATGCGGACGAAAGCCCCGAAACTAGAAATCTAAAAGCTCATAAAAACCAAATCATCTAAAGTCTACAATTCATTGTACAAATACATAGAGTCATCCAGCCATATAAAATCTTGAACTCTCAATTTCAAGTACTGTGCCTAGGTGGATCAAATTCTTGTGACTCAAACTCTCTCCAGTGATTCTTCCCCAAAAATCTCACATAATGATCCATGTCATACGATACTAATAGTGGTCCAGATAATCATCACTGCACCTCTATAGCGGTGATCTTCTGCCCCCAAGAGAATGCCAATTTGAGGGAAGTGAGAATATGGTTGTGGAAGGTGATGCTACTGTTGGTGCCATGGTCTATGAAAGTGAAAACATGGCCTCAAGAAAAGACAATGGCCTCTCGATACCATGGTCAAAGTAAGTATCACGACTATCAGCTTGCGAGTGCCCATGATACGAAGTACTAGAGGGGATACTGATTCCCATATCATACTGTCCATGTGAAGGAGGGGCACCATAAATACCCATAGGCCAATAACCTAGTGTGGAGCCTACGGACTCATCCAAGCTCATGGATCCCACCGCTCCTGCTAAGTCGGCCGCCTGATCCCAAGGATTAACATAATCATAACCACCTCTGTGCTGTTGCCGGCCCTCATGGCCCCCCTCTGATGGTGGCTCGGCCTCGTATCAAGATATTCATGACCACGCTGATAATCACCACCATGATATAATCCTGGGTGGCATGTGAGAAATGACTCTCCCTAGTGTATCTAAGTGGGGGCTGCTGTGTCTCTGGTAGTGGAACATGTAGACGCTCTTGAAGGCCTCCACCACCACCACCACCACCACCACCACTACCACCACCATCATCATCATCATCATCCCTTGTAGTCTGACTAGGCGGGAGTGTGTCCTTTGGATCATCATCCTGCTGCTCCTCGTGCTTGGTGCCACCATCCAATCCTCATCAGCAGTGGCAGCTGCCTCTGCATGTGCCTGACCCTCTCGAGAGGCCATAAACTCATCCACATCAACCCCTGTAGCTCAAGCTAGGTCTGGGATAGGCCTCCCTTCGGATTGGTCCAACACCGGCTCACCCCTATCCAACATCCACTGAGTGAGGGGATCTTATTCATCTGCGCCCACATCAAATATATCATCGAGATCGATGTACTGCCTTTCATTCTCAGCTTGCTCCCTAACATGTTGCAGCTTCAACCTCATATTATAGTGACAAAATACCAGATCATTCAAGCGCTGGCTTCCCAACCGATTCCTCCTCTTGAAGTGGATCATGCTGAATGTACTCCAATTCCTCTCACATCCAGAGGCAGAGCAAGTCTGAGATAGGATCCTGATCGCTAGTCTCCGAAGGTTTGATGCACTATTGCCTTAGAGATACCACCATTCAGCTGCATTATCACAAAAACATTAAGTTAGAAACTCATAACTTTAATACTTAACATCAAACCAACTTATCTATAAATTATAATAATAATGCATTTATGCATCTAAGAATCTAACTATATAAGTATCTAACCTGGATCACTGGTTTCTCTGCCCTGTACAACATCTCCACTAAAAGACCCAAATGCATCTCTAAACAACTTGATCTGCAATAATACAATTACTAGTATTGATTGGTTAGCAAAATTATTTAAACAATAAATACAACTTCTAATCGATTGAAATTCCCAATGTCTCACCTCGTTGTGGCAAAATGATTGGAGCATCACATCTGGCTCCAACTTTGAAATCACCTGTAATAGGGCATCCAACAAATTTGTGTCCAACCCTAAATGTTCACTATATTGATATTTCAGGTTTAGAAAATAGGCTGCATAATTAAAAAAGCTTAAAATTAGTACCAATATCTAAAATGCTACAACTATAAGTCAACAACCCATAATATTTACTTACCGGCCCTATGCAGGGGATGCATCAAATGAGCTGTCCATCGTGCATCCACAATATCTAAGAAAGCCCAGTGTCCTCTAGGGTTTGCTGCTTGTATAGCAACCTTCATACGCTCAAGGGATGCATACAAGTGGGGCATAGTGGGTCCCCTCAAGGAAGAGTCCACCATACACAAGACCTTTACAATAGGCTCTAAGGTCTGCAACACCACAGTAACACTTCTCCATAACTCATTAGATGATATTGTGTATTGTGCCTTGTCTGTGAAATTTTAAAAGTAATCGCAAGCGCACGGTATCGTGTAGCTAACGGGTCGATCTCAAGGAGATATGCCACTTATAATTCAACTTCTTAATAGTAATGCGAGAGTGGAATGATTCAATTTTTGTTAACTAATTAACTAAACTAAACGATCCTAATCTATACGTCTAATGCAATCCAATTGAAACGAACAATAAATTAAACACAATCAATGCATAAATAAAAGACAGGAAAATGCAGATGCAACACCACCCGTCACCAGAAGCAGAGGCACGACTGTAGGCTTGCTCCGGTTATGTGGTCCGAGATTATGAATGAATAGGCAGAACAATAAATAATGCTGAAAGTAAATCCTAAATTAAGAATATGGAGGGGTAGATAGAAGCGGGAATGGAGGGGGAAGAGCAGATTAATAAAGAAGGTTACTTACTTGCGAATTGAACAAACGATTCGAATCTCAACCAACCCTAACAACCAGATCTAGATCTAGAATGATCTAAATCTGCAATTGCTAGACCCAGAGAAAAATGAATCTAAAAAAAAATTGAAACTTGAACTTGAACTTGAATTGCATTACATAAAAAAATTAAACCTAAACATTTAATCTAGAAATTTAAATCTCACTAATGCAAGCAAAGAAAACTAAAGAAAACTTAAATAAACTGAAGAGAGAAGAAAGAATGCTTCTACTAAGCTCTAGAACATGTTCTCCTTTGATGGAGTATGCTCTCCTTTTATAGAGTTTACATGAGATATGAAGCACGGCTGAATTTGAATAAAACTCAGGGTTTCTATCTGACTCAACCAATTAGGGTTTTGACGTAGTAATCGCGCCGACTTAGAGAAATCAGATGCATAATTCCACCGTTGGATTTGAGGTTTAAGTATTCGTGAAGCTCTCCTCCAAAAATCAGCACGATCGGACATCGAATGACCGTTCGATGAAGGGTTTGATCGAAACTGGATAGAGGCATTCAAAAACGGGATTTTTCCTCTTTTTCTTTTTGAATATAATTCTTTTTCCTCTTTTTCTTTCTTTAATTAAATCCAAGATAAGAGATAAGATATTGAGGTATGCAAGGACTTTTTTCCATTTGGACTCTCTCAATAATATCTCTGTAGATTTGATTTAAAATCTCAGCCGTAGATCAAATTTGCCGTCTTTATCTTTTCAATATTTCGGAGTTGGCCAATAATCACACATCTCTAGCCCATCATGCTCCAGATCAGGCCCATTTTCGCATTTGAGAATTTGAATGGACTTCTTGACGTGTAAAATAGCATGATTCAAGCCCAAAACTCCAAATATTTGCTTAAATCTTGAAAAGTCCTAAAATCTGCAAAAACAACATAAAACCCAAGGTAACTCCACTCTAAGTGTATAAAATGCATGCTTTATGCCCTAAGATTTCACACATAAATGTGCTCATCAGATTCCCCCACACTTAGACTAAGCTTGTCCTCAAGCAAAAATTAAAGAAAAATACAAATGCAGGTAAGAAACTAGTGCAACAAAATAAATCATAACTCACTTTCGTAGGAATCACGCTTACACTTAGCATGTGCAACAGGCTTTTAAACCACTAGGTTACTCCTAGAGGACGAGTTTTGTCTCGTGGATGTTTGCAGTGAATGTACATCCAAAATTCCAATTTTAGCTCAAAATAAAACATTGCAAATTCCAACTCTAACAATTGGTAAGTACTCATACAAGATCAATAGCTATGACAATTTTTCTCACCATTGATTTAAGATCCCCCGCACTTGAACTTTATTACGCCATATTGATTCTTGAGACTTAGCATATATCTCAATCAAGGACTCACCTTATATCTTTCAAGTACACCTCTCCTTTAAGCAAAACCACTCATAAAGTAAGGGGACCAAGGACTAAGGTTTTGAAATATTTTTGACCAAACAATTTTACCAAGGCATTGATGACACTTGTATTTATTTCTCTTTTTTTTTCTTTTGAGTAGTGAACTCTACATTACTCCACTACAGTTGGCTTGAATGACATGGTGGAGCAGACACCAGAAACCCAAGTTACTTTGTAGCTTTGCTTTGCATATGCCCACATAGACAGTGATGCGAGAGTTCTTTTCAATAATCTCCTTCCTAAGAGTTTCGATCAAGTCACCTCGATTCCTAAGTCGGAGTGCCCTGTCTAGTTCCAAGGAATTCAACTTTTACTTTCTACTCTTTTTTTTTTCTTCTTTTTTTTTCTTCTTCTTCTTCTTTTTTTCTTCTTTTGTCATGCCCTACACAAAATTGATCTCAACTTCTAGCCAAAGAAACAAGGACCCACAAAACTCATAGATGGTTCGACGCCTTAAGTTAAGGGCCTTTTATTTTTCTAAGGAAAATCTCATCTCAACATATATACAAGTTACCTTCCTCTCAACAGGGTTTTTATGTGTTCATGATGGGTACCAAAATCACTCTCATTTCACACATCATAGCAATTGAAAGAATATGTATAATAACCAAAAGTCAAAGTTAAAATCTACAACGCAGCTATACCCCCCACACTTAAGTAATGCAATGTCCTCAATGCATGCATGAAAATATAAACAAGGAAGACAAATGAGGGGTATACCTTTTAGTCAAGATATGTTTATCACGGGAAGCTTTAGTCTTATCTTCAATATCAATGTATGACACTCCAAATAAGAAAAACCATGAATAGAAAAGTCATCCCTAAAGACTTTAAGAAAAACCTTCACAATGTCAGAGAAAATACGCATACGGTGAGGTTTTCTAAAATATTTGGCATCCTTCATAAGATGAATATGAGATTGTACAATGGAAGAGCTTAAACGTTTGATGTTAGTCATAGACCAACCCAATGTCTCTCTATTATCATTCAACAGTGTGATCAACTCTTCTGCTTTGTTAGAAGTTAAATCAAAGACAACAATGACAGGAAGAGTATTATCTTGTTTCAATAAAGCATACTTCAAATTAGAAGGCAACTCTTTCAATTCTAACTGAGGAAGTTCAATTATTGAGGGCTTGGGAATGGAGATGGATAGAGGTTCAATAGGCTCCAAAGGTGTGTGAAAATTTAAGACTTCAGAAAAGAAAGTTTCACTATCATCATCCAACATATCCATACATTCTCATAGACCAACCCAATGTCTCTCTATTATCATTCAACAGTGTGATCAACTCTTCTGCTTTGTTAGAAGTTAAATCAAAGACAACAATGACAGGAAGAGTATTATCTTGTTTCAATAAAGCATACTTCAAATTAGAAGGCAACTCTTTCAATTCTAACTGGGGAAGTTCAATTATTGAGGGCTTGGGAATGGAGATGGATAGAGGTTCAATAGGCTCCAAAGGTGTGTGAAAATTTAAGACTTCAGAAAAGAAAGTTTCACTATCATCATCCAACATATCCATACATTCTTGAAATTCAGAATTAAAATCAATCTCAAAGTTGGTAATCACATCATTAGGAAAATCCAAAGATTCCTCAAGCATATTGATTTCTTTTTCTATTTGTGGTTGTTTCCCTATTAAACAAGACTAAACATATTGAACAAAAGAGTGATTTAAAAAAAAAAATAATAATAAAGTAACTAAAGAAGAAAAAATTAATAAAAAAATAAAAGGAGAAGTAGTGAATTTCCCCACCACAAAGATTGAAACAATGATTCCAAAGCTGTAAGGTTGCCGTATAGCTGAGCGCTTATAGGTTTGACAGCAAGGGAATCCGTATAGTTTCGGAGCCACCTACAATCGAATCCTGGGGATTCTGCAGTAGAGTGGGGACTACTATACGTTTTTGTTTCTACTCAAGTTAAGAGTAATATCTTTGAATTTTATTTTTTTATTTTTAAATCACTTCGATTTACCTAAGAATTAGAAAAACAAAGTGGACTAATACCTCCTCGGCAACGGCGCCAAAAACTTGTCTGTGAAATTTTAAAAGTAACCGCAAGCGCACGGTATCGTGTAGCTAACGGGTCGATCTCAAGGAGATATGCCACTTATAATTCAACTTCTTAATAGTAATGCGAGAGTGGAATGATTCAATTTTTGTTAACTAATTAACTAAACTAAACGATCCTAATCTATAAGTCTAATGCAATCGAATTGAAACGAACAATAAATTAAACACAATCAATGCATAAATAAAAGACAGGAAAATGCAGATGCAACACCACCCGTCACCAGAAGCAGAGGCACGACTGTAGGCTTGCTCCGGTTATGTGGTCCGAGATTATGAATGAGTAGGCAGAACAATAAATAATGCTGAAAGTAAATCCTAAATTAAGAATATGGAGGGGTAGATAGAAGCGGGAATGGAGGGGGGAGAGCAGATTAATAAAGAAGGTTACTTACTTGCGAATTGAACAAACGATTCGAATCTCAACCAACCCTAACAACCAGATCTAGATCTAGAATGATCTAAATCTGCAATTGCTAGACCCAGAGAAAAACGAATCTAAAAAAAAATTGAAACTTGAACTTGAACTTGAATTGCATTACATAAAAAAATTAAACCTAAACATTTAATCTAGAAATTTAAATCTCACTAATGCAAGCAAAGAAAACTAAAGAAAACTTAAATAAACTGAAGAGAGAAGAAAGAATGCTTCTACTAAGCTCTAGAACATGTTCTCCTTTGATGGAGTATGCTCTCCTTTTATAGAGTTTACATGAGATATGAAGCACGGCTGAATTTGAATAAAACTCAGGGTTTCTATCTGACTCAACCAATTAGGGTTTTGACGTAGTAATCGCGCCGACTTAGAGAAATCAGATGCATAATTCCACCGTTGGATTTGAGGTTTAAGTATTCGTGAAGCTCTCCTCCAAAAATCAGCACGATCGGACATCGGATGACCGTTCGATGAAGGGTTTGATCGAAACTGGACAGAGGCATTCAAAAACGGGATTTTTCCTCTTTTTCTTTTTGAATATAATTCTTTTTCCTCTTTTTCTTTCTTTAATTAAATCCAAGATAAGAGATAAGATATTGAGGTATGCAAAGACTTTTTTCCATTTGGACTCTCTCAATAATATCTCTGTAGATTTGATTTAAAATCTCAGCCGTAGATCAAATTTGCCGTCTTTATCTTTTTAATATTTCGGAGTTGGCCAATAATCACACATCTCTAGCCCATCATGCTCCAGATCAGGCCCATTTTCGCATTTGAGAATTTGAATGGACTTCTTGACGTGTAAAATAGCATGATTCAAGCCCAAAACTCCAAATATTTGCTTAAATCTTGAAAAGTCCTAAAATCTGCAAAAACAACATAAAACCCAAGGTAACTCCACTCTAAGTGTATAAAATGCATGCTTTATGCCCTAAGATTTCACACATTAATGTGCTCATCAGACTCGTGCCCGTTGGGCGTGCTGAATTATCACAAGCTCATTAAGTCAATAGACAGTAGATAACTAAATACGAGATAATCAGAAACTCATAATATAAATATAATAATTTATAAGATGAACTAGTAGATAGTTATCTTACTTGGATCCAGCCCAATCAAACCACTCCTGCGATGCAAACATGGATCTGAGGCCTGACTTCTTATCTTGCATGCTGTTCAAGGCGACGAAATTCGTCGCAAATCTTGTCAGACCAGGTCGCACCAATTCACCTCCACATGATCTCCTCATCATTGCCAAAGCAGTGCTATGGTTGTAGATGAAGTTGGTTACATTCTTGCCCTTTCAACTGTGTTGTGGGCAATGCTGATTTTTCCAATGTCCTTCACAGCATTTAGGTCAATTGAATGAGCTGCACAAGGTGTCCACAAAATATGATAATCAGGTGAAGCCATCAACACTTCACCGGCCTTCTTAAAGTTGGAGCCATTGTCAGTGACAATTTGCACTACATTTTTCCTACCAACCTCATCTATCACACACACACACACACACACACACACACACACACACACACACACACACACACACACACACACACACACACACATATATATATATATATATATATATATATATATATATATATAGTATAGGTCATATTTGCATATAGGGTTGCATAGTTCGACCCAGCGAACTTAAAACTTTCTGGAAAATACCAATCCCCCCATATATGGTATCAGAGGCAGTTACTTTCTCGTGACTGTGTAAGTAGTAGTTTTGCATTACATAATTACTGCATGAACCAAGCCCACAGTTTATTTGATGTATTTCATCTATCAGATGTTTTTCGTATTAATAGATAGATTGGCCCAATATGGAAAATTTGGCTTACAGACAAGTTTTATGAAAGATTATTACAAGACTTTTGTAAGATTTATAATTTACAGTAAAGAATCAGATTTGCATCAGCTTCTTGATGAAGTAAAAGATATCATTTTTCAAAAATGTTTAGATAATTATCAAAATGTTGATTTTGATCTAGCACCTTTTATTCAAAGATATATAGCTGCAGGGAGAACGTATAATTTACCAACTCCTGAAAGATGTTTAGGACAATTATTTGGAAGAAATGATTGATTATATTTCTTTCATAATTATTGTTATGATTAAGCAATTTCTTTTCTTAAAAATAGTTGAAGAAATTGTTAATGAGATATGCTTCTAGCATACAGTAGATCATGAAGATTTCAGTTTTTCTGAAGAAGATTCTGATTATTATCCTCTAGACTATGGAGATGATAATGAAATTTCAGATACAGAAAATTGGTACAATGATGACTGATTTGAAAAAAAATTAGGTTATCTAGATCTTGAGATTCCTGATATAGTAGGACAAATGGTTACTACTATGAATAGATATGAGGTTAGATGTTATTTTGAGTCTTTAAAATGCAAACATAGTCTGCATACGGAAGATCCAGATAACACCCATGAGATGATTAACTCTCTCGTAGATTTAATTATTCGTATGAGTTTAAGTCTTGAAGATAATTGGAGTAAGATCCAAAAATCAATAGATAAAATAGCTGATATTATAGGAGATAAAAATAAGATATTGAGACAGATAAATCAGTCTCTTGAGATGAAAAAAGATAATACTCAGATTCTCCAAAATCTAGATTACATAAATCAAAAGGTTGAAGATTATAGAAAAATAATCCTTGCCTTAGATTTATCAAAGATTCCCTCTAAAGATGAAATCCGAGAATTAATCTACCAATTAAGATTAAGAGAACCCAAAGATATAGAAAGACAGACTTTAGCATGTCTAGAAAAATTAGAAGCTGAAACCCAAAAGATGAGCCTGCAAAGGCAGCAAGATGCTGAAGAATTTAGGAAAAAGACATCCTTAATAGATATTAAGATAGATAATCTTGAGAACCTAACCAAAAGGTTGTTTGGATTATGAGTCTTTCTGATTATATGAAAATCAAAGAAAGATTGAAAGAATTGTATTGGGGAGACCTACCAGAAGAAAACGTAGGTATAACCAAATACATAGCACCAGGTGTACCAGATACGGTCATTATAGTTCAAAATAATATTGAACTAGAAATGCTAAAAGATATCATGGAAAAGCTTGATAAGATAGAATCCAAAATTAGTACAGTTTCAAAGAATGAAATTGAAAATCTCAATTCATCATTAGACAGATTAAAGATTACTGAGAATAGTGTGAAACCTAAAGGAGATTTTATTAAGTATTCTCAAGATAAGACCTTTAGATTTGGTCCATATTTCTCAAAATGAGTATTAGACCATTTATGGGAAGATCCAATTCTGTAAAAAGATCAGGATATGAGTCAAGTGGCTCAAACAGTTCTGAGACTACCATAGGAAGAATATTCAGAAGATTTAGATCTTCTAGCAGTCAAAGTCTTGCACTAGAAGAAGTCATAGATATTGACCAGAATATAGAAAGTTTTAGAAACAATAGATTGAGTTTATTAAAACCAGAAGAGTTGTATGCTTGGAATGGTTTTCTTAAAGATTCTGGCTTAGTAAGAGCTTACCAAGAACAACCCATGAATGTCACTGGAAGCCAAACTGGAGTAATCCAGGTTCTATCAGATGAAACATTGGGAAAGTTAAGATTGAACAAGAAGATGAACTTATTACATCTTGGTGACATAGTAATTGGCATTAAAGGATTGACAAGAAAGAATTTAGGTACCAAAGTACTAGTAGCCCTGACAGATGATGGATGGCAAAACCCTGCAGAATCCATTATAGCAGTTACTGAAGTAGATATGAACAACAATATAGGATTATTCTATATTGCCCCAGATTTTATGAAAGATATTAAAGATGCCCGACAGATAAGGTTAAAGATCATGACAAAGGGTTATGAAAGCTATGTTGGACATAACCTTTTAGTTTGTGTAGGATTTATGGGAAAAACCTCCAATAATTCTACAATTAAGTTTAACGTCCAGATAGATGATGTTATCCAAGGAATAGCATCAAAACATATAGCTTTGCAGAAACCAGCCATGATTGACCCAATCAAATTGGCAGGATTAGAATGGGATGTTACACAACTCATCCACCAAAAAGATAATAAGGTAATTACTCCTACAGAGAATACCTTATACCAAGATTCCCAAGGTAACACCTTGCTTAGATTCCATAACTATCTAGAAACCCAACAGAGAATGTTTACAGATAGAAGGGATGAAGATAGTAGTAGCATAAGATCAAAATTCGAGTAGATTTTGATGGACAAAGAAAACAGGAAACTCTCTGAAATCAGAGAAAGAGCTTTAAAAAGAGGAGATGAAAGAATGAGATTGATGGCAGAAGAAGTTCTCAAAAGACGTGGCATTGTCTTTGAAAACGATACTAGAAGATACTCCTTTGAAGATGAGATAACTGAAAGGGATGAGACAGAATCAATTCCTGAATCATCCAATGCTAGTATAAGAGTTAGAATGGATAAATAAGATGAAGGTACTAATCAAATTCCTTCCGATTTAGAAGATATTGGTGAAGAATTAGATAACTTTATAGGTATGAATATGCAAGGAGCCCCGTATGATCCTAACCAGCCATACGGACCAACCAATTCAGATATGAGATTTGGAGACAGACCCAGATTAAAGATAGAAAAACTAGATTATGACCTTGAAAAGATTGGACCAGGAGATATAATCAGGCCTCGAGGAAGAGAGATGCCTGTAGAATCACCAGTAAGATTAGGATTAGATTCCATCACAGGAAGAGACAGATTATTAAACCTAGGATACCATGACCCTCAAAAGTGGGACAGTGTCTTAGATGTATGGAAGCAGAATGTTGTTAATGAATTCTTTAAAGAAACTCGTACTTGGACAGCAGAAGAGATGTATAGATATTTGGAAACCTTTTTAGGTGAATCCATGAAAGCTAATTGGGAAAGATTCAAAACAGAATACCCACAAGAATATACGGAACTTGTAAATTTAGGGGTAAACCCTTATAATTTTACAAGTTGTATCCATATGTTGTGTACTGGACAAGATCCTAATAGTGCACAAACTAAAGTTCAAGCTATGGCTCTAACTAACCTAGAACAGTTAAGCCTCCAAAGTTATAGATATATAAAGCCATTCCTTAAGTTGTATTACTACTATACGAGTATAAGTGGTAATATTTTTACTAAAGAAATAATGGATAAGCTATTCAAGAAGTTACCAGGACCTCTTGGAACAAAGATAAAGGATAGTTGGACCCCTGTAGAAGGAAATCCAGCAAGAGATAACGTGTGTATAAGGATTACACACATTATTACAAAGCTAGTTGAAGAATGTACCTTTATACAGATTCAGAGACAATTCCAAAGTACAGATTTTGGATTTTGTAAAGATATTTTCACCACACAAGCATTTGGTGAAAGAAGCCAAGATAAAAAACCAAAAAGAAAAACCCAGATATACACAGATCCCTAGAAGATCCCAGATAGGTTATTATGAAAAACCTAGACAAAGGTATTACCAAGAAAAGAAAAATTGGTATTTAAGGAGATCCACTAGGAGAAAGCCTTTCCTAGATCCTCAGAAACATTCTAGAAGATATAATCCTAATAGGAATTATAAGACTAGATTGGCATGTTACAATTGTGGAGATACCAGTCATCTGGTAAAAGAATGTCCAAGGTTGATTAATACAGATAGCAAAAGGGCAATGGTGGTACAAAACACCAATGAATGCTTGATTGCAGTTGACCAAGAAATGTCAGACCAAGAATCAGTTTATAGTGTTATATCAGTAGAAATACCAGATACCCAAGAAGAAGATACTAAACCATACCCAGATTTGATTAACCAGTTGGTTAACCCTACAGATTTGTATATTAGAATGGTTAGAACCCAGTGCGAGAAAGATAAGCATCTTTGAAAACACAAAGGTGGAAGATACCATATAGCTTGTTCAGGTTGTAGAAAATACCCTGGATTAGATTTAAGATACCAGTGCAGAAATTGTCTTGATGAAAGATGTGCATTCTGTCTAGATAAATCAGTAATTCTTGTTGAAGAAAGGGAAAGTAAAATTACTATCCCAGAATTGCAAGAAAAAAGAGATTCTACTAAGATAGAATTATTACAAGATGAACTGGCACTTCTCAATGCTAAAATAGATAGTGATCCAAACCCAGCGAACTTAAAACTTTCTGGAAAATACCAATCCCCCCAACAAAAGACTTAATCTGAGTCACTCCTTCGAGGACATCTGGAAATTCTAGGATTTTCTTTGAGATATGATCCTGTAGAGAAATCAAATCTTTCCCCAAAATTAATCCTAAGAAGTTAATCTGTTCTTTTGCTATTTCTAATTTCTTTTTAGAAATAACTAGACCATGCTTAGCAAACAATTTGAAAGCAGTGAGCAGATGCTCAACATGTTCTTTTTCATTTTTACTGAAAACTAAGATGTCATCTATATAAACTGCATTAAAATCTCTGTAATCTAAGAATATCTGGTCCATTCTGCGTTGGAACACAGAAGGGGCATTCTTTAATCCAAAGGGCATTACATTCCATTCGTAATGTCCTCTACTTGTTGTGAAAACAGTCCATGGAATAGAATCTTCATGGACCTTTATCTGGTGAAATCCAGACTTGAGGTCAAACTTACTAAATATCTTTGCTTTGTCAATTAGTGTGACAAGGAAATCTCTACTGGGGATGTTATATGCATCATCCTCAGTATTATCATTTAATCTTTTGTAGTTTATCACCATTCTACTTTTTCCTCTCTTCTTTTCTGATTCTTTGACTACTATAAAAGCAGTTGATCTGTGGGGACTATTTGAATCCTGTATTAATCTAAGTTCTTTGAGCTCTTTAAGATGCATATCAAACTCTTCGTCATCTTTGGGATTATACTTCGTGTTTCCTGTAATAATCCTCATATCTTGGTTTTTTATCTTCAGCTCAATTATTGGCTTATCTATATGCCAAAATTCTAGAGGATTCTTATCTTGTATGATCTTTGACTTTTCTAACTTTTCCAAGACTTTCTGTATAGTGAGGTCATGGAAGTTATGTTCAAATCTTCTAAAATCTAAATAATCCTGTTCTATCTCATAACAAGAACTAAACTCATATTCTTCTTCTAATAATTCTTGTTCTATTCTGAACTCAAAAGTTGTCATCTTCTTCAATATCTAAGGGCCTGTTTGGTTACATGAGTCTGGAGATTTCAAATATTTAGAGATTTCAAATCTATAGACTTCAAATCTATGGAGTCATAATTTATAAAATTAAGTGTTTGGTTGTGGAATGAAATCAGTGGATTCATCCTAAAAAATTATTTGATCGACGTGATTTTTGTGAATGTACAATTGTATAGCTTTTTTGAAATCTCTGGATTTCACCCCTTACCCATAAATCTACAGATTCACCTTTTTACACTAAAAACGTGAATCTGTAGATTTCATGAATCTAGAGATTTTTACAACCAAACGGGTATAATTCTCAGATTCATGAATCTAGAGATTTGAAATCTCTAGATTCATGTAACCAAACAGACCCTAAAGCAATTTTGCAAGATCCTGGAATTTTGCATTTGCAATCTGGGGTGTAAAGGTAAGGGTGGTTATTATTCCTATCCTTATCCACCACGGTTCGCTTGCTACTCTGATGATCTGAATAAGGAAGAGTTGGGATCATAATACTCTGCCTACTAATCTGAGAACATAGTGCTTATTGATTTGTAAAGTACCATTAAAACTTGTCTGTAAGCCAAATTTTTCATATTGGGCCAATCTATCTATTAATACGAAAAACATCTGATAGATGAAATACATCAAATAAACTGTGGGCTTGGTTCATGTCGTAATTATGTAATGCAAAACTACTACTTACACAGTCACAGAGAAAGTAACTGCTCTGATACCATATATGGGGGGATTGGTATTTTCCAGAAAGTTTTAAGTTCGTTGGGTCGAACTATGCAACCCTATATGCAAATATGACCTATACTCTCGAGTATTTTAACCAAGGATATCTGAAATAAACAGACGCAAAACACAAGGCCTACAGGGCTCCTGCATACTTACATCGTACCAACCGAGACTTATGGCCAAGCCCGCTCTGGAAGTTGCACTGCAAAGCAGGGATGCTTTCTGCATTTCCTTTTGGGCCAAGGAATGCATTTCTGTTTACTCTCAACCGGATTTCAACTCTTTTTGAGTTCTAAATGCTTGGATGCAAACTAGAATGGTATGCAAGGTCAAGTGAAAATTTCAAATTTTCGAGGAGTTACCCAACAAAATTAATGATCTTTGTCTCTTTAGGCCAAGAGAGGCTTCCATGAACAGACTCATCTGGCACCTCTGCAATCTTGCCGGCACAACGGGACTTACACTCACTGCCCTTCACGGCTCTGCTGAGGCCTTTACCCAGTCCTTGACTGTCATAGCCTATTCCTCTGGTTTTATCAGATAGGGTCCTTTAACTCTACTCATTCTTTAAGATTTAAACAGACTTTCAGACCGTCAGGCACCTCACCGACTATTTCACGGGGTTATAAACAGTCATTTGAACTTCTGAATAATTCTTAGGATTATTTAACATCAGTTTTCGTAACAGTTTTTCACCAATTCTAGACAGCGCTGGAGTTGGGTCTCTTTCAACCTGTACTCATCGAGCATACATCTAGTTTCGGTTATCCACTGAAACTACTCATCTGGGATTATTGATGCAGATGATCCTACATGAATGCAGTGGTGGTCGTCACCAAGAACAGAGGCACTACTGTAGGCATGTTCCACGGTTATCCACCTCGAATATGCATGCAAATGACATGAAATACATAATTACTCCACTACTGCAAGCCCATATCTTTGAAACGACTAAAGAAAAAAACTTACTTGGGAGGAAGCAGTCTTCCTACGCTTGGATCTTCTTAAGACAAGTGCAATATTGGAGAATAATACTTCATTAATATCTAACTTTTACAAACTAGAGCTCTTACTATTACAGAGCTTCTCTCTTTCTCCTTCTTTCTTTCTCTCTCGATACATTTCTAGTAACAAGAAGTCTTATTTATAGACTCCGGACTTCAAAGTTTATAAAACATAACTTAATAAAAGATAGAACGGAATTCAAAAACTATTAAACATAGTTTGGCAAAAGATAAAAAGAATCTTCTTTTACTGTTTACATAGTGCTTGATGACGTCAGCATTGCGTCAGTAGTATCTTTGCATAGTAACAGCATCTTTTGTGGCGTCAGCATGACGTCAGCAGCTGTGTAGGCAGTATTTTCAGACAATTACTGTTCCTACTTCGAAATCTTCATTTGTGAGGCTAATGACTTCAGCAATAGTCTCATTGTATCTCAGGGGTTCATCGTCCATCATCTCCATGATGTTGGACCTGCATCCCATATCTTTGAAACGACTAAAGAAAAAAACTTACTTGGGAGGAAGCAGTCTTCCTACGCTTGGATCTTCTTAAGACAAGTGCAATATTGGAGAATAATACTTCATTAATATCTAACTTTTACAAACTAGAGCTCTTACTATTACAGAGCTTCTCTCTTTCTCCTTCTTTCTTTCTCTCTCGATACATTTCTAGTAACAAGAAGTCTTATTTATAGACTCCGGACTTCAAAGTTTATAAAACATAACTTAATAAAAGATAGAACGGAATTCAAAAACTATTAAACATAGTTTGGCAAAAGATAAAAAGAATCTTCTTTTACTGTTTACATAGTGCTTGATGACATCAGCATTGCGTCAGTAGTATCTTTGCATAGTCACAGCATCTTTTGTGACGGCAGCATGACGTCAGCAGCTGTGTAGGCGTATTTTCGCACAATTCTTGTTCCTACTTGAAATCTTCATTTGTGAGGCTAATGACTTCAGCAATAGTCTCATTGTATCTCAGGGGTTCATCGTCCATCATCTCCATGATGTTGGACCTGCATCCCATATCTTTGAAACGACTAAAGAAAAAAACTTACTTGGGAGGAAGCAGTCTTCCTACGCTTGGATCTTCTTAAGACAAGTGCAATATTGGAGAATAATACTTCATTAGTATCTAACTTTTACAAACTAGAGCTCTTACTATTACAGAGCTTCTCTCTTTCTCCTTCTTTCTTTCTCTCTCGATACATTTCTAGTAACAAGAAGTCTTATTTATAGACTCCGGACTTCAAAGTTTATAAAACATAACTTAATAAAAGATAGAACGGAATTCAAAAACTATTAAACATAGTTTGGCAAAAGATAAAAAGAATCTTCTTTTACTGTTTACATAGTGCTTGATGACGTCAGCATTGCGTCAGTAGTATCTTTGCTTAGTAACAGCATCTTTTGTGGCGTCAGCATGACGTCATTTGTGTGTAGGCGATTTTCGGACAATTCTGTTCCTACTTGAAATCTTCATTTGTGAGGCTAATGACTTCAGCAATAGTCTCATTGTATCTCAGGGGTTCATCGTCCATCATCTCCATGATGTTGGACCTCCATCTTCTTTTAGCCTTTGTAATAACTTTCTCATCATGCTTCTTTTCATATTTTTTCAGAAAACAAGCAGCTTTCTTTTTCTTGAATCTTCGTCCAAGTATTTGTCCATATCTGTTTACCCATCTTGGAATAGGACGATCTCCAAGTTCGGCAATGATTATTCTTCTGTTGTGTTCACTTCTTCTGGAAGGCCTTCTACGAGCCATCTGATCTTGTAGAACTGGATGAACTGGGTCCACCATCTTCCGCTGATAGTAGCCTTTTAACCTGCACCAGCATTTCATCAATGGATCTGACATATTGCTGGATGGGAGGCTCTAGAGCTTCTACAATCTGTTTATCTGTAGTGAGATTATCTTTGGGAACTTCATTTGTCTTTTTCTTGTGCTTATTGACAAATGATGTCATAATCTCTGTCTCATTCATGCCTAAGAGGTCTTTGGCACGAAGTAAATGGGCTATTAACTCTGTCTTTTCACTGTCAAGCTTGCGGTTTGCAAGCCTTAAGCTGTTAACTTCTTCAACAAGACGGAGCGAGCCTGTCTTGTATATCTCACACTGTTCTGTTAAATCTTTCATTTCCATCTTTGTGATGGAACACTCATCACATGCCATGAGTGCGCCTTTAAAATCTTTTTGGTCAACTTTCTCAATCTTGGGATCTTTGTAGAGTTGATACCAAGGGTTTTCCTAGCATCCTTTAGAGCTTCAGAAAGATCAACATAACCTTTGTATAGAGGCTTGTCAAAATTCCTGATACAAACAGAGACATCTGACCATTGTGTGTAAATTCCGGGAAGCTTTCCCTTAAACACAACGTAATATTTGTAGCTGGATTTAGACTTGGAGTAAGCCATACTCATCTGATAATTTAAGCAATTCATGACTGAACTGAAGTAGTCACGTTTGTTCTTATCTGCTGGTTCTTGGACACTCTGATGGTGAGAAATCCAAAGATTATCTAAAATTGTTCTATCTTCTTCTTCAACTTCAAGTAAAACCTTGAATTGAAATCTTTCATCTATGGTGTAGAGATATCTCTGTGTAAGTAGTAGTTTTGCATTACATAATTACGACATGAACCCCCATATATGTATATATATATATGTATATCACTAGTAGCATCCACTAATTTCAGAAAACGGTTCTTCGATCACAGTATACTATAAAGTTGATGATGGACTTTCTCGTCGGGCCTGTCCATCCATAAGCTTCCCAAAAGGGTCTTATACCATCAATATACTGCTACAGCTCTTGCTTCTCCTCATGAAGGAGGGTGGTCATTTGTCACACCCCATCCGCTGGTCTTGGTTACCCGCCCGACAACCCGTGGGAGTGATCCGTCACAAGATCCACGGTTTTAGTCTATCAACAATAATAAATACAAATAAAGACAATCAAGAGCAAGAGTATGTTCAATAAATAAGTTAAAGGAATGAGAACCCTCACGGACCTAGGAATGAGAACCCTCACGAACCTAGGAATGAGAACCCTCACGGACTGGCTACCGCTATTGGACTCCATTCCATAACCCTATAGTCATCCACATATTGTTGGGGCGGAATGCTCTCATGACTCCTCACGACACTCGGTCCGTTCCTTAGACGTCCATGAGCCCAACCCTAACATATGCAACCCTACCATTTATATGACAACAGTGGACCAACGTCACATCACTGTCATCACGGGTCATCCGTGTGAAACCCAGCCCTAACCTTGACCCAGAAACCCTGTTGTTTGTAGGTCTGACAACCCAAAGTAAAGCAAGAAGTCAGCTATGGGCCATTCCAGTGGAAGACTTGGTGGCTGGCTTAGAATCCATGAGAGTTGATGTCAGTGTTCCATTTATAGAAATTGCACCCTGATGAAGATGGAATTAGTTGATAGACTTGGAGTACTCTCTGGCTTGGATTTGATCTGAGCCTTCATTTCCCTGTTTTGGACTTGCTGGTCTGATTGGTCGACTCATTGGTCGACTGGGCCAGTCGACCAATCAATCGACCAATGAAATCTGATTTTTCTAATTAGGTCTTTGCTTGCTCTATTTAAGTCCAATCTCGAGTCTACTTCGTATTTTCTGCCTCCAAACTCTTTGGAACATACCAGAGTCCTTTGCAAGTCATCTCCCTTGCATCCCTAGTGATTTTCTTGACGGATCTTCGTCAAATCTCGTGCATTTTCACAAAAAGGTATGTGATCATCCTCTTCTATGTTTCATCTTTGATTCTTCATTACTTTTCTTTCATTTTCTGATTGAGGACAGTAGAAGTGATGTTGTATCTCTGTTGCAACTATCACTATACTCTTTCCCTCTCTTTTCCTAAGGATCTAAAGCTTGATGGATGATCTTCATCAAGATCATCACTCGCTTTTGAAGGAAAACATGCATCTATTCACTTTCCTTATTTAGATTGATGTTCATCAGTCTTAGATCTATTTTTCTCGAAGATCTATGCATGCTATTCATGATTTCTTTATCACGATTAGTGATCCATCATCCTATTGTTCTTGTCCATGATTTTTACTATGAATTCTTCAAGAACCATGATTGATCTAATTATGGTAACTTTTTGTTTCCTAATTTGTAACTTGAAAACTTGATATGATTAGTGTTTTGAAGTCCTCTATATCCTAGTATACTGTCATAGTAGTTTCCCCCTTATTTAGTACCTTTTTGAACCACCAAATTCGGTTTCATATTCTAAAATTTCTGATTTTGAAGGCCACTGTCTCTGTTGGTTGACTCATTGGTCGACTGAGGCAATAGACCAATCTCAGTCGACCAATCAATCGACCAATGAAGACAACAACTTCATATTTGGTCTGTTTTGGATGTTTTGATATCTTTCCTTTTTAGTATCTTTCCTAATATGTTAAATACACTTGTTTAGGACTTTCTTCCCAAGTTTAGTCAAGGTCTTACTTGATTCCCTAAGATTCCTTTGCGAGTTATATAAGGTAAGGATGGTTATTTCCTTAACTACATAGATTGCATGTTCTAGTTTCTATATTTGAATCTTTGATTTATTTCGTTAATTAGATTCTTACAATGATATACTACTGATGCAACTACCTTGATTACAGTAGCATTACTTGGTTATGCTAAATTGATTCATGTATGATTTACTTACTAATTATATACAAGTTGGATGTTGTTATTGATTTCTTTCCATATAATAAGTTACCATATATGTGATATGATGGATTTATGTTTGTGAATGATTAAGTATGGTTTGGAAAGGAGAGGTGTCCTTTTGACACTTCTGTCCTTGGACAACTACGAGAATATTATGGGATGTTTCCGGGGATGCCCTTCGGACACCTTCCTAAACTGTTGGATGACATATTTAGGGCTGTCCAGTAGTGTTTGGCTAGGATGTCCTGTTATGTCAGACCCTAATCGGAGGGGTATTGAGACCGAACGACCCATGGTAGCAATGGGGATTCATGGGCGCTCAAGACCGGTAACCAACCCGTGAGAGGACAGGAATCACATTGTGGGGGCCATTTATTGGTAGGGTTGCATATGGATAGATTTGGGCTCACGGGCACTCAAAACCGGTAACCAACCCGTGAGGGGACGTGAGAGCTTCCCGTTTACCATATGTGGATGACCTATAGGGTTGATGAGTCCGTAGTCAGGGACTATGAGGACTCTAGTGTGAAGGATACCGAAAAGGATCACCAGGGGCGAGGAATGGACGTATCTGGATCTGACTTGATGTAACTAAGTAGGAGACTTGCATTTGGCTAGGCTTTGACCCTGACATGCGCCAGTAGTTAGACCAATGGTGATGTGAGAGAGTGGTGACTTAACCCCCAGCCATGGAATGTCCCGAGGGATGCCGAACCCACTACCAAAAGGAGTTGTGTGATTGAGACCTTCCTAAAGAAGTACGGTGCTATGGCTTAAAGCATGTCTGCCAATAGAGATCAGCATACATAGAGTTAGAATCATATTGCATCATGTGTTTCATATCATATAGCATTTTACTTTGTTTTGAAATCCTGTTATTTATGTTGTTATGGATTAACTGCCTTACTGGGTTTCATTGAAACTCATTCCTTTTTGTACAATATCTTTTGTTAGATTACTCTACAGGTATTGATGACTATGAAGGTCAATATGAGGAAGCGCAAACTGAAGAAGCGTACTTCACGCAAGGTGCTGGCAACCATGAAGATTACATTGAGGATTCCTCAAGTGGTCTTACTTGTTACCAAGATTAGCCCTACTGTGGAGTGGGAACGTCTGACGGTCTGAGCGTCATTGATGAAGTCTATGTTTATGAAGACATTCTCTATAAAGTAGAATAGACTTTAATTTAGTTTGTTATATCTTTCTTTCTTATCTTAGAACCGGATGTAATCTTTCTTTTGACTTACGATCTACTTTTCTGCTGGTTGTAGAGTGAGATTTTGCCTACTTTACTTATTGATTTAAACATTTTGATTGTCTTTCGTACTCTGATGATATATGATTTATTCCTTCCTTATTTGGATCTTTTGGATTATACTTGTACATTGATTATTATTGTTCATGATTATGTTATTGTCTATGTGGGAGGTTGATTACCTCGATACTTGATCTTCGAGGCTGTGGATCAAACACTCAGGTATGCCAGGTAGGGTACCGGCTGGGTGGATGTGACAATCCGGCTTCAATTCCCCTACCGAAAGGGTAGTAGCATGTGGGGTACCTAGCCATGCAACTCTAGACTCTACCTAAGTATGTCATCCAGTAGTTATGACAGTGCTAGAGACATCAGCAGGCATGTGTCCCATACCACAGTCTTTTGATATCCCAAGCTAAGATATCCAAATAGAATACCTATTCCATCAGAACCACGTACTATCAACCATCATCATATCACATTCATATTCGACAAAGTGTATGTATAAACAATACAAACAACAATCATATAACAAGATCAGCATGTGAAACATGGTTACAGTAGTATATAGAATAAAAGAACAGTCATGAAAGACACTGGACAAGCATGTTCAAGTCAATTCATAAAGACAGGATTATATGTCCTTACGTGCATATGAGTAATCGTCCGTAAAAAGGAATCCGTAAACAATTATAAAACTTTCTCTTCAAACAGAGGACACCTATATACATGGTTACAATAAGGTATAAGTTGAATGAATCAAATCGGATCAAAACCAGTAGTCAATTGGTCATTGGAAACCAGCCGGTCGCTTAGGCTGAGCGACCGCCACTAGTGACAGCCCCAAAAATAGTGAGTTTCAGATCCGAAACTTAGGCTTTTGATCATCCATTTTCAATCCGAATTTCGAATGATCATAGTCTGAATCTCAAATCTAACACTCCTATAGTCGAAGGTGAAACAAAACCTAAACAATGACATCAAATTGGTTAACTAGAAACCTTCCCTTGATTAGATCAACCCTTTTCACGAAAGCAGGGTTTCATTTTCGGATCTGATCTCACCAAGATCATCAGAATGGTAGACAATACACCAGAAGGATTATGAACAACCAAAGATGATCACTAAACTACCTTTATCATAGCAAGTGGTGGAGATTGAGTGAACAAGGAATCACTTACCTCAACCAGATCAGCTATGAAGGACAATAGAACCTTTTGGGACTCGAACATCACTTTAGATTTGAATCTAGCACGTCTCCACGGCCGTCTAACCTCCAAAAACAGTAATCCTAAATAAAATATTCGTAAAAGAGGCGAGGATACTATTTATAGAAGTCAGGGGGCAAATTAGGGCAAAACCCCGCAACCAGAACCAGGCGGTCGCTTGGTTCAATCGACCGCCACTAGCAACCGCCCCCATGTATATTGCTATACAAGGGTGCTTTGCTCATGGGGTTGATGTCCAAGTACAACCTAACCCTAATGAAGACATGGGGGAGATCTTACCTTCAATCCGGACATCTCCGGACATCACTTGCCTTCCAGAAGTCCAACTACCAAGCAAGGCAAGCTCTTCATCAAGAGAATCCAGATCCATGGGTTCAGGGTATGGATCATGGGCTTCTATCCAGACACTCCACAAATTTACCCGACTAGACCTCCGGGTTCTCGAACCTGAAATACGGATCCCGGGTTAGAAATACGGGGGCTGTTACATCATCAACTCTATAGGGTTGGGACCATCATATCCAGGGCCGGCGTTTACAATAGTATCAATCATATGCCTGAGTATGGACCCTGTGCTGTGTTTGCTAGGATGTGATTGAAATATATCCACTTTGATATTGTTTTTTTTTACCTTCTTTGCCATACCTTTCCATGCACTAGATATCTTGGGCTGCTTGGCCCCCTTCCTCCTAAATATATCAAGATCCTGCTCCATGATCGGGTCCCAACGGCGTGGATAATCAGATGGTGGCACTGAACCTGATGTTTGAGGGGGCCGCTGACTCTGTGATCTGCCAAACATGCCAAATACACCACCCTCTCCCCCCAGAATCAGAAGGTCTAGCCCCTACAGGCCTAGAAGGACCAGCTCTTGAAGTTCTAGCTCTAGCCATATCCTGCTCTTGATGGTGTAATCGTCTGCTCTCTGCCATGGCCTGCTGCATGTCTCTCTCCTCCTGATCTCTATCCACATCAACAGGATCAACATCCCTATCATCATATGAATCATCTAATCCATATGATGATGGTCCCCACACTGCATCATCTAGTGCTCTGTTGACTCTCCTCCAATCATCTTTCTTCTTCCCCTTCTGTTTTTGTAAATCCCTAAGTGCCTTCACTACATCTGGATGGGCCTCTATGCATGTAGTCACATCATTTGAACTCCCAGTGATGTGACCCTTGAACCTACTGATGCCACCTGAGTAAATTCTCTTCCCACAAAAATTACACTGTTTTTTTATTTTTGTCTCCATCAATAGCCACACAGTATTGCCATGCTAGGTCAGTCCTCCCTCCTACTGCTGATCTCTCAGGCTGTCCCTGTGGCTATGTCTGTCCCCGTCCCTGTGACTGTCCCCGTCCACCCTAGGAAGGCCCAGCTCCCCTCTGACTCCCACTAGCAGACATGATGACTGTTGCATTCAAAATGATGGCATAACCGCATAAGTCACTTAACAAATAACAACATCAAAAATAATTTTTTATACAAAAATAAACAATCATATATGAAATTATGAATATTGCATGTATGATGTAAATAGTAATCATGTACTGATATACCTAAGCATAAGTGCATAACTACATAAGTGCATAACTATATAAGTATATAACTATTAAGTATTAAATACTAACTATTAAGTATTAACTAGCAATTCTTCATGTTACTTTTAAATACAAAATGAATTTTTACAATTTTATCGGGAAAAAAAATAGGCTGCCCATATCAAAACCAGCGATGAAGCCACATGGGTAACACAACCAACAGTTGAAAAATACTTACATAATTATTCCATAATTTTCAAAATATTTCCCCCCATTTTTTTTCTTCATAATTATTGATATTTTAATAATTTTTTAAAAATAAAAAAATTATTTATTGGGTCAAAAAATATTTCAACTCTGTGAGTCCGTAGATCGGCTCACGGAGTTCACATATGTTTTTTCTATCATCATACAACATTTATATCACTTAAAAAGTAATCATACAAGATAATCAAAATATAATTTTTTACTCACAAAAATAAAAAATAAATTACTTTGCGAAAAAAATTCCAATTCCATGAGATCGTAGATCAGCTCATGGTATTCAACATATATTAATCTCATAAACATCCAATATCATTATAGGATGCATTTTGTCAAAAATTACTTGGAGAAGAATGGTTACCTGTTTGATGAAAAAACTCCTAGATCTGTGAGAAAGCCCGCCTGATTGACAAAAACAATGTGATATCCTGCAATAACGAACCAAGATGTACTCGTATATGTTGAAGATCGGACCAAAATATGGTGAAAAGTGCAAAAAATGAGAGAGAAGCTTTGGAGAAGTGAGATAGGAGAGAGAAATTCAAAAAAATCAAGTTGGAAATTTGGGCAAAAATAGCCCAAATTCACCTAGTTATTGCCAGAAGTCGGCGATATATCGTGAACGGTCGAAATCTCGGTGTCGCTGGGGGGTTTCGTGTCGCCCCTCAACGACACGGTGAAAAATCGCCCCGTGTCGGCCAAAAATCACCTCGTGTCGGTGATAAATCGCCGACACAAGGTACAGTGGTTCTAATCCAATGTGAGATCATACAGTGACATGCTACATGTGGTCCACATACTTCCCCTATGGCACCAACTAACTCGGTTCAATATCCTTCCCCACCTAGGAATGGGAATCCTCACGGACTGGCTACCTTTGTTCAACTCCATTCCCTAACCCTATGGTCGGACACATATTATTCAGGCGGATGCTCTCATGTCCCCCCTCACGACTCCCAAGCCACTTAATGAATGCTCATGAGCCCAACCCTAACATATGCAACCCTACCAATGCATGATCAACAGTGGACCACTGATTCTTCGCACGAACTGGCTACCACTGTAGGATGAAACAAAGTCACATCATTGTTATCACGGGTCATTCGACTTTAATACCCCCGCCGAAAGGGTAGTAGCATTTATGGGTTTCTAACCATGCAATCTAGACCTCCTAGGTATGACATCCAATAATCATGATAGTGTTGGGGGCATAAGAGAATAGTGTCCCATACCACAATCCATGATATCCCAAGCTAGGGATACCCAATAAGCTAGGAAACCCTCAGTCATAGTCACAACATCCCATCATTCATTACCTTATAACAAGTCATCCAACATCATATATTAAATTGTGTACAATGAGTCATCATTCACAACATATTATAATCAATGAATCATCTATACAATTGTAGCAGCAAGTCATACAATCACTTATACAATTTGAGTTATTCACAATTCATCACAATACATGTCAATGAAAATTTACAAATGTAACCTTACTTGTTGAAGCGTAAAAGATATTGAAAGTGCAATCAAACCTCACAATTAACAAGTCTAGAGAACCTCAGAGGTCACCTATATAGGGTTACAAAAATACATTTAGAACAAAAGTCAAAACAGAGCAATAGCCAAGCTGACAGGGCTTCTGTGACACAATGGTCGCTTATGGCGGTTGGTTGGGTCAATCAACCACCCTGAGCGACCACTCTTCTTCAGGTAGACTCTGAAGTCCGAAATGACTTTGGATCACCCATCCTCAATCTGATTTTGGAATGATTCAAATCCAAATTTCATTCTTAACCTGCTAAAGGGTCAATCTTAAATTAAAAACCACGAAGACAAATGGTTTAGAAATCATGTCATCTCCGTCAATTAAATCAACCCTCAACCCTTGATTCGGATATGAGAATTTGTTTTCGGGTATGATCTAATCACGATCATTGATGGGAAGGTCCTAACCATCACAATTCACCATCTACAGAATTATGGAAGAAAGAATCACACTACTAATGAGGAGAAGTAGCTAGGAAGAGTGTAAGATCATCTTACCTCCAATCAATTCATAGAACAGATCAAGGATCGAAGCTTCTCTGCAAATCAAGCGTTCTTCACCTCTAGACATGTGTTCTATGAAATCCATCACAACCCTATCCCGAAAATCTATATTGTAGGTCCAAAGACCCGAAGTGAAGGCAGAAGACAGTTGTGGGCCATCTCATTTGAACCTATTGGGTCTGACCTAGAACCAATGGATGTTGATGATGAAGATCCTATTATGGAAACCTTGACTGACTTTGGAAGAAGATGCAACTTGAATGATGATGGACTTAGAAGATGGACAATGAGTACAGTGCTGAAACAATTGGAAGGTCCTATAGAACCAGGTAAGACTCTTTCATAAGTTGGAAAAGGACCCAAGAGGAGCTTGTGGCTTTCAGAGACCAAAAACCAAATTTTGACCAAAAGGTATTGGTTGGTCGATTGCCTTGGTCACCCCAGGTGACCAAAGCTTCCCCGAGACAGATTTGGTATTTTTGAAGCCCTATATATTCAAACTTTGATCTAATTCAAGCCACTTTGCCTCTAAGTTTATGGAGAACGTGAGAAGAACCCTAGAGCACTCTCTCCAAGGCCAAGGAAGATCCCCAAGCATCCGTGAGAGTTTCCTCCATCGAATCTCCTTCTTCAAGGTTAGTAATCGCTCTCATTATCTCTAGATCTATTCTCTCTTCTATTTCTACCCATTGTTATGATTGTGAGCAGGGTCTTATGCTACTGTAATGACCCATTCTTCTATCCTCATATTCTTAGAGTGAATCTCCATCCACTCTATCCTTTGCGTGGACAACACGGTATGTTTTTGGTAAAAGCCTAGCTTGACTGTCATGATTGTATTCCTTTTAATCTTACTAATTTCAATCCATGGTAGATCTATTCCTAGGTTATTTTATGACCATGATCTAATTTTTTTTCTTATTCCTAGAGTGAATTCCCATTTAATCTAGTCTATCCGTGAAATCTGCGGATTGAGCCTATTATGTGAATTATTAGATCTTCATTCTAAAGACCATGTTTGATGCTTAGATCATGATAGATAGTCTCCTTATACTATTTCAGAAATTTTCTATTAATTTTGGAGTGTTTGAAACTCAAATGATGAGTTTTCGATCAACGTTGTGGTTTTTTGTCCGTACATAGAAAGCTTGGTCGACCTCCTTGGTCATCCCAAGTGACCAAGGGGTCCTATGACAGCAAGGTTGCTCTGTTTGACCTTGTTTCATCTTTGATCCTTTAGGTTGCGTTTGTGTGAAACCCGGCCCTAACCTTAACCCGGATACTCTTTTGTCTGTAGGTCCGAAGACCCAAAGTAGAAGTGGAAGTCAACTATGGGCCATATCAGTAGAAGATATAGTGTTCAACTCCGAACCTATGGAGATTGAAGATGATGCCCCATACTTGAAGACAATGTTGGATATAGAGAAGAGACTATGCCTTGATGAAGAGAAAATTGGTTGATGACCATAGAGCTTGGTGGGATATGATTTAAAGCCATTTTTCCATGCTATGTGAGTTATAGAATATGTGTTTAAAGTTTCGTTTGATTCCGAGTAGTGGAAGGCCCTCAAATCCCTGACTTTGACTTTGTTGTCTGCCTGGGTCGACTGCTTGGGTCGACTGGGCCAGGCTACCCAGCCAATCGACCCAGAGATGCTGAACTCAAGCAGAATCTTCTATTTAGGTTATATTGCCATATATACCCCATGACTTCGTGATTTTAGTATTCCTAGCCTCCAAAACACTTAGAGAACGAAGGGACTCATCTCCAAGCCTCCAAAAGTGTTGAAGAAGACCTAATCTTGCAATCTTGCTAGTTCTCTCTCTTGTTCTTCAATCAAAAGTTAGTATTCAATCTTTTGTGTTATTCATTCATTCTTTCCATGATCACTCTCATCTCTGAACTGAGATTATGATGAAGATGCTGCAACCTTGTAGTCATATCTTTACAATCTCTTTTCATTCTTTTATGCCATGATCATCTTATTCATTCTTAATATGATTTTTATGATTTCTTCTTAAACTATGATCATATTCCTATTTTGTTTTATTCTAGCATTATAGATGCCTCTCCATGATTATTCATACCTCTGATTTACTGTGTTCTTGTACTAGAATGAGACCTTTTCATCTCTAGTTCATCTCTTTCATTCATAGCATGTTTCCAATGAAAACTATGATTTTTACCAAAATAGAAAACTATGATTTCAAATTAGTAAGTAATGGTTTTAATCGTTGTTTGATGTCTAAATTATGCTTTTTAGTCTTATACTATTTTGTTAGACATTTTCTCCAAGTTTCGTAGCATTCCGGATTGTATAGCATAGGTTTCAGATCAAGATTCTATTTTTGAATTCGGATGTGCTCTTGGGTAGACTGCCTGGGTCGACTGACTCAATCAACCCAGCAAATCAACCCGCAATGACAGAATTGGATTTCTTCGTCTGTTTCGATTCGATTGATGCTTATTCTTTTAGGACTACTTCCTAATGACTGTATGATGTTATTCTAGGGTTTATTTGCTAACTTTGGATTCATCCTCTTGTCCGTCTGGAATATATTCGAATCTATTTAAGGTAAGGAAAGTTGTTACCATATTAACATAGATTGCATTGATTTAGTTTCTAATTTGGGAACTACTTAGATTTGCTACTGTTATGTTAGTTTCTATTATGATATGAATGTTGTAAGTACAGTAGGTTCTTATTTCCTTATTTAATTTATGTACTTGATCATGTATGAATACTTATTCATGTATGTTACTCATTATTTCGATATTGTCTTATTATACTCTTTCATATGATGAGATATCTGTCGTGGATGATATGACTGAATTATGATTGTGATTGTTTAGGTATGATTTGGGATTGGGGAATGTCCTTTTGACATTTCTGTCCTTGGACATCATTGGGAGTAGTATGGGATATTTCCAATGTTGCCCTTTGACACTTTCCCGAATTATTGGTTTTCATACCTAGGACTTGTCTAGCAGTGTTTGGCTAGGATATTCCCTGTTATATCAGACCCGATTCGGAAGGGTATTGAGACCGAATGACCCGTGGTAGCAATGGGGATTTATGGGTGCTAAAGACCGGTAACTAACCCATGAGGGGACATAAATCACATTGTGGGGGCCATTTATGGGTAGAGTTGCATATGGATGGACTTGGGCTCATGGGCGTTCAAGACCGATAACCAACCCGTGAGAGGACATGAGAGCTTCCCGTTTACTATATGTGGATGACCTATAGGGTTGATGAGTCCGTATTTGAGAGAGTCGGATACGCTGACTCTAGTGTGAAGGATACCAGAAAAGATCCCGAGAGGGGAGGAATGGACGTATCTGGATCTGAGTTGATGTAACTAAGTAGAAGACTTGCATTGGGCTAGGCTTTACCCTGACATGCGCCAGTACTTAGACCAAATGGTGATGTGAGAGAGAGGTGACTTAACCCCCAACCATGGATTGTCTTAGAGGGATGAAAGACCCTTTGCCAACCGAGGATGAGTGAATTGAGACCTACCCAAAGAAGTATGGTGCTATGACTTAAAGCATGTATGCCTATAGAGACCAGCATACATAGAGTTAGATTCATACATGCATTGTCTGTTTCATATCATATCACATTATGCTTTGCTTATGTTATCATGTTATTTATGCTACTGTGGAATTACTTGCCTTACTGGGTTTCTTTTGAAACTCACTCCTTTTGTACAACATCTTTTGTTAGACTATTCTACAAGCATTGATGACTATGAAGGCCAATATGAAGAAGCACAAGATGAAGAAGCGTACCATACGCAAGGTGTTGGCAACTATGAAGATCACATTGAGGATTCCTCGAGTGGTCTTACTTGTTACCAAGATTAGCCCTAATGTGGAGTGGGAGCGTCTGAGCTTGATTGATGAAGTCTATGTCTATGAAGACGTTCTTTATAAAGTATAATATACTCTACCTTAGTTAGATTATATCTTTCTTTCTTGTCTTTAGAACCAGTTGTAATTTCCTTTGACTTTCGATCTACATTCCGCTGTACTCATGGAGTGGGATTCCGCCTCACTCTACATTTGATTTTATATATCTATTGGTATCATTTCCGCACTCTGATGATTATCTCGTTACTTTACTTTGATTCATTTGAATAATATTGTTAACCTTGATTTAGTCTTGTTCTTGATTATATTGTTGTGAATGTGGGAGGTTGATTTACTAGATACTGGATCTTGTGGACTATGGATCACACACTCGGGTATGCCAGATAGGGTACCGTCTGGGTGAATGTGACAGTTTGTTTGCAAAGGTGGGGTGGGAAAAAAAAAAACATGTGGGTCCCATGTGTAGTGGGGTGAGGGAGAAGAAAAGGAAAGGAAAGGGTTTTGTGGAAAAGTAATGGTGGTGGGTCCCACTTTTTACCTTTCCCAACTTTCCCACAAAGTCCCACCAAATATGTGGGGTTTTAAAATGGCTTGGGGTGGGAAAGTTGGAGTTCCACATCAGCAGACAAGTTTCCTTGATTCAAGGAAACTTGTCTCTCACTTTCCCACCCCAAGCAACCAAACAATCTACCATTTTGGGATTTAAGGGAAAAGTAAGAAATCTACACTCTTCTCAAGAATTTTCCCACTCCACCTTTATTCCAACAAACAAACGCAGCCTTAGGGTTTGTTCCTAATAATTAATTCTTGTATGATTAGGGTTTCTTTGGACCTACCCTTTGATCTATTCTCCAGAGTTTTCGAAACAAACTTAAGGTGAGTACGTTCACTCACAATTGACATGAATACATTCTTACTTATGATAGAACTTGTATGCATGATTTAACCACTGTCTTAGGACTTATTCATTATTGTTATCTCTATAATTTCAGAATGTGATTCATATGTTCATTTGCATACGTATAAGAATGTGATTGATTCTATTGTGAATGGACCATGCGGAATCCAATCTGTGAGAGGACACAATCACATATGGGGGGGCCATTCATTGGTAGGGTCGCATTATAATAAGCTTGGGCTCATGGGCGCTCATGACCAGTAGACAACCTATGAGAGGACATGAGAGCTTTCCGTTTATTATATGTAGATGACCAAAAGGGTTAAGAGTCCGTAGTCCGAGTTGGTTGGAGCCATAGGATACGATGACTCTAGGGGAAAAGGTACTGGAATAGATTGCCAGGGGCAAGGAAGGGAAGTATTTGACCCTAAGATTGATATGACTCAGTAGATGATGTGCATTGGGCTAGGTATAACCCTGACACATGTCAATACTTATACCAATGGTGGCGTGAGAGAGTGGTGAACTAAACCTTAGCCATGGTGATTTTCTAAGATGGATGCCTTGACCCAACTACCGTTGAGAACCCAAAAGATATGCTTAAGAGCTGTGAGGGAGAGTGACTGAGATTGCCCAAAGGAGTATGGTGTTCTATCTTAATGCGTGTCCGCCACTAGAGACTAGAATATGTTAGAGTTAGATGTATACTTGCACATTATCTTATATCATATTGCATCATACTTTGTTCTTGAATATTGATTGAAATGGTTGTTTGTATTTGAACTACTTGCTGAGTTCTTTTGAGCTCACCCTGTGCGGAGGACCCTTCTTTATATTATGCAGCTGAGGAAGCAATGGGAGATGATAGTGGTCCATGGTACGCCCCGATGACCAATATGGAGTACTATCACGGCATTGATTAATAATGATAGACATTGTCTTGCCCACATATGGGACAATGAGCTTGATATGGATCTCAAGATGCAAGAACACAAGCTTACTGAGAAGAAGGCTAGAATAGAAGAAGAACCTTTGAAGATATAGATTATTTTGATACACTTCTTTAATTCTTCTAGTTGTAATACTTTAGTTGACTATTCTTCCGCATTTGACTATAGAGTTTACTTCCGCTTACTCTAGTTGTAATACTCTCTTACTCTGATCATATTGGTATCATTTTTCTGCACTCTGATTATGTTTTGAGATCCTTTTGAGATCCATTCATTGATTCTTCTTTTAAATACAATAATACAATGATTATTTCCTTGCTCATGATTATACTATTGTGTTATGTGGGAGGATGATTGTTGAGACTTGATCTTCGAGGCTGTGGTCACACCTCTGAGTATTGCAGTTAGGAAACTGTCTAGGGGGATGTGACAGAGTGGTATCAGAGCCCAAAGTTTCACACAATCCTAACCACAAAACACAGTAGTGGAGCATCTTTGAGTCATAGATCCAAAAGTGACCGAACTCTCTTAGAGTGAATAATAAAAAACATCAATCTAGATACTTGAACAAAAAAAGCATAATACATCAAGTATGGATAATGAACAATAACAATGGTGAAACAAACATACATTATATTTCAATAAAGGAAATTCATAAGGTACAATAAGTCAAGTGAAACATTTGAATTTCATTAATTGATTAGAAAAGTTTACAAGATGAAACTAAATAAGTACATCTAAAGTTAGCATAAATCAAAATCATAGAACTATCTATCTAGATGATCGTCTCTATGATCATGTACTGCGACGATATGTGAGAGCACGAATCTCATCCTCTACTCGTGCTAATCTGCCATCCATTGTCGTCAGCTGAGTCTTTATCCTCTCTTGTCAAGCCTCGATTCTCTTTAGGGTATTAGCAATCTAGGACTACTATGAATCTAAAGGTGCTATCTCCGAAGTCTGATGCGAAGGACCCCCTACCTCGAATTGCCGAGGCAGAATATCATCCTCCTGTGCTTGACCCTGTGCCTAGGCATGTGTCTGACCCTCATCCTCTTCATCCTCATCCTTGGATCCTGCATATCCCTGGAGACTCATCATCAATATCAGTCGAGCTCCTATAACCTCCCCCATGTCATGGTAAAGTACTGGAGTGTTCTCCAGGCTAACCACAAAGTAGCGGAAGAGAAGTTTAAGAAGTTGACTAAAAGCGAGATTCCTGACCCCAGGGTACTCTACTCTATCGATCATCACGTGCTGGATGATGTAGGCCAAATTTATAGGGAGACCCATGTACACAGAGTAGATCATAAGTGCCTCCATCACTGTAACCCTACTGTGATGACCTCCCTTTGGCATGATGTTCCTATTGATGATGCGAGCAATGACCCTAGCTGAGGGAAGCATCTGTTTACCACACCTAGGGCTTAAGCAGCGCTCGTCACTCCAAAGTGTGGAACATATCTTGTGAAGCTCATAGGGAAGTAGAGTCTCGTAGCTATCAATACCAACTAGAATCCAACATCCATCCGAAACATGTGGTACTCGAAGAATGCAAGCCAACACCCTAGTGGAGAAGCGGATCTCAGTCTCCTTGACTCGTGTGGAGATGATCGGTCTAGTACCTCCGCGGCTGTCGCCCTAAGTGTGGCAGGTTAGGTTACTAAAGAAGTACCTGGCGAGATTCAGGTAAACCGGCAAGTCATCAGTGAGGAGATGAGCCCACTATAAAGGTGAAACCTCTCCTGAATTCAAAAGGCCTCTAATTGTCCATTACGACCAGACGGCCGTACTCCATCTGAGACTCCTCAAAGTATGAGTGGAAGAGGAACTCTGCCTCAGGTGTGTCAAATAGATCCAACCGTTCGACCTCCTGACGGGGGAACTGTGCATAGCCTCTACCTTTCATGGCACCTAAGCATCTACCTTGGCGTGGCATGGTGTAAATTTGAAAAGACAAGACAAGACTTGCATTGCATTAGTAAAAGGAAGTTTAGCTGACCTAATTTAAAAAAAAAGGGGAATTTTGGTAATTTAAAAAAAACTGTAGTTTTGGTGAAAAATGCGATTTTGATGAGTTGGACTTTGCATAATAGTTGGATTAGTGAGTTAAGATTGTTCACTTGAGAAAAACTCACCAAAATCTTTGGATTTGCAAGAAAATTCAGCAAGAGGGTAATTTTTGCAAAAACCCTATTATGAAATTGTGGGAAAATTTTGTAATTCTTGAACTTTAAATTGAATGGAAAGTTTGGGAACTTGATTTGTAGTAATCAAGTGTGTAGTGTGGTTTTTAAAAAAATCCCTTGGCATTTGTAGTTTGGAAGAAAAATCCCAACTTAGGCTTTATTTTGAGGTGAATAGTGAAATTGCAACCAAAGAGAGCAAGATCTTGATGTTGAAGCATGGCATTGAGTGTAAAATACTAGTAATGTAAAGAAAAGTACTCCTAGACATGTTTCTAACCTAAACCATTACCTATTACATGGTTAGAAGCAAAAACAACAAGGTGGTTGAGCCATCTGAGAATTACATCATCACACACTTGTGGTTGGTGGTTGATGTTGTGGAAGCCTAAAGGAGACCCAAAAACCCTTAGAATGCAAGAGGAACCTTTACATTGGAAATGAGAGAAGTGAGCAAGAGGCCCAAACACCCTTAGAATGCAAGAGGCCCAAACACGAATTGGTGAAGATTGGAAATGAGAGAAGTGAGCCATTGTGGGCCCTTTTAATCCAATTTTTGTATAGGTTACCTTTGGTTGCTCGCGTTGGTTGCTCCAACCCACCAAGCAAAGCGACCAACAGTCACAAAATGTTGGATTTTGGCCTGTTTGGAGAAAATTTAGATTTTGATGCATATGTTTGATTTTGTAATGACCTATATGGATGAATTAAGTGTTATATGCATGTTTGAAGTATGGAATTGAGTTCTAACAAAATTTTTGACTGGTTGCCTTGGTGATAGATTAACAAGATGGTTAACACAAAGAACCAAAGAGCCTCTTCTAGTCATAATTGGAATGATAGTGTGCTTAATGGAGTTGCACCTCCTGGAAATGCTAGAAATTAGAATCCTTTGAATGATCAACCTGTTGGGAATCCACTTGGTGCTCCCCATATTGTTAACTTGCAAGATGTTCTGAATATCATGGGGAACATCATGCAGTAGCTGAGCAACCAATTCAACCAGATGATGACTAGGTTTATGACCATGCACAATGAGAATCATGCTTCTCAAGTGAACCCTGATGCAACTGGTATACTTGCTGCAAAAAGGAATGCGGTTTACCTCATTCAAAGATGATGGAGAGTTTTCTGGGACTTCAAGTGCCAAACTTTACTGGCGTGAAGAAGGGTACTCTTTTTCCCAACAAATGGCTACAGGAATTGGAGAAAACCTTCAGGAATTTTCCGTGTACAGTGTACTGAGGTTCAGAAGATATTTGATGAGCATAAGCTCCAACATGAAGCGAATGTGTGGTGGAACGCAACTCGCCCTATTCTGGAATCTCTGCATGTGAATGGAATTACATGGAAAATTTCCAAGGAAGCATTTTGCAAGAACTATTTCCTTGAAGCTGTGAAAAGAACTAATGTCACATCCACCCAGTCGGTACCCTACCTGGCATACCCGAGTGTGTGATCCACAACCCCGAAGATCAAGTATCGAGGAAATCATCCACCCACATATACAATAATATAATCATTAACAAGACTAAATCAAATGTTAAACCACAATAATAAGAGAAGTCAAGATAAGGTACAAGAGAATAACAACATGATCAAAGTGCGGAAAGAATGATACCAATATATTAATCAAAAGAGTAATCACATGTAGAGTGTGTAGTAAATCACTCCACATAATACAGCGGAAAGTAGATCGAAAGTCAAAACTAAGCTATTACATCTGGGAAACAAAAGCTAAAAGAAAGAGGAAGATTGTTCTATCAACTACACTACGACCTCTTCTAACTTATAAATTTCGTCTTCATAAACATAAACATAAACTTTAGAAATCAGACATTGCCGCTTCCACTCTAAGATAGGGCTAATCTTGGTACGCAGCATGATCACACAAGGAACCTTCACCATAATCTTCATAACTGCTAGCACCTTGGGAGTAATATGCATCATTGGCTTGTGCTTCATAGTACTGGCCATCATATTCATCAGAACCTGCAGGATAATCTAACAAAGATATTTGCACAAAAAGGAATGAGTTCAAGAGAACTCAGCAAGGCAAGTTATATCCATAGCAACTTAGTAAAACATGATAACACAACATAGCATGATGCAAAATTAAATGAGACAGACAATGCTTGTATGAATCTAACTCTATGTATGCTGGTCTTTATTGGCAGACATGCTTTAAGTCATAGCACCATACTCCTCTAGGTAAGGTCCAAATCACTCCCTTAGTCATCTCGGTATCTTGGGTTCTCCGGTTAGTAATGGGTCCTGCATCCCTCTCGGACATTCCATGGTTGGGGTTTAGGTCACCACTCTCTCATTCCATCGTTTGGTCTAAATACTGGTGCATGTCAAGGTCAAACCTAGCCAAATGCAAGTCATCTACTTAGTTATATCAACTCAGAGTCATATACTTCCATTCCTCCCCTCTCGAGATCCTTTCCGGTATCCTTCTTACTAGAGTCAGCGTATCCTATGGCTACAACCAACTCAGACTACGGATTCATCAACCCTATTGGACATCCACAAATAATAGACAGGAAGCTCTTATGTCCTCTCATGGATATAACTCACCGATCTCGAGTGCCCATGAGCCCAAGTCTACTAATTGCGACCCTACCAATCAATGGCCCCCACAATGTGATCCATGTCCTCTCATGGGTTGGTTACCAGTCTTGAGTGCCCACAAACCCACATTGCTGCCGCAGGTTACTGGGTCTCAATACCATTCCAAATCGGGTTTGATATAACAGGGACATCCTAGCCAAACACCGCTAGACAAGCCCTAGGTATGACAACCAATAATCCGAGAAAGTGTCAAAGGGCACCATAGGAAATGTCCTATACCATTCCCACTGATGTCCAAGGACAGAAATGTCAAAAGGACATTCCCCAATCCCAAATCATACCTAATCAATCACAATCCCAATTCAGTCATAACATACGCAACTAATATTCCATAATATAGAATGATACATAGAACATGATCAAATGAATAAGTAACATCGCATGAACAAGTATCCATACATGATCAAAGCAATCTAAGAAATACATGATTAAGATCCTACTGTACTTAAGGTACCTACAGCAGTAGCATCATGATAGGAAACTATAAGAACAACAATATTTTCATGAAATTCCCAAATTAGAAACTAAGATCATGCAATCTAGGTTATTATGGAAACACCCGTCCTTACCTTAATTAGCTTCTATGAAAATCTGGAGATCAAAGGGAATGGTTCCAAAGTTAGCAAATAAACCCTAAACAAGCATAAATACATCATTAGAAAAAAGACCTAGAAGATTAGAAGTCAAACGGATCAAATCGGACGAAGAAAACCAAAGCTATTAGCCTTGGTCGATTGGGTGGTAGCTTGGTCCAATCGACTAAGCAATCAACCAGATGAACAGTACGCAGCAGAATTCAAAGATTCGAAACTCATCTTCTGGATTCAAAGGTTGTAATATCCAGCCCTATTCTAACCTTGACCCTAACCCGGATCCACTGTTGTATTCAGGTCCGAAGACCCGAAGCAGTGGAAGAAGAGATTTATGGACCATTCTGATTGATGATCATGATCCGGAGACCGAGCCCATGGACATTGACAATGATACCCCTTGCTTAAATGCATTGTTAGTGTTTAAGGAAAGTCTGCGCATCGGAGAAGATTAATATGGTTAATGTACCAAATGACCTCCTGTGCACAATCCGAAGGTATTCCCCGAAACTAGACTTCTTGATTGAATTGTGGAAGAAAACCTCATTAAATTTGACCTTGTATAGCCTTTCAAATCCCTACTTGAAGTTGCTGTTCTAAACCTGAGTTTTCTGCTGAAAATATTTTGGTCGATCCTTTTGGTCGATACCATTGACCAAGGACCATCGACCAAAATATCCCAGTCTGCCAAGTTAATGATTCCATGGAATATTCCTTTTCTATTTAATATAACCTCGAGCCTTGAGCCTTTTGCAATCATTTTTCTCACCTGGGAACGTGGGGAGAGCTTCCCAAAGCAGCTCCTTGGTTAGTGTGAAGGGTATCTCATGAAAGACACTTAGTTTATCATTGATTCTTGTCTTCATCTTCCACACTAAGGTATGACTCCTCATTCCACTCTCTACCCTACCATTTTCTACTCTTTTCTATTGTCACCTTGCTGATGAGACATTTGGAATGGTGCTGCAACCTTGCAACCACCACTCCAAGTGCCTACTCATGTTCAATCCATGATTTCCTTGGCTATTCATTGATGCTATGCTTATATCTCATGCCTAACATATGTCTTCCATGATTTACCTATTAACATCATGCCATTTGATATCAAACTGAGCTATAGAATGTATTATGTTCATGTTTAACATTGCCATATGATTCCAATCGAATTTCTATTAGTTCCTCTAACTATTGCATGCTATTCCTCATCAATGCAATCAATTCCAACTCGTGCCATGATGTTTATCACTTGAATTTGATAGTTCAAATTGGGGCTTTTCAATTAGACCATTGGATTGGGTTAATTACTTGATTTATAGTGTCCTACTACTGTTGTTAAGTATGCCTCCAAGTTTCAGATTGATCCGAACACCGGAAGACTCATTTCGGACCAAAATCCCCAAAATCCACTATTCTGCCCCGAAGACAATTTTGGTCGATCCTTTTGGTCGATACCATCGACCAAAGTTGTTGCTGACAGCAACCTTGGTCAGTTTTGACCCAAATGACATCCGATCTTCCCGACTTCTTTTCTAACTTATTATTGATGTTTGTTTAGGGCCTTAACAATTCTATTGGACTATTCTTGGTATTCTCAATTCATCATCAATTCATCCAAGGTAAGGATGGTTATATCCATAAACATATAAGTCATCAAATATTGAACTGTGCTTTATTTAAAGAATGAAATCCCTAAATTTCCTTTCAATCATTATGAGACTGTTACATATGTGTTAGAACAGTAGCATTTAAATCTTTATACTCTTGTTGTGTTACTTTATCATTTTGATTTGCTTATGTTTATAATAATTCGTTTCAATATCATGATTTGATTACTATTATGAATATGCATTGGATGCATGAGAAATGATGAGATTGGATGTGTGATTGCTTACGTATGACTTGGGATTTGGGGGGTGTCCCACTGACACTTCTGTCCTTGGGCATCGGAGGGAATAGTATGGGATGTTCTCCGATGGTGCCTATCGACACTCTCCCGAGTTATTGGATGACATACATAGGATTATCTAGTTGTGTGGCTAGGTTCATCCTTGTCGTGTCAGACCCGAATCGGAAGGGCATTGAGACCGAACAACCCGTGGTAGTGTATGGTTTGATGGGCGCTCTAGGCCGGTAGCCAATCCGGTAGGGGACATAAACCATGCTACGGATACCTGAAAGGGGCCATTTATTGGTAGAGTTGCATATGGATAGACTTGGGCTCACGGGCGCTCAAGACCGGTAACCAATCTGTGAGAGGACGTGAGAGCTTCCCGTTTACTATATGTGGATGACCAATAGGGTTGATGAGTCTGAAATCTGGGATTTTGCTGACTCTAGTGTGAAGGATAGCGGAAAGGATAGCTAGGGGCGAGGAATGGACGTATCTGAATCTGACTTGACCGACTGAGTAGATGACTTGCATTGGGCTAGGCTTTGCTGTGACATGCGCCAGTACTTGACCAAATGGTGATGTGAGAGAGTGGTGACCGATCCCCTTACCACAACTTTTTGATGACTTTACCGATCTTCCCCGGGCATTCCCAAGATATGGAAATGGGAGAGTGACTGACGACCCAGAGAAGTACGGTTCTATGACTTAAAGCATGTCTACCCTAGAGACCGGCATTCATAGAGTTAGGCTCATATCTGCATCATATGTTCCATATCGCATTGCATTATTATATGTTTTAAATGTGTATGATTTCTAATTATGGAATAACTTCCTTGCTGAGTTCTTTGAACTCATTCCTTTTTGTGCAAATGTTTTAGATTACATTCTAGGTACTGAAGATTACGATGGCACCTCCTATGAGGCGGACTATGATTCCACATACTACCCTCCGGGTAGTGGCGTCGGTGAGGATCCGTATATTGGAGCCGAGGAGGATTACTATCCGCACCAGGGTTAGCCCCACAGTTGTGCGGGAGCGGCAGCGTTGGGTTTACTTCATCCGTACTGTTGAGGAGACTACCATTAGTATAGAAGAAACCCTAGCATAGTGCCCAATTCCCCTGGTGTATTTTTGGAACCTTAGATCTTGTAATTAACTTGTTTTTGGATTATTCTGGTGACACTTGGATATGTAACTAACTTGATTTACTTCTTTTCCGCTACTCTGAGAGGGTGGCTACCACACCTTCTCGCCCTTTATGATTTTGATCACACTCTATATTATTATCTATATTCCGCACTCCGATTTAGTTAATCTTATCTTATTTATGATACTTAGTATTAGCTGTTTTTACCATTGATTATTACTGTTCATGATTGTGTTACCGTGTATGTGGGAGGCATGGACCTCAGATCATTGATCCTTGGACTGTGGATCACATCCCGGGTATTCCAAATGGGGTACCGACTGGGTGGATGTGACAGATTGGTATCAGAGCCCAAGATCAAGTGGAACCCCGACCACAGAAACGGTGACGAAACATTCCGAGTCACAGATCCGAAAGTGACTCAAGTACTCCTAGAAGTGAATAATAGATAACCTGGACTAGAAACCAAAATATTTAAACATAATTTGACTCATGAATAAGACACAATAATATAGACAAAATAACTGAACTTCATTGATTTCATAGGGAAATTTTTACAAGTTTGAAAAAGAGAAATACATCCATGATGACATAAAAGAAAATTCCTAGTGCTGTCTATGTAGGTGAACGACTCCTGCGATTTGTCTGATCCCTCCTAGATCTGAACTCCTCCTCCAGTCGTGCAAACCTCTCACTAAGGGTGCACATGTGTAACTCCATCCTCTCCTGCCGAGCCTCGATCCTCTCAAGAATAGAGTAAATCGATGACTGATGAGAAGCCACATCTGGAGCCTCAGAAGTTATGCGTGATGGGCCTCCGACCTCAGTAAATCGTGGAGCGGGAACCTCCTCATGACCCTGATCATCATCCTCACTATGCTCATCATCGTCACCACCATCATCATCATCAGTATTATCATCCTCCGAGTCGTCATCTCCTGATGCATCATCGATATCATCCTCATCCTCTGATCTAACTGCATCCTGGAGCCCCATCTTCCTGATCAACCATGTACCAATGGGCTCACCTAAATCTCGACCCTGAATCATAGGTGTATGCTCCAAGTCCACACCAAAGTACTCAAAGATACGAGTCAAGAGTCGACCGAAAGCCAAGTTCCTATCCCCAGGAAACTCGATCCGATCAATCATGACATTTTGCATGATGTATACTAAATCGATTTGTACTCCAGTATACATACTATAAATGACCAGTGCCTCCATCGCCGACACTTTGCTATGATGCCCTGCCTTCGGAAGGATGTTTCGCCCGACGATGCGAGCGATAACTCTAGCTGAAGGACGCATCGCGGTACCACACCGGGGCATATAGCAGTCAATGTCATCCCATAGAGTCATGCACACCTCGTATACCTCATAGGGAAGAAGCACCTCTGTGATATCTGTGCCAACGGGAATCCACCAACGGGAATCTCATACGATCGGTACATCTAAGATGCGAGCCAGTGTCCTCGTAGTGAAACTGATCTCTCTACCTCCGACCATGGAATCCATGACAATCCTAGAACCATCCCTCAGATCATCCTCTATACGGTAAGTCAGATTACTATAGAAGTATCTGATAAGATCTGGGTAGACTGGCTGTGCCGTAGTGTATAAGTGAAGCCAATCCATAGCCTCTAATCTCTCTCGGATGCGAAATACCTCTAAATCATCCACATCCACCAATCGTCCGTGCTCGATCGGTATATCATGGAAATAATGCTCGTATAGATACTCCGCCATAGGAGTAGTGAAATGCTCCTCGTCTATGACCTCAGCCCGGGGAACAAGTCCTCTACCCCTGTCCACTCGTCTCCCTCCTCTAGGCATGGTGGATCTGTTGAAACAAGGAAAGAAACTCATTTGGATTAGTCTTAGTGTGTGGTTGTTAGATGAAGGGCATTTTCGTAAATTTTCAGAAAATTCGATTTTGGTGGAATTTTGATTTGATCATTCTAACATATGCATAAGACCTGTACAAGCATGCTAGAATACTTTATTTGGTGAAAATCCATCTTTTTGGCATATTCAAAGTGAAAATTCAGCAAGTAAGAGAGAGAAAAATCCCTCTTTTGGCTTGCATTTGTGATTTTTGAAAAATTGGAATTTGACCGAATGGAGAGTGGGAACACTTTTCCCCTAGTAGGTCAGTGTTGTAGAAATTTGTTTCATGTCAAAATTCCTTTTGGTTTGAAAATGAGACAAGTGCTTGTAAAGTTGAGTTTTTGTGAAATGAATATGTTTTGGTAACCAAAATAGATGCAATCTTGTGTTTGGAACTTAATCTTACTTGAAAAGTTATGAAAACATGTTTCTAATCATTTATATGTATGATTCTAACCATTAGCTACAAGTATTATTCAGTTTTATTGAAGAACACAACAATGGTGAATGAAGTTTACAAGAAAAGAGAAAAAAGAAAGAGAACTTACTTGTGTAGATGATCAAGTGAGATTATCAAGAATGATTGAAGCCTTGAATCAAGTCCTAGCACTTTTGAAAACCCTAGAAAATCGCTTTCTCCAGAGCTAAACTCGAAATGGTTGAGTGAGAAATGAAAATGAAATGAGAAGTGGGCCCTTTAAATCTGATTTTCGCGCAGAATTTATTTTGGTCGATCCTTTTGGTCGATACCATCGACCAACAAGCATCGACCAAAATTCATCATTTTTCTGCATTGGGTTATTTTGGGAATTTTTGATTCTTTGACTCATTTCCTTTGGATTTTGATCAATGCTGATTTATTTGACTGTTATATTGATAATTCTAACCATGATTTGGTTATCCTATTTGTTCGCCAAGTTGTCTTTGTCAAATTTGAAGTTTTGGTATCCTTATCTTTGATCCTTGCAGAATGGTCTTACTTAGAAATCGTTTCGTCAGATCCGGAAGCAACGGAAACGAAGAAACCCCTGCTAGGGGCTCTGATCAACAGACACAGGACGATAGCCACACCACGAATGGCATTCCTGGTGCCCCCGATATCGGAAGCTTTAGAGATATCGCCAGCGTCATGACCAACATGATGCAACAGCAGGCTGCCCAATTTAATCAAATGATGACTGGTTTTGCTACCCTTCGCAATGAGAACCGTGCCGGAATTGGAACTTCTGGAGCCGCAGCCCCTCTTATGGAAAGATTCACCGGGACACCCCACACCCGTTTGATGGAAAGTTTCCTAAAGTTACAAGTACCTTCTTTTACTGGTGTGACCAAGGACACCCTCTTTCCAAACAAGTGGCTTCGTGAGTTGGAGAAGGCCTTCAGACATTTGCAATGTTTTGATGCTCAGAAAGTGTTGTTTGCCGAGCAGAAGCTTCAGCAAGAAGTTGATGCATGGTGGGCTTCCACTAGGCCTATCCTTGAGACCTTGAATGGTGGTGTTGTTACCTGGGAGAAGTTTAAGGAAGCTTTTTGCAAGAACTACTTTCCGGAAGCTGTAAAGGATGCAAAGGAGGCCGAGTTCATGGCCTTAGTACAAGGTACTTTGTCCGTGCTTGAGTATCGGCGAAATTTGAAGAACTTTTCTTCTTCGCCCCGAGTCTATTAAGTCCGAAGAAGCCAAGGCGAAAAAGTTTTTCAAGGGTTTGCGACCTTCTATTAAGGCATACCTCACTTGTCTTGCCTCTTGAAGGATATGCTCGGGTGGTTCAAAACTCGAAGAAGCTTGAAGAAAATGAAAAGGAAAATGCTCGAGTTCAGAAACCCTGGCAACCTAGACCATCTGGATTTGTGGACCGCATTGATCGGCGTTTTGCTAGACCTACTCCTTATCCTGCACCCGCCTTTCAGCCGAGAAATTTTGGTCAGAATCCTAATTCCCTTCCTGTGAGCTATTATGGTCAGTCCAGTGGAGCCAGACCTCAGGGAGCTACTTACCCTCCTAGGCCTGGGATGGTGAATCCTAGACCAGCTTATCAGAGACCTCCCCCTGCTGCAGCTCCTATTGGACCAAAAGATACTACTTGCTTCCTCAGCAAGCAAGCAGGCCATTATGCTCATTCCTGCCCCAAGAAGTCTGTGCAACCTCAAGCTCCTGTAGTGAAGGGTACTCCTGCTGCTACTTCTGCCCCTCCCTCCGGCGAGTGTTTAGCATATCCGATGCTGAGCAAGACCCCCGCCACGATGTTGTAACAGTGCTACTGTTAGTAGCTTCTCTTCCCGCATTTGTATTATTTGATATGGGTGTATCACATTCATTCATATCATCTACTTTTGCCTTGAGAACTAACTTGACACCTAGATGTTTATCTAGTCATTTATCTATTTGTACCCTCGTTGGGTCTAGTGCTGTGTTAAACTAGATAAAGTGTTAGAAGATTGTTCTATTTTGATTTGTGGAAGGAATCTGAAGGCAAACCTTGTATTGTTTGACATGAGAGATTTTGATGTAATCTTGGGAATCATCTGGTTGACCTTCTACAATGCCGTGATCTTATGCTCCTAAAAGAAGATTCAGTTCCGTGTAGAAGAGAATTCAGTTTTCGAATTTCAAGGAGAGAAGGGAAGATTTAGCAAGAAGACCTTGTCCACTCTAATGCAAGTCCATGCTTTTTTGGGAGATGCTTCGTGCGGAAGCAAGGTCGAGAGAAGAAGAGACTTGAAGAAGTCGAGTTGTTAGTGAATTCCCCGATGTTTTTTCGGATGACTTGTCCGGTTTGCCTCTCGATAGGGAAGTTGAGTTTTCTATAGACTTAATTCTCGGAGGCGGCTCCTGTATCCAAGGCCCCTTACGAATGGCACCTACCGAACTCGAAGAGTTGCAAACTCAATTAAATGAACTCTTAGAGAGAGGTTCCGTGCAGCCAAGTGTGTCGCCTTGGGGAGCCCCGGTCTTGTTTGTAAAGAAGAAAGATGGTAGTATGCGTCTGTGCATTGACTACCGGAAATTGAACAAGCTGACAATCAAGAACAGATACCCTTTGCCTCGGATTGATGACCTTTTTGATCAGTTGAAGGGTGCTGCTGTCTTTTCAAAGATTGATTTGAGATCGGGATATCACCAGCTGAAGGTGAAGTCAAGTGACATCCTTAAGACAGCGTTCAGAACAAGGTACGGACATTATGAATTTAAAGTGATGCCTTTCGGCTTAACTAATGCCCCTGCTGTGTTCATGGACCTCATGAACCGAGTATTTCACGATGTACTCGATAAATTTGTAATTGTTTTCATTGATGACATCTTGATTTACTCAAAGAATGAGGAAGAGCATGTGGAGCACCTGAACTGCACGTTGCAAAGGTTGAGAGAAAAGAAACTCTATGCTAAATTTAGCAAGTGTGACTTCTGGCTCTCAAGTGTAGTATTTCTTGGCCATGTTGTTTCAGCCAAGGGTATTCGTGTTGACCCAGAGAAAGTCCAAATTGTTACTGATTGGGAAAGACCGAAGACCGTGACTGAGATAAGAAGTTTTCTTGGATTAGCAGGATACTACCGGAGATTCATTGAAAACTTTTCTAGGTTGGCTGCCCCTATGACTAAGCTAACTAGAAAAGAAGAAAAGTTTGTCTGGACCGATTCTTGTGAGAAGAACTTCGAAGAGCTGAAAGTTAGATTGACAAGCGCCTCGGTTCTAACTATACCTGATAGTTCCGGTGGGTTGACGGTCTACACTGATGCTTCTAAAATCGGTTTGGGCTGCGTGTTGATGCAACACGGAAAGGTAGTGGCTTATGCCTCTCGACAACTAAAGGATTATGAGCGGAACTACCCCACTCATGACTTAGAGCTTGTAGCTGTTGTATTTGCTTTGAAAATTTGGAGACACTATCTATACGGTGAGAAGATCGCCATCTTTATGGATCATAAAAGTTTGAAATACTTCTTCACCCAGAAGGAGCTGAATATGAGACAGAGAAGATGGTTGGAGTTGGTCTCTGACTATGATTGTGACATCCAGTACCACCCGAGTAAAGCAAATGTAGTGGCGGATGCTCTTAGTAGAAAGAATCAAAGAAAAGAGTTGGATTTAAATGCTTTGAGTCGGCCTTTGTTGTCCTCGATTGAAAGATTTGGTTTGGAAGTGGTCCCTAAGGGTTTGGATTGTATTCTCTATGCCATGACTGCTAGGTCCTCCCTTAGAGATAGAATTGTTGCCTTGCAAAGTTCTGATCAAGAGTTGAAAGAGAAGATTGATAAAATTGCCTCGAATTCAGAAATGGACCTTGCTTTTAGTACATCTATGGATGGTACCTTATTGTTTAGAGGTAGACTCTGTGTGCCCGCTGTTGATGAAATCAAGAAGGAAATATTGAAAGAAGCACACCAGTCCATCTTTACAGTACACCCTGGGAGTACCAAAATGTACAAGGACTTAAGGGAACATTTTTGGTGGAATGGTTTGAAAGCAGACGTTGAAGACTTTGTTGCCAGGTGTGAAACTTGCCAACGTGTGAAAGCTGTTCGCCAACCCCCATCTGGATTACTTCAGCCCCTTCCTATTCCTAGTTGGAAGTGGGAAGATATCTCAATGGACTTTGTGACTAGCTTGCCGCGGACGAGTAAGGGAAATGACACTGTGTGGGTGATTGTTGATAGGTTGACTAAATCAGCCCATTTCATTCCTATGAAGATCACCTACTCTTTGGATAAGCTAGCTAGACTTTATGTGGACAATGTAGTTCGTCTACACGGAGTGCCAGTGAGTATTGTTTCGGACCGTGATCCTAGGTTCACCTCAAGGTTTTGGAATGGACTGCAGAAAGCCTTGGGAACCCAATTGAATCTGAGTACAGCTAATCACCCACAGTCTGATGGACAATCTGACCGGACAATTCATATTCTTGAAGACATGCTTAGGTCTTGTGTGGTTGACATGGGTGGAAATTGGGATGAACACCTAGCCTTAGTTGAGTTTGCCTATAACAACAGTTATCAAGCAACAATAGGCATGGCTCCGTTTAAGGCTTTGTATGGTAATACTTGTAGAACGCCCTTGTATTGGACTGAGACTGGTGAAAGAAAAGTCTTAGGTGCTTGCAAGGATACAATACCTTCTTCATAATCACAGTACAGGAATTAGATCATGGCAAGAGTAAATTCAATAGCAAGTTTGAGAGATTACTAACCTTGATTGAGGAACAAGAGATGAAAACTTGAAAACTTGCAAGTAGATCTTCCACAACACCAAGAAACGCTTTGAGAGGGGTTCTCTATGTTCTCTAGGGTTTTTAGAAACAAAAGAGGCTAAGAGACTCAAAGTTCTAATATATAAAGCACCAAAAGACCTAAACAGAGGATCTTCTCAGATTCTATCCTTGTTGGTCGATTGGCTGGTCGACTGGCCCAGTCGACCAAGCATGACAGCAAGGCCAAACTAGGGACATTAAGGTCCAAACCTCTTCCAAATCCAATGGGCGTCTCCCAACTCAACATGTGACTTACCTAGTATAGAGGAATGCCTTCAAATCATGTCCAACTAGGCTTTAGGTCCATTAATTAATCTCTTATTCATCAAGGTGTAGTTTCATTTCCAATTCTGCCAAAGTTTCCAAGTATGGAACACAATCATCAACTTCCATGGGTTCTGGGTCAAACACCATGTCTTCCATTGAGATGGCCCATAGTTGACTTCTTCCTTCACTTTGGGTCTTTGGACCTACAAACAATAGGGTTTTCAGGGTAAAGGTTAGGGTTGGATTTCACAACTAAGGAGTCTGAGTTCATGGCTCTTGCTCAAGGACCTTTTTCTGTGTTGAAGTACTAGTAGAAATTTGAAGAACTGTTTTTCTTTGCCCCTGAATCAATGAAAGCAGAAAGAGAGAAGGCAAAGAAAATTTTCAAGGGACTTAGACCATCTATCAAGACATTTCATCTTACTTGTTGAGAGTTATGCTCATATGATGCAAAATGCTAAGAATATAGAAGAATCTGAGAAAGAGAACTATCGACTCCAACAATCCCTGCAGAACAAGAGTTTAAGCTATGTTGATAGAACTGACAGGAAGTTTACTAGACCTACACCATACCCTACTCTGTCATTTCAGCCCAGGAATGTGGAGCAAGGTTATGGAAATACTCAAAATGGACAGGGTAGTCAAAACGGTGGAAATTGACTAGCTGGGAATGCTCAAGCTTCCAGGCTAGTTTATGCAAACCCAAGGCCTGTGAACCAAAGACCTCTGGTGGCAGCGACTATTGTGGCACCGAAAGAGCCTATTTGTTTCCTTTGCCATCAGACTAGATATTATGCTCACACCTACCCTCGAAGGAATAGTCAATCAACAACAGTTGTAGCTAAACTAGCACAAACTCCTCCAGCTAGAAAAGTGTTTAGCATCTCTAGGACTAAGCAAGATCAGAGTCACGATGTTGTGACAGGTATGCTACTCGTCACTTCAGTTCCTGCATTTGTTTTGTTCGATACTAGTGCATCTCATTCTTTCATATCATTTGCATTTGTAAGAAGAACTACTGCAACATTAAAGAAATTGCCTAGATGACTGATGATTAGTACACCCACTAGATCAATAGTTCAGCTAAATCAAGTGATAGAAGCTTGTCTTGTTACCATTTGTGGAAGAAACTTGGGAGCTAACTTAGATATGAAGAACTTTGATGTAATTTTGGGAATGGATTGGTTAACTGCACAGAAAGCGGTTATCCTCTACTCTTTGAGAAGAGTACAGTATTAGCTTGACAGAAATTCAACTTTTGAATTTCAAGGTGACCAAGGAAGACTTAGTAGAAAGATCTTAATTGCGGTGATGCATGTGAAATCCAGCCCTATCCTAACCCTAACCTTGACTTGGAAACCCTATTGTTTGTAGGTCCGAAGAGCCAAAGTAAAGGAGGAAGCCAACTATGGGCCATCTCAGTGGAAGGGATGGTGTTTGACCCAAAACCCATGGAAGTTGATAATGGTGTTCCATACTTGGAAGCTTGTTCAGAACTAGAAAGGAAACTGCACCTTGTTGAAGATGAGTCTAGTTGATGGACTTGAAGTATAGTTAGACATGATTCGAAGGCATTTCTCTATACTAGGTAAGTCATATGTTGTGTTGGGAGAAGCTCATTAGGTTTGGACTTGAGTTGGGCCTTCAATTCCCCATCTTGGCCTTGCTGACTGGCTTGGTCGACTGGGTGGTCGATTGGGCCAATCGACCAACCAATCGACCAACAGGTCAGAATCTAGCAGAATCTTCTGTTTAGGTCTGTTGGTGCTCTATATAATAGAAGTACGTGTTTCATAGCCTCCTTTTTTTCTAAAATCCTCAGAGAACGTGGGAAGACTCTCTCAAAGCTTCTCCTTGGAGTTTGTGAAGAACATTACAAGACTTCAACCTTCTCATCTTCGATTCTTCAATCAAAGGTTAGTAATCACTCTTATGATGTATTGATCTACTCCTACTGTATCTTATTCTTATGATTGAGACTATGAAGAAGATGCTACATCCTTGCAACCATCTCTTCTATAACCTCTTTTCATTCTTAAGGTTTCATGATGTTCATATTGATCTTCGCCATGATCCTTGTGAAATCTTCATGAAACCGTGATCATTCTCTAGATTCGATTTCTTAAGCATGGTAGATCTGTTTTGCATGATGTTTTCATGTATGATCTCTTGCTTATCATCTACTAGAATGAGATCTGATCATCTCTAGTCTTTCTTTTGAATTCATAGCATGTTTTCATCGAAAACTATGAATTTTACCAAATTAGAAAGTCATGATTCCAAATTAGTAAGTAGTGTTTTTGATCATTATTAGTGGCTAATCTATACTACTTTAGTGTTAGATTACTGTTCTAGAGGTTTCCTCCAAGTTTCGTAGTGTTTCGGATCTTGTAGATTGAGTTTCGAATAAAAAACCACAATTTTGCTTCGTACTGTCTCAGGTGGTCGATTGCTTGGTCGACTGGACCAAGCTACCACCCAATCGAACAAGCAAGACAGTAGCTCTGTTTTTTGCTCGATTTGATTCGTTTGATCTTCGATCTTTTAGGCCTCTTTCCTAATGATGTATCTATGATTGTTTAAGGTTTTTTTGCTAAGTTTGGAACCACTCTCTTTGATCTTTGGATATTCATCAAAGCTATTTAAGGTAAGGATAGTTATTTCCATAATTACATAGATTGCATGAATCTTAGTTTCTATTTTTGGATTCTATTAGATTCACTACCATAAATGTATTTTCTTATTATTCTATTACTAATGCAAGTACTTTGTACAGCAATATCATGTTCAAGTATTCTTTTGATTATGAATACTTATTATTATTAGTTACATATGCGATTGATCATGTTTATGTATATCTTTCTATATGATGAGATATCGATTGTGTTTGTTATGACTGATTTGAGGATGTGATTGAATAGGTATGATTTGAGATTGGGAAGTGTCCTTTTGACATTTCTGTCCTTGGACATCAGTGGGAATAGTATGGGATATTTCCGATGGTGCCCTTTGACACTTTCCTGAATTATTGATTGTCATACCTAGGGCTTGTCTAGCAGTGTTTGGCTAGGATGTCCCTGTTATATCAGACCCGATTGGGAATGGTATTGAGACCGAACGACCCATGGTAGTAATGGGGATTCATGGGCTCTCAAGACTTGTAACCAACCCGTGAGAGGACAGGAATCACATTGTGGGGGCCATTTATTGGTAGGGTTGCAAATACTAGACTTGGGCTCATGGGCGCTCAAGACCGGTAACCAATCCATGAGGGGACATGAGAGCTTCCCGTCTATTATTTGTGGATGACTAGTAGGGTTGATGAGTCCGTAGTCAAGGACTTTGCTGACTCTAGTGTGAAGGATACCAGATAGGATCGCTAGGGGCGAGGAATGGACGTATATGGATTTGAGTTGATATTAATAAGTAGATGATTTGTATTTGGCTAGGTTTTACCTTGACATGCACCGATACTTAGACCAATGGTGATGTGAGAGAGCGGTGACTTATACCCCAGCCATAGATTGTCCCAAGGGATGTTGGACCCACTACCAAACGATGTTGTGTGATTGAGACCTTCCTAAAGAAGTATGGTGCTATGACTTAAAGCATGTCTACCTATAGAGACCAACATACATAGAGTTAGATTCATACATTCATTGTCTGTTTCATATCACATTACATCATGCTATGTTCTGCAATCATGTTATTTATGTTGTCATGGATTAACTTGCCTTGCTGAGTTCTTTTGAACTCACTCCTTTTTGTACAATATCTTTTGTTAGATTACTCTATAGGTACTGAGTATTATGAAGGCCAATATGAGGAAGTGCAAGCTTAAGAAGCGTACTACACGCAAGGTGTTGGCAACTATGAAGATCATGTTGATGATTCCTCGTGTGATCATGTCACATCCCGTCCTAATCGACTCAGGGGGTACCCTATCTGGATTACTCGGGGAAGTGATCCACAGTCCCGCCTATCAAGTTTAGGAACGATCATAGCCACTTAGCACAATAATATAATCAAAAGCAAGAACAATTCTTTGTATTCAAATAATTTAATAATAAAAGTCAAGAGAGGATCTCAGAAGGATCACAAAAGACATCAGAGTGCGGAAAAGATACCTGTAAAACCCAGCCCTAACCTTGACCCGGAAAACCTTGTTATTTGTAGGTCCGATGACCCGAAGTAAAGTAAGAAGTCAGCTTTGGGCCATCCCAGTGGAGGACTTGGTGTCTGGCTTTGAATCCATGAGAGTTGATGATGAAGTTCTATTTATGGAAACTGAATCTTGATGAAGATCGGATTAGTTGATGGACTTGGAGTGCTCTCTATCTTGGTTTGAAGGCATTTCTACCTATTAGGTAAGTCACTTGACATGTGTGCAAAACCCCTTTAGGATTGGATTTGATCTGGGTCTTCATGTCCCTGTTTTGGAATTCTTTGTCGGCATTGGTCGACTGATTGGTCGACTGGACCAGTCGACCAATCCACTCGACCAATGAGTGCTGTCTTTGGCAATTAGGTTTTTCTTGCTCTATTTAAGTCCAATCTCGAGTCTACTTCGTATTTGCTGCCTCCAAATTCTTTGGAAAGAACCAAAGACCTCTGCAAGTCATCTCCCTTGCATCCTTGGTGATTTTCTTGACGGATCTTCGTCAAAACTCTTCCTTTTCATCAAAAGGTATGTCTACACTCTCTTCTTCTCCTCTATCTCTTATTTTCTTTCCTTTTTGAGTTGAGACAGTAGAGGAGATGCTGCATTCTCTGTTGCAAACATCTCTGGACTTGTCTCTCATGATCATCCTAAGGATTAAAGGCTAGAACAATGATCTTAACCATGATCATTGCAAGCTTTTGAAGGAATCATGATCAAACCATGATCTAATCTTTGTTAAACTTCTGATTTGAATTCTGATCTCCTTGGATCTTCTATATTGAGCATGTTAGTAGTTAATTGCTGTGTTTTCTTTTCATGATCCATGATCTATCAATCTCTAGTTGTTCTCTTCTACCATACTATGTGTTCTTCATGAATCATGATAGTTACATATATGGTAGGTTTTGTTTCCTTATTTAGATTTATGCTTTTAAGCCTATTTCCTTGAAGATCTAAGTATGCTTTTCATGATACCTTTACCTGAAGCAATGATCCATCCTCCTATTGTTCTTGTCTTTGATTTCTATTTTGAATTCATCAAGATCCATGGTTGATCTAATTATGGTAACTTTTTGTTTCCTAATTTGGATCTTGATGTCTTGTTTGGATTAATGTTTTGAGGTCCCCTATATGTTAGAATACTACTGATGTAGTTTACCCCTTGATTAGCACCCTTTTGAACCACCAAATTAGGATTTCATATCTTAAAACTCTGTTTTTTAGGCTACAGTCTGCATTGTTCGACTGATTGGTCGACTGGACCAGTCGACCAATCCACTCGACCAATGAGTACAGCAACTCCAGAATTGGTCTGTGTTGGATGTTTTGGTATCTTTTCTGTTAGGGATCTTTCCTAATATGTTGTATACACTTGTTTAGGACCTTCTTCTCAAGTTTGCCAAGATCTTACTTGATTTCTTAGGATTCCTTTGCAAGTTATAAAAGGTAAGGATGGTTATTTCCTTAATTACATAGATAGCATGAATCTAGTTTCTATATTTGAATATCATTGAGTTGTTTCCTAAATTAGATTCTTGCAATGATATACTACCGTTGCATAACTTTGATTACAGTAGCATTACTTATTCATATTGAATTGATTCATGTATGATTTACTTACCAATTATATACAAAGTGATTGTAATTATTGATTTCTTTCCATATATGAAGTTACCATATATGTGATGATATGAATTGATGCATGTGTATGCTTAAGTATGGTTTGGAAAGGAGAGGTGTCCTTTTGACATTTCTGTCCTTGGACTACTACGGGAATATTATGGGATGTTTACGGAGATGCCCTCTGGACACCTTCCTAAACTGTTGGATGACATATCTAGGATTGTCTAGTAGTGTTTGGCTAGGATGTCCTGTTATGTCAGACCCTAATCGGAGGGGTATTGAGACCGAACGACCCGTGGTAGCAATGGGGATTCATGGGCGCTCAAGACCGGTAACCAACCCGTGAGAGGACAGGAATCACATTGTGGGGGCCATTTATTGGTAGGGTTGCATATGGTTAGATTGGGCTCACGGGCGCTTAAGACCGGTAACCAACCCGTGAGAGGACGTGAGAGCTTCCCGTTTACCATATGTGGATGATCAATAGGGTTGATGAGTCTGTAGTCAGGGACTATGAGGACTCTAGTGTGAAGGATACCGGAAAGGATCGTCAGGGACGAGGAATGGACGTATCTGGATCCGACTTGATGTAACTAAGTAGAAGACTTGCATTTGGCTAGGTTTTACCCCGACATGCGCCGGTACTTAGACCAATGGTGATGTGAGAGAGTGGTGACTTAACCCCCAGCCATGGAATGTCCCGAGGGATGCCGGACCCATTACCAACTGATGATGAGTGATTGAGACCTTCCTAAAGAAGTACGGTGCTATGACTTAAAGCATGTCTGCCAATAGAGACCAGCATACATAGAGTTAGATTCATTCATTCATTGTTTGTCTCATATCATATTGCATTTATGTTTGTTCTGAAATCCAGCCATTTATGTTATTATGGATTTAATCGCCTTTACCGAGTTTCTTTGAAACTCATTCCTTTATTGTACAATGTTTGTTAGACTATTCTGCAGTGCCCGAGTATTATGACGGTCCCTACGAAGAAGCGCAAGGCGAAGAGGCATATCTCCAGGAAGGTGATTGCGGTTACCACAATTACACTGAAGATCCCGCGAGTGGTTATGCTCGGTACGATGCTTAGTCCGACCATTGAGTGGAAGCGTCCTTGTGCCATTTATGAGATTTACACTTATAAGGATGTTGTCTATAAAGTGGAGAACAATTTAGTTACCCATTGTACTTGCTACTGGGATTAGATTTTGTCTAGTTTATTCTCTTTTAGAGCTACTTTTCCGCTGGTTGTAGAGTGGGATTTTTTTTTGCCTCACTTTACTTATCTGTTTTGACACTCTGATTATATCTAGTATTCTGATTTATTTATGATTCATTCTTTCCTTATTGGATCTATGGTTTATCTTCCGCACTTTTATTATGATTGTTCATGATTATGTTATTGTTTATGTGGGAGGTTGATTACTCGATACCCGATCTTCGGGCTGTGGATCACACTCTCGGGTATGCCGGATAGGGTACCGGCTGGGAGGATGTGATGATTGGTATCGAGAGCCCAAGGTTCGAGGAGATCCTAACCACAAAAGACAATAACTGAACATTCCTGAGTCATTGATCTGAAATGACTCTTCTACTCTTAGAAGTGAATAATAGAACACTTAATTAGAAACTTAACCTTTGAGGCATAACAGAACATTTCCGAATAACATACCATAATTATACTTGAACAAATGTCACTAATGCAAGGAAAAGAAAGGTGCATAATATACAATAATTAAGTGAAACAAAATGAACTTCATTAATTTCAAAAGTTTTTACAACGATTACATCCGAAATGCATAAATGGAAATCCTAGGGTACAGTCTATCTAGGTGATCTTCTCCGATCTTTGTATGCTCTCGAACTCCTCCGCTAGCCGAGTCACCCGATGCTCTATCCTATCCTGTCGTGACTCCATCCTCTCATACATCTGCTCTGTCCGACCTCCATCCTCTCTAGCATGGAAGTCATCGATCTCATCTGTGCCCCAAGATCCGAAGTCTCCGGAACTGCGTGTGAAGGGCCACCCGCCTCGAAGTGTGATGAAGGAAACTTGTGATGCACCGGCTCAGCCTCGTGCATATCTGCATCATCTCCGGCCTGATCATCACTATCGGGACCGATATCCTCTCCTCCATCCTCCGACTCCCGATCCTCATCCTCCGATTCCTCATCATCCTCACCCTCCGGACCAGGAGATCTCTCTCGATCGCTGCAGTCTCATCCGACGAATGGTCCGAGTCCCAATAGAGTATCCCCGTGAACCGGTGTCCACCGGTGTATCCTCGAAGCTCACCCCGAAATGCCCGAAGATCAAGGTCGGTAGCCTCCCATAGCAAAGGTTCCGCATGCTAGGCCGCAGAACTAAGTCCAAGCATGACCTGCTGAATGATGTAGGAGAGATCGATCTCGAAGCCCATGTAGATGCGGTAGATGACTAAGGCCTCCATCACCGTGACCCGATGGTGATGTCCGGCTTTCGGCATAATGTTTCGGCCGACTATGCGACCGATAATCCGTGCGAGAATCCGTCATCCGTCCGCTGGTCCACGGAGTGAAGCATCGACGGCTATCCCATAGCGTAGAGCATATCTCGCGAAGCTCGTACGACATCGGATGGCTGTCCGGATCTGCTCCTGCAGGTATCCACACACATTGGTGGATAGTAAGGAACCCGCAAGATCTCAGCCGGTGCCCGGGTGGAGAAGCGAATCCGAGTCCGGAAGACCCCGCTCCTTAGGACAAGTCTAAGTGGATGTCCTTGGCCTCGAGCCTCCTCTGTGTAGGTAAGGTTGCTGAAGAACAACCTCACTAGCTCCGGGTATACCGGCAGATCCTTTGTGAAGAGATGAGTCCACTGCAATGTGTCGAATCTCTGCCGAATCCTAAAGACTCGAGCTGGCGTAAGTGAAGTAGACGTCCCATCTCGATATTGCAGATGACTCGAAGTAGGCCTCGTACAGGAACTCGGCCCGAGGTGTGTCAAACATGTCCGGTCTCCTAACCTCCCGTCTAGGCTCGAAGGAACCCGACCTCTGCCCCCCTAAGAGCACCTACAATGCGACCACGACCTCTACCTCGTCCTTGCCCTCCCCTCTGCATAGTGTGTATCTGTGAAAGAAACAAGAGACAATTCCAGTTAGTGCTACCTTAAGATTTGAGCCAAAAGGGTATTTTCGTAATTTTTCGGAAAATTTCAAATTTGGGGGAAATTTGATTTGAACATACTAGCATGTGCGCAATACTTGGAATTTCATGTCTATGAAGTTTGTTTGATGAAAATCGATCGAAACTTGGATTAAAGCGAAAAATTCAGCAAGAAGGAAATTTGGGGATTTTGCAATTTAGGTCAAAATTGGATTTTTGAAAAGTTGAAATTGGTTAAATCAAATTGTATGGACCTATACAATGTCATCTTGAGCATGTAGCATTTGATCTCGTGCGAAAATTTCAAGCGGTTTGAGAGAAAACAAAATTTTTCTAAAGATAACGATTTCGGTATGAAAACGTTGCGAGATGAACACCAATATGTTAAAACTTGTTGTCTATGCATGGCATTGTGTTTAAAACCTAGGGAATATGTTTCTAAGCATTCCTAAGCATGATTTCTAGCATTGGATACAAGCAAAGCATGGTTTTGATTGAAATGCAAGCATGAGAAGATGAAAATGGAAGAAAGAATAAGAGATTTACCTTGTTTGTGATGATTGTGTGTTGTTGTGTTGTTGTTGAAGCACCAAAACACCTCAAGAACACTTGTGAGAACTTTTGGAGACTTTCCCTAGAGCTCTCTCACCTTTGAAAGAAGTTAGAATGAAGTTGGAATGTGGAAATGAGGCTTATAATGCGAATTTTCGCATTGCATGTCGCATTGGTCGACTCATTGGTCGACTGGGTCAGTCGACCAATCACTCGACCAATGGTCACAAAGACCTCTTTTGCTGTTGAATTTTTGGAAAAGTGATTTTTGCCTTATGGATTATTGTTTGATGACTATATGGATATATTTAAGCATGATTTAAGTTTTCAAATCATTTGGACTTGTGGTTTATGTTGAAACTTCGAAACTCGGTATTTTGATGTTCTCGGTTTTGCGAGAATGGTTACTCCGAGAAGTGGGCGTGGTGAATCCAAAGTGGTCAAGGAGGTGGTGAAATACCTCAAGGAGGTGGTGAAATACCTCATGGAGGTGGTGAGATACCTAATGTTGATCAGGGTACCCATGAGATACCTGGTGCCCCGAATGTTGGAAGTTTCCGAGATATTGCCAATATTATGGGCAATATGATGCAGCAGCAAGCAGCTCGGTTCAACCGAGATGTTGGTGGGTTTCATGACTCTCGCATAATGCCCGGCCGATCCGCGGGAGGTTTAGCTGGAACTCCTCATACTCCTTTGATGGAGAGTTTTCCGAAGATGCAAGTACCCACTTTCACCGGAGTTACCAAGGACCCCTTGTTTCCTAATAAGTGGCTTCGTGAGTTGGAGAAGGCTTTCCGACATCTGCAATGCTCGGAAGCTCAGAAGATCCTGTTTGCTGAATAGAAGTTGCAACAAGAAGCTGATGCATGGTGGATCTCCACTCGGCCTGTTTTGGAAGGTTTGCATGCGGGAGTTGTAACTTGGGAGTTGTTCAAAGAGGCTTTTTGTATGAATTACTTTCCCGAGGCGGTAAAAGATGCGAAGGAAGCCGAGTTCATGATTCTTACACAAGGATCTCTGTCCGTGTTGGAGTACCAACGAAGTTCGAGGAGCTTCATTTCTTTGCTCTAGATTCTCCGAAGGATGACCTCGCCAAAGCAAAGAAGTTCTTCAAAGGACTGCGCCCGCCATTAAAGCTTACCTCATAGTCCAGCCTATAGTGAGCTATGCTCAAGTGGTGCGAACTCGAAGAAGTTGGAAGAAACAGAGAAGGAAAGTGCTCGTGTGCAAAAGCCCTGGCGATCAAGGAATTCTGGTTTGGTGGATCGTAATGACCGTCGTTTTGTGAGACCTACACCCTACCCCACTCCTACCTTTCAGCCTAAGAGTGCAGGTCAGAACACGGGTTTTCAGCAGCCCGGCCAGTTTAGACAGTATGGCGGAAACCGACCACCAACAAGTGCAAGTGCAAGTGCAAGGCCTTTTGTTCAAAAGCCCTCTGTTGCAGCCACCCCTGTTGGATCCAAGCAATCCTGTTTGCTTCTACCGCAAGCAAGCTGGTCATTTCGCTCGTGCTCGTCCGAAGCGGCCCGCCCAACGAGCTGCTCCGGTGGTTAAGAGTGCTCCTACTCCTCCCCTCTCGGTAGAGTTTTCAGTATTTCCGATCTTGAGCAGGATCCAAGCCATGAAGTGATTATAGGTACATTGTTAGTTGCTTCTATTTCCGCATTTGTCTTATTTGATACGGGTGCATCTCATTCGTTCATGTCATCTCGCATTCATCAAGAAGACTAACCTAATCCCTGAGAAGTTGTCTAGTTGTTTATTGATTAGTACACCTACTGGTCCTGTTGTGAAACTAGATAAGGGGTTATCTAAATGTCCTGTGTTGATTGGTGAGAAGAACTTGGAAGCCAATTTTGTAATTCTTGACATGAAGGACTTCGATATTATTTTGGGAATCGATTGGTTAACAGCCCACAAAGCTGAGTTCCTTTGTTCCTCAAAGAAGATTCAGTTCCATATTTGTGGAAGTCCGGTCTTGGAATTTCAGGGGGAAAAGAGAAGGGTTTGTAAGAAGGTGTTGTCCGCACTGATGCAAGTCTATGCCCTAGTGGATGATGCTTCATCTGAAGGCAAGGGTAAAGTGGAGAAAAGAGTCGATGAAGTCAGGGTTGTCTGTGACTTTATTGATGTCTTCCCTGATGATCTATTGGGAGTGCCTCCAGACAGGGATGTTGAGTTTTCTATTGATCTCGTCCCTGGTGCCGCTCCGGTATTTAAAGCTCCGTATAGGATGGCTCCTACTGAGTTGAAAGAGTTGCAAAATCAGTTGAATGAGCTCATTGATAGAGGTTTCGTACAGCCTAGTGTGTCACCTTGGGGAGCTCCGGTCTTGTTTGTCAAGAAGAAAGACGGTAGTATGCGCTTGTGCATCGACTACCGTGAGTTGAATAAGCTGACTATCAAGAATAGATACCCACTGCCCAGAATTGATGATCTCTTCGATCAGTTGAAGGGTGCAGTTGTGTTCTCAAAGATTGACTTAAGGTCCGGATATCACCAATTGAAAGTGAAGTCTAGTGATATCTTCAAGACAGCTTTCCGAACGCGGTATGGTCACTACGAGTTTAGAGTCATGCCCTTCGGATTGACCAATGCTCCTGCGATGTTCATGGACCTCAAGAACCGAGTATTTCACGATGTGCTTGATAAGTTTGTGATTGTTTTCATTGATGACATCTTGATCTATTCCAAGAGCGAAGAAGAGCATGCGAGTCATCTAAGTTTCACTTTGCAAAGGTTGCGAGAAAAGAAGTTGTTCGCTAAGTTTAGCAAGTGTGATTTACGGCTTAAGAGAGTGGTATTCCTTGGTCATGTAGTTTCAGCCGAAGGTATTCGTGTCGATCCTGAAAAGGTTCAAGCTGTGGCTGATTGGGAAAGACCGAAGTCAGTAACGGAAATAAGAAGTTTTCTTGGATTGGCGGGTTACTACAGAAGATTTATTGAGAACTTTTCTCGGTTGGCTGCTCCTATGACTAAGTTGACCAGGAAAGAAGAAAAGTTTGTTTGGTCTGACGCTTGCGAGAAGAATTTCCAAGAGTTGAAAGATAGATTGACAAGTGCCCCGGTTTTGACTATACCCGATAGTTCCGGTGGTATGACAGTTTATACCGATGCGTCAAAGATTGGATTGGGTTGCGTCTCGATGCAACATGGCAAGGTCGTAGCCTATGCTTCTCGGCAATTGAAAGATTATGAGCGGAATTACCCCACTCACGATCTAGAACTTGCCGCTGTTGTCTTTGCTTTGAAGATTTGGAGACATTACCTCTACGGTGAGAAGATTGCCATTTTCACGGATCATAAGAGTTTGAAATACTTCTTTACCCAAAAGGAGTTGAACATGAGACAAAGGAGATGGTTGGAACTAGTCTCCGATTATGATTGTGATATTCGGGATCACCCTGGGAAAGCAAACGTTGTTGCTGATGCTCTTAGTAGGAAGAACCGGAGAAGAAGACTTTGGATTTGAATGCTTTGAGTTTACCATTGTGGTCTTCTATTGAGAGTTTTGATTTGGAAATCGTCCCTGAGAATTCTGATTTTATTCTTTCTGCCATGACGGCAAGATCTGGTCTTAGAGATAAGATTGTTGCTCTGCAGAGTTCTGATCAAGAGCTTTTGATCAAAGTTGAGAAGATTTCTTCGAATACTGAGTCGGACCCCGACTTTGGTATATCCATGGATGGTGCTTTGTTGTTTAGAGGAAGACTGTGTGTGCCTGCAAACGAAGAAATTAAGAAAGAAATATTGAAGGAAGCACACCGGTCGGTCTTTACTATACACCCGGAAGCACCAAGATGTACAAGGACTTGAAGGAACATTTTTGGTGGATTGGTCTGAAGGCTGATGTTGATGATTTTGTTGCCAAGTGTGAGACTTGCCAACGTGTGAAAGCCGTTCGACAACCTCCATCTGGATTACTTCGACCTCTTCCTATTCCTAGTTGGAAGTGGGAGGATATCTCCATGGACTTTGTGACTAGCTTGCCTCGGACAAGTAAAGGCAATGACACTTGTGTGGGTGATTGTTGATAGGTTGACCAAATCAGCCCACTTCATTCCTATGAAGATCACTCATACTGCGGATAAGCTAGCAAGGCTTTACGTGGATAATGTGGTTCGTCTGCATGGTGTGCCATTGAGTATTGTTTCGGATCGTGATCCTAGGTTCACCTCAAGGTTTTGGAATAGTTTGCGAAGGCCTTGGGAACCCAATTGAACTTGAGTACAGCTCATCATCCACGGTCGATGGACAATCCGAGCGGACAATTCAGACATTGGAAGACATGCTCGGATCTTGTGTGGTGGATATGGGTGGTAATTGGGATGAACACCTAGCTTTGGTTGAGTTTGCCTATAACATCAGTTATCAAGCAACAATGGGCATGGCTCCATTCAAGGCTTTGTATGGCAGTACTTGTAGGACACCTTTGTACTTGGATCGAGACAGGTGAAAGAAAAGTCTTAGGTCCCGAAATGATTGAAGCTACGAGTGCTATGGTAGATATGATAAGAGAAAGGATTAAGTCTCGCCCAGTCAAGACAAGGAATCTTATGCTTGATAAGAGAAGGACCGATTTGGAATTTCAAGTTGGAGAGAAAGTATTTCTGAAGGTTTCACCAATGAAGGGTGTGATGAGATTCAATGTTAAGGGAAAGCTTAGCCCTCGTTACATTGGACCTTTCGAGATTTTAGAAAAGGTTGGACCTGTTGCGTATCGATTAGCATTACCTCCGCCTCTTGCTGGTGTTCACAATGTGTTTCATATTTCGATGCTCCGAAAATACATAGAGAATCCGGAACACATTTTGCAGCAAGCACCTGAAGGACTTAGTGCTGATTTGACCTACGATGAAGAACCGGCAGAAATCTTGGATAGGAAGGACAAGCAGCTGCGGAATCGCACCATCCCTTTGGTGAAGATTCGGTGGAAGAACCATACCCCTGAAGAAGCTTCTTGGGAGAAGGAAGAAGACATGAAGGAGATGTTTCCTTACCTCTTTGGAAGCACATGTACGCTTTCAATTTCGAGGACGAAATTTCTTTAAGGGGGGGGAATGTAAAACCCAGCCCTAACCTTGACCCGGAAAACCTTGTTATTTGTAGGTCCAATGACCCAAAGTAAAGTAAGAAGTCAGCTTTGGGCCATCCCAGTGTAGGACTTGGTGTCTGGCTTTGAATCCATGAGAGTTGATGATGAAGTTCTATTTATGGAAACTGAATCTTGATGAAGATCGGATTAGTTGATGGACTTGGAGTGCTCTCTATCTTGGTTTGAAGGCATTTCTACCTATTAGGTAAGTCACTTGACATGTGTGCAAAACCCCTTTAGGATTGGATTTGATCTGGGTCTTCAATTCCCTGTTTTGGAATTGCTGTCAGCATTGGTCGACTGGACCAGTCGACCAATCCACTCGACCAATGAGTGCTGTCTTTGGCAATTAGGTTTTTCTTGCTCTATTTAAGTCCAATCTTGAGTCTACTTCGTATTTGCTGCCTCCAAACTCTTTGGAACGAACCAAAGACCTCTGCAAGTCATCTCCCTTGCATCCTTGGTGATTTTCTTGACGGATCTTCGTCAAAACTCTTCCTTTTCATCAAAAGGTATGTCTACACTCTCTTCTTCTCCTCTATCTCTTATTTTCTTTCCTTTTTGAGTTGAGACAGTAGAGGAGATGCTGCATTCTCTGTTGCAAACATCTCTGGACTTGTCTCTCATGATCATCCTAAGGATTAAAGGCTAGAACAATGATCTTAACCATGATCATTGCAAGCTTTTGAAGGAATCATGATCAAACCATGATCTAATCTTTGTTAAACTTCTGATTTGAATTCTGATCTCCTTGGATCTTCTATATTGAGCATGTTAGTAGTTAATTGCTGTGTTTTCTTTTCATGATCCATGATCTATCAATCTCTAGTTGTTCTCTTCTACCATACTATGTGTTCTTCATGAATCATGATAGTTACATATATGGTAGGTTTTGTTTCCTTATTTAGATTTATGCTTTTAAGCCTATTTCCTTGAAGATCTAAGTATGCTTTTCATGATACCTTTACCTGAAGCAATGACCCATCCTCCTATTGTTCTTGTCTTTGATTTCTATTTTGAATTCATCAAGATCCATGGTTGATCTAATTATGGTAACTTTTTGTTTCCTAATTTGGATCTTGATGTCTTGATTTGATTAATGTTTTGAGGTCCCCTATATGTTAGAATACTACTGATGTTGTTTACCCCTTGATTAGTACCCTTTTGAACCACCAAATTCGGATTTCATATCTTAAAACTCTGTTTTTTTAGGCTACGGTCTGCATTGGTCGACTAATTGGTCGACTGGACCAGTCGACCAATCCACTCGACCAATGAGTACAAGAACTCCAGAATTGGTCCGTGTTGGATGTTTTGGTATCTTTTCTGTTAGGGATCTTTCCTAATATGTTGTATACACTTGTTTAGGACCTTCTTCTCAAGTTTGCCAAGATCTTACTTGATTTCTTAGGATTCCTTTGCGAGTTATAAAAGGTAAGGATGGTTATTTCCTTAATTACATAGATAGCATGAATCTAGTTTCTATATTTGAATATCATTGAGTTGTTTCCTAAATTAGATTCTTGCAATGATATACTACCGTTGCATAACTTTGATTACAGTAGCATTGCTTAATCATATTGAATTGACTCATGTATGATTTACTTATCAATTATATACAAAGTGATTGTAATTATTGATTTCTTTCCATATATGAAGTTACCATATATGTGATGATATGAATTGATGCATGTGTATGCTTAAGTATGGTTTGGAAAGGAGAGGTGTCCTTTTGACACTTCTGTCCTTGGACTACTACGGGAATATTATGGGATGTTTCCGGAGATGCCCTCTGGACACCTTCCTAAACTGTTGGATGACATATCTAGGATTGTCTAGTAGTGTTTGGCTAGGATGTCCTGTTATGTCGGACCCTAATCGGAGGGGTATTGAGACCGAACGACCCGTGGTAGCAATGGGGATTCATGGGCGCTCAAGACCGGTAACCAACCCGTGAGAGGACAGGAATCACATTGTGGGGGCCATTTATTGGTAGGGTTGCATATGGTTAGACTTGGGCTCACGGGCGCTTAAGACCGGTAACCAACCCGTGAGAGGACGTGAGAGCTTCCCGTTTACCATATGTGGATGATCAATAGGGTTGATGAGTCCGTAGTCGGGGACTATGAGGACTCTAGTGTGAAGGATACCGGAAAGGATCGTCGGGACGAGGAATGGACGTATCTGGATCTGACTTGATGTAACTAAGTAGAAGACTTGCATTTGGCTAGGTTTTACCCTGACATGTGCCGGTACTTAGACCAATGGTGATGTGAGAGAGTGGTGACTTAACCCCCAGCCATGGAATGTCCCGAGGGATGCCGGACCCATTACCAACTGATGATGAGTGATTGAGACCTTCCTAAAGAAGTACGGTGCTATGACTTAAAGCATGTCTGCCAATAGAGACCAGCATACATAGAGTTAGATTCATTCATTCATTGCTTGTCTCATATCATATTGCATTTATGTTTGTTCTGAAATCCAGCCATTTATGTTATTATGGATTTAACTGCCTTACTGAGTTTCTTTGAAACTCATTCCTTTATTGTACAATGTTTGTTAGACTATTCTGTGTGCCGAGTATTATGACGGTCCCTACGAAGAAGCGCAAGGCGAAGAGGCATATCTCCAGGAAGGTGATTGCGGTTACCACAATTACACTGAAGATCCCGCGAGTGGTTATGCTCCGTACGATGCTTAGTCCGACCATTGAGTGGAAGCGTCCTTGTGCCATTTATGAGATTTACACTTATAAGGATGTTGTCTATAAAGTGGAGAACAATTTAGTTACCCATTGTACTTGCTACTGGGATTAGATTTTGTCTAGTTTATTCTCTTTTAGAGCTACTTTTCCGCTGGTTGTAGAGTGGGATTTTTTTTTGCCTCACTTTACTTATCTGTTTTGACACTCTGATTATATCTAGTATTCTGATTTATTTATGATTCATTCTTTCCTTATTGGATCTATGGTTTATCTTCCGCACTTTTATTATGATTGTTCATGATTATGTTATTGTTTATGTGGGAGGTTGATTACTCAATACCTGATCTTTGGGCTGTTGATCACACTCTCGGGTATGCCAGATAGGGTACCGGCTGGAAGGATGTGACAATACCAATAAAATGAATGATCAACATGCGGAGATGAGGTGGAAATTCCCTCTACAACATTGGCGGAAGGTAGATCGAATAAAATTAAGGGTTACAATCGGCTCCCAAAATGACCAAGGAACAAACTAAACTATAGTCTCGACAAATCAAATAAAAAGGGTAAAAAGGGGATGAGGTGATATCCCATCCCTAACACATAATTACAAAACTGAACTGCTCCAGATAAGCCTCAAACTCGGACTACTAGTCTTTATCAACTTGTACACCATGACCAGTGGGGTACGGGTCATCAACTTGGTCTTCAGAGTGTTGATTGTCAAAGTCGACAGTAGTAGTACCTGCAATAGAGTCTAACAAAGATGTTGCAAAAAGGAGTGAGTTCAAAAGAACTCAGCAAGGCAGTTATTCCATAAAACATAAGCCATATGATACAAACCACAACATGATGCAATATGTTATGAAACACATGCAAGTATGATTCTAACTCTATGAATGCTAGTCTCTAAGGTAGACATGCTTTAAGTCAGAGCACCATACTTCTTTGGGTCGTCAATCACTCCCCCTCAACCCATTCCGTATCTTGAGTCTACTGTGGTAGTTGGATAAAGTCCTCTCAAACCATGGTAAGGGATTCGGTCACCACTCTCTCACATCACCATTTGGTATAAGTATTGACGCATGTCAGGGTAAAGCCTGGCCCAATGCAAGTCATCTACTCCGTCATATCAACTCAGATCCAAATACGTCCATTCCTCGCCTTGGGCAATCCTTTCCGGTATCCTTCACACTAGAGTCAGCGTAATCCTGGATTACGAACTCATCAACCCTATTGGTCATCCATAAATAGTAAATGGGAAGCTCTCACGTCCTCTCACGGATTGGTTACCGGTCTTGAGCGCCCGTGAGCCCAAGTCTAGCTATTTGCAACCCTACCAATAAATGGCCCCTTTCGGGTATCCGTAGCATGGTTTATGTCCTCTCACGGGTTGGTTACTGGTCTTGAACGCCCATCAAATCATACCCTACCACAGGTCGTTCGGTCTCAATGCCCTTCCGATTCGGGTTTGATACGACAGGGACATCCTAGCCAAACAACTAGACAATCCTATGTATGTCATCCAATAACCCGGGAAAGTGTCGATAGGCATCTTCAGAGAACATCCCATACTATTCCCTCTGATGCCCAAGGACAGAAGCGTCAATAGGACACTCCCCAATCCCAAGTTATACCTAAGCAATCACATACTCAAGTCCATCATATCGCATACATTTGATACATCATCATGATAGAAGTTAAATCATAACATCGAAGTGATCCATCATACATACAAGTAGCAAGAGTAATAAATCATTATAACAAGAGTATATGAAATCACAATACTATTGTTCTAAAACATGTATAGCAGTCCTATGATATTCAAAAGTAATTAAGAGGCTATGTTAACTAAGTTATGAGCATCGAGACATAAGCACATAGCCTATGTATTTATGGCGATAACCATCCTTACCTTAAGTTGAGTTGATGACGATCCAAGAGTCACAAAGGAATGATCCAATAATAGTGTTAAGACCCTAAACAAACATAAATAAGAGATTAGAGAAGAAATCAGGAAGATCGGAGGTCGAACAGGTCAAAACGGAGCAAGGTTGCTGTCAGCAGCATGTTTGGTCGATGCTCCTTGGTTGATGGCATTGACCAAAGAGGATTGACCAAAAGTGGTTTCGGACAGCAAGTTGGATTTTGGTGATTTGGTCTGAAATCGGTCTTCCGGGGCTCGGATCGATCCGAAACTTGGAGGGATGATTAATAACAATGTAAGAACACTTCCTAGAAAGTATTATCACAATCCAATGGCCCAAATGAAAACCCCCAAATTGAGGTCCTATGTTCTAAAGACAAGAATCCTAGCATTCATGAGAAATCGATGTAATTGAAAGGGAAGCTAGAGAATAAGTTGGGGAATGGGTTAGGAACAAGATTACAATCAATTGCAAGCCAAAAGTTAGGCTAATCATACTCCACATTTCAGTCTACTATAAGAAATCAAGTTGTTAAGCAAAGAATCATGGTAATGCATATGCAAGGATCAAGATGCAAGTGAGGCATAACAAGAATGAAGGAAAAACAAGTATAAATGGGAAGAGACATTCATGGCAAGGTGTTTGCAAGGTTGCAACACCTTGGCCATGGTCTCATCAGTAAAGAGAAGAAGGGAAGTGAGTAGAATAGAGAGCAAGAGAGAGACTCATACCTTAGAAGATGATAATGGGGTCAAGAGACAATGATTGCAATGATTGGGGGCAAGAATCCTTCACAAGTACCAAGAGAATGCCTTGGGAAGCTTCACTCTCATTCTCAGTGGTCTAAATGAGTGTAATAGGGCTCAAAACACGAGGCTAGAATATATAGATGAGAGAATATTCCAACAGCATTTTTTACTCGAATCTGGGAAACTTTGGTCGATGCTCTTCGGTTGATGGCATCGACCAAAGAGGATCAACCAAAACAGGTTTCAGCAAAAAATCCAGAAATACTTTAGCAACTTCGGACAGGGATTCGGAGGGCTATACGGGGTCAAATTGAGTGGGGTTTTCTCCTACAAGTCCATCAAGAAGTCTAGTTTTGGGAAATATCTTTGGATTGTACATGGGAGTTCATTTGGTACTTCAACTAATTCAACCCTCTTCGATACGCAGATTTTCACTAAACACCGACAATGTACCCAAGTAAGGGGTATCATCGTCAATGTCCATGGGTTTTGTGTCAAACACCATGTCTTCCATAAAGAGGGCCCACAAGGACTTCTTCCTTCACTTCGGGACATTGGGTCTACTCTAAGGAAAAAGGTCGGATATGACTTCCTAAGGCTTCCAAAGATAAAAACACTGAAATCAAGGTCTAACATTAAACAACCCTTTCTTTAACCCAAAACAAATAGGGTGTCCTGGTTAGGTTTGGGCTGGATTTCACAGATCATGTTACATACCATGATTAGCCCTACCGTAGAGTGGGAACGTCCGAGTTTGATTGATGAAGTCTATATCTATGAAGACATTCTTTATAAAGTAGAAGACTCTTAATTTAGTTTGATTATCATTTCTTTACTTTCCTTTGAGAACAATTGTATTTTCTCTTTGACTTATGAGCTACATTCCGCTGTAACTGTGGAGTGAGATTCCGCCTCACTCTACTCCTTTTTGATTATATACACATTTGGTATTATTTTCCACACTCTGATTTCATTATCATTTCTTTCCTTATTTGGATCTCTTGTTTATATTATTTCACAATGATTATATTCTGTTCATGATTATGTTATTGCATATGTGGGAGGATGATTTCCTCGATACTTGTTCTTTGGGGCTGTGGATCACACACTCGGGTATGCCAGATAGGGTACCGGCTGGGTGGATGTGACAATGCAAGTGAATGCATTGCTGGAAAGTGTATCACTTAATGCTTCATCCAAAAGTGAAAGCAAGATAGAAAAGAAACTTGAGGAAGTCGAAGTAGTGAGAGACTTCATGGATGTTTTTCCAGAAGATTTGTGGGGTTTACCACCTGAAAGAGAACTTGAGTTCACCATAGAATTGATTCCAAGAGCCACTCCTATGTCAAAAGCATAGTATAGAATGACAACCACTGAACTGAAAAAACTACGAAACCAACTGAACGAGCTTTTAGAAAAAGGATTTATCCAACCTAGCATTTCACTTTGGGGAGTTCCAGTTTTGTTTGTAAAGAAGAAAGATGGTAGCATGTGTCTATGCATTGATTACCGAGAGCTAAATAAGTTGACCTCAAGAATAAGTACCCGCTGTCCATAACAGATGATCACTTTGATCAGCTAAAATAAGCAATGGTGTTCTTGAAGATAGACCTTAGGTCTGGATATCATCAACTTAGGTGAAGCCTAGTGATATCTTCAAGACAACTTTTAGAACTCTGTATGGTCACTATGAGTTCAATGTTATGCCTTTTAGTTTGACAAATGCTCTTGCGGTATTTATGGATCTGATGAACCAAGTATTTCATGATGTCTTGGATAAATTTGTGATCGTATTTATAGACAATATCTTGATCTACTCGAAGAATGAAGAGGAACATGTTGAACATCTTAATTTCACCTTGCAAAGATTGAGAGAGAAGAAACTTTTTGGCAAGTTTAGCAAGTGTGACTTATGGTTATCTGAGGTAGTTTTCCTCAGCCATGTGGTTTTAGCAGAAGGAATTCGTGTTGATCCTAATAAGGTCAAGGCAATTGAAGAATGGGATAGACCAAGGACTGTGACCGATATTAGAAGTTTTATGGGAATGGCAAGTTACTATCGAAGGTTTATTGAGAACTTTTCTAGATTAGTTGTTCCAATGACTAAGCTTACTAGAAAAGGGGAGAAATTCGTCTGGACTAAGCGTGTGAGAAGAACTTCCAAGAATTGAAGGATAGACTAACACGTGCCCCAGTGTTAACTATACCAGATGACTCTGATGGTTTGACAGTTCATATAGGCGCATCAAAGATTGGCTTGCGTTGCATGCTGATGCAACATGGAAAAGTAGTGGCGTATGCCTCTAGGCAACTGAAGGACTATGAGAGAAACTACCCTACTCACGATCTGGAGTTAGCAGTAGTAATCTTTGCTCTACAGATTTGGCGCCATTATTTGTTCGAAGAAAGAATTGCCATCTACACTGATCATAAAAGTTTGAAGTACTTCTTCACCTAGAAGGAGTTGAACATGCTGCAACATAGGTGGTTGGAATTGGTTAATGATTATGATTTTGATATTCAATGATAGCACCTCTGTCACAACCCCATTTTTCACAGGCTCATAACTAAAGAACCATTCCCTACGAGGTATCATATGGAAATATGCTCCAGTATCAATTATGCAATCACTCTGAGATGAGCTACCTACCATGTACAAATCTCCTATGCTACTGTCATTGTCCTTCTTTGTAGTAGAAGATGATACCTCATCTCTCTTTTTTGGGCCTAACTTTTACTTTTGCAATCCTTCCTTAGATGTCCAACCTTTTTGCACTTCCAACACTTTACTCCAAATTTGTCTTGGGATTTTAGATCTTCCCCTAGATTTACTTCTATCACCGAAATTTAGATTTCTCACTGCTTCTCCCTCTAACCACTAGAGCCTCATTCATGGTTCTTTCAGAACCCATCTTTCTCATCTCCTTGGACAACATGGCTGCAACTACAGTCTCAAAAGATAGTTTGCACCAGAACCAATCGAAATAATTACATGCTCCCATGAGTTAGGCAGTGACAAAGTAAAGTACAAGCTTTATCTTTCTCATCCTGAATAACATCTATAGATGCAAGTTGACCACATATAGTATTAAATTCATTTAAATGCTCAGAAGATGAATCACCTTCACTCATCTCCATATTGTGTAGCTTCTTTCACAGAAAAAGCCTATTCACGAGTGACTTGCTTTGATAAAGGCTTCCCAGCTTCGTCTAGAGATCCTTTGTTGTCTTCTCAGAAGTCACGTTCACCAAAACATTATTAGCAAGGCCCATCTAGATTAGACTACGAACCTTCCGATGGTTCTTTATCCATTCCTTCATGTCAACAGATATAGCCGCCTCAAATGATCCATCTTCAGTAGTTTTTGCTAGCACAGATGGTTTATTGTCTTCAACCACGTACCACAAATCTCTATTTACAAGCAAAGCCTCTTTAACTTCCATAATTCAAAACCCTTTCCTCTGAACTTCTCCACCTTGATTTGTGATTGACCAATCAACATTTTTCACAGACAAATTTGCGGATTATTCTTCACCAAGAAAACCCTATTTCAAATTCTAATATGCAAAAGAAAAGTAACCTGATCGCAGAACCTGGTGCTCTAATACCAAATGTTAGGATTAGAGCGATCAATCACACACAATCAAACATAAAACAAGGAAGAAAGAGATACAAAATTTACTCGTGTCTGTCGGCAACACAATGTGAAGCATGAGTCATACCCAACACACACTGTGAACTAGGGATACATCTTCAAGTAACCCACAATTCTCCCAACCTCCTAGCCTTGTAGGACTAGAATGTTCCCAAGTACAATGCAAATAATATAAATCCCAAGTGCAAAATGTAAGAATTAAAACTTCTCCCTGTAGCGCAGAATTAACAAATGTAGAGTAATCATGAAAATTTTTGTCATTTAGGCTAACAGCAAGTTCTTGACAACATGACTAGCCCAGTACAACTAAATTGATTGATGAAAAGTTTTACTTTCTTCAAAACCAAAGAATTATAACAAAAAATCTCTAGCCAAGCAAAGAGGAGTGGAAATATGGCATTTGAGAGCTTACCTTAATTTTCCAACCAAAATTCCTTTGTCTTTCTTCCTATATCTAAGAGCCTTTGTCGACATTCTTGAAGGGTGTAGTCGCCAATAGTTACTGGGCACTCACACTAAGAATTGACAAAGATTGTATTCCCATTACCAAGTGTGTTTGAAAAATCCAGATAGAGTTGGTTGTGTCCAAACTAATTTGGATCGAAACCTTAAGGTTGTCTGGCCAGTAGAGTCGGCATCGGCTGCTGGGGGCCTAAGGGCTAGCGCCAATTGCTCAATGGAGGAGGGTTGGCTATGGTATGGCTTCGGAGACACTTGTTTCGATCTCAAACAAAAATAGCATAGCTCCTGCTTGCTTGGTATCAAACCAAGGACTAGTTTTTGGCGTTCTCATAACGCTAAAGATCAGCACAAAATAGCATTTGGTTGGGTTGTTGTTCTTTCATTTTCAAAAAACAAATCTGTCCAATTTACATGTCTAAGAAAGCTTTTTGCAAAACAACTTTGACTTGTTTCATTGTTCTCAAAAACAAAAAGCAAGTCAAAATTCCTTCAAAGAGGGACATTCAACCCAAACTTCATTCAAACACAACTTCGAACTCCTTCCCGCTTTTATACGAATTCTTTTTTTAATAAAAAGTATTCATCATCTCAAGTGTTATCAACACAAATTTTACCAAATTGTCTAAATTGTGCTCAGACCACCGTTTTTCATAAAAACACTAGAAAACCATTCTCGCAAAGAACATCTTATCAGAAAAGACCATTACCAGATGCACATTAAGGCTCAATTTGTTTGCAAAGGTGGGGTGAGAAAAAAGGGTGGAAAAAATAAACATGTGGGCCCTATATGTAATGGGGTGGGGGAGAAGAAAGGAAATGAAGGGATTTTGTGGAAAAATATTAAATGTGAGTCTTGTTTTGTTGTTTTCCACTTTTTTTTTCACAGAATCTCTCTTATTTTGTAGGGCTTTGAAAGGGCATGGGGTGGAAAAGTTAGCATACCACCTCAATTTTTTTACCTTAGTGAACCAGACAAAGTACACTTTGGGATTTCATAGAAAAGTTTGTTTTTTCAAAATTTTTCTCACCCCACTTTTATTCTAGCAAACAAAGCCTAAAAATCTAATAGAAAAAGAGGAGGAAAATAAAAAAAAAATTTATAAAAGAAAGTAAATTACTATTTTAATGTCACTTATAACTACTAGAGTCACATGTGTTTTAAGAACCACCACCATAAAATAAAATAAAAAATAAAAAAAAAGAAGAAGATAGAACATAATTTTTCTAGAAAAATTGAAAACATGTCTCAACTTGTTTTTGGCTTTTGAATTTTTTAAATCTTTTTTTTTTTTCAAAAAATAGGCTGTATTAATTGTACCTTGTTATAAAATGAAGAAATATATTCAAGACAATAAAGAAAATTAAGACAAGATGAGTTCAACTCTTCTATTGAGTTATTTATTATATATTTATAATGGAACTAGCATTTTCTCTGGATATGGAAATATCGAGTCTACAAAGAAATATAATATATGATTCTCACACACAATAAGATGATCTTGATATAGAATGATGATGGACTGCTAAGATCTTTGATTAATATGGGAATGCGGATTGCCAATATCGCACCATGAGATGGTTGAGATCTTCATTTAGAAGTTACATCTTTTAGTATGATCTCTTTGGAGGTGATGGATATCCATAATCAATATTATTTATAACACTCCCCCTTGGATGTTCATTAATAGATAATGTACCTCTTAAAACCTTATTAAGAAGAAAAAAACCCCTATGGGAAAAAACCCTAGTGAATGAAAAAGAGTATACATATTTAAATAACACATATTGGTAGCTCCTTCATTAAAACCTTACTAGGAAAACCTAGTGGGACAAAACCTGTAAAGGGAAAAAGAATGCAACACGTATATTACTCCCCCTGATAATAACATTATTGAGTATCTTTGAGTATGCACATCATAATCTCATATACCAATTTCTCAAAATTTGAAGTAAGCAATGCTTCAGTAAATAAATCTGTCAAATTATCATTTGAACGAATTCAATGAACATCGATTCATCATTTTGTTGAAGATCATGAGTGAAGAATCTCCCCCTCATCTTGGAAAAACTAATTCATCAAAATTATAATCAACAAGTCTAGTTTTAAATAAATCTCCAATCAATCATTGACAATATATTGAATTATATAAAGAGATTCATATCAACATGTATTCTCGACTTTATTTGGGGACTCATCTTTGTACTCTGTGGTGAAGTAATTGGAACATAAACCGCACGTCCAAAAAATTCTAAGAGTAGAAATATTTGGCTTCTGACCTTAAGGCTACGTTTGTTTGTTGGAATAAAGGTGGGGTGGGAAAATTCTTGAAAAAAGCAAACTTTTCTTACTTTCTTTTAAATTCCAAAAGTGTAAATTGTTTGGTTGCTTAGGGTGGGAAGTGAGAGACAAGTTTCCTTGAATCAATGAAACTTGTCTGGTGATGTAGCAACCCAACTTTCTCACCCCAAGCCTTTTTAAAACCCCACAAATTTGACGGGATTTTCTAGAAAAGTTTGGAAAAGTTAAAAGTGGGACCCACCACTATCACTTTTTTACAGAACCCTTTTATTTCCTTTTCTTCTCCTTCGCCCCACTACAAATGGGGCCCACATTTTTTTTCCCACATTTTTTTCTCCCCAATTTATGGCAACTTATTGGCTTGATACATGCAAGTAATGTTGCATATAAAATAACATATCCCATGTTGACATGAGATTTTCTTCTCATAATGATTTAGCTATTAATTCGAGACATTTAATAAATCGTTTTGCTAAATCATTTTGGATATAAAAATGAGCAATAGATTATTCAACTATAACTTCAATTATTATACAGGAATCATAAAGCCTGAGATATAAATTCACCAGCATTATCAAGACAAATTCTCTTTATCTTATAATCTATAAATTGTGCCCTTAATCTAATTATTTGAGTAAGCAATCTCGCAAATATCAAATTACGAGTTCATAATAACATACATGTGACCATTTTATAAATGCACATACTAAAATTATATATTATCTGAATGATCCACATTATAGGTGAATGGACTTATATATTTCACCTTATATACATTCAAAAACTATAAGGGATCCAATCTAATTTTAGCTGATGATGATCTATTAATAAATTTTCTTTAAGAACAAGCAGTATAAGAAAATTTATTGAATTGAAAAAACCTATTGGTTATTCAATGAATAATCATATGAATTTTTAATAATTTTTCACATCATATTTGATCCGGGATGGTCCAACCGATCATGCCAAATAATAAAGTTATCGGAATCAATATTCTTTTGATTTACCAAAGCATGTGTTTTAACTATACGAATATTCATGTAATACAAACTGAGAGACAAGATCTAACTCTTTTGTAGTAATGTATAGATATTCACTTTTACCATTATTTATAGTCTCCATATGATAACTATTTTGATAAATATCTTTGAAACTTAATAAGTTTCTTTGAGACTTACTACAAAATAATGCTCTATTTATAGCCAATTTGGTCTCCAGATAATAATAGATTAGTTCTTCCGGAGCTCTTAATCAATGTTGCATTACCAATTATTGTACGAACATTGGCTTACGCATTATTGAATAAGAGAAATATTTTTACTCTCTCAGTATAATATTCGTCGTAGCACATTAGGAAATATTCACATTATTCATCAAAATGAAGGAAAAAAAAAACACACACACACACACATAAAAAAATGTGGAAAGTCAATATAAAATAAATAGAAAAAAAAATCAAATTTTAGACAAATTAACATATGAGATGGGATTTAAGGGGAAAAGAATTACAAACTAATATAATATCAATTTTATTTTTATTTGAACTCTATTAACATAACCAAATCTTCAATTATTATCTTTAAATGAGTCTATTGCATCGATATGTATAGTATCTGTGAGGCTATCAAAATCATCATATAAACAAAATTTGCTTCTGATGCGTCCAAAATCTACTTAGCCCTTAGATCTCCTTAGAATGACCTGCAAAATGAAAGCGTCAGATGTGGCTCGACCACTGGGGTCGGGAGTTCACCTCCGAAGGCTAAGTTAGTCGATGAACTTAACCACACTCTGCTAGAAGCGTAGAGCTAAGGAATGAATAACTGGAAAACGATTTAGATCATAAGCATCTGAGTGTTTATGTCCAAATGTGTGTATATCTCCTCCCTTACCTTGTAGGTAAGTGATGTTTATATAGAGTGTACCTTCGAATCTTCTTCGTTGGATGTATTTGAGCCTTCTTCGGATAGTCGTTGGATTCTAATAGTTAGATCCGTTGAGCGATAGACTTCTACTAGTTTGAACTAGTAGAGGACTCCTGAGATAACCTCACGGTTATCTGATGATTATCCCTTCAACAGCGATAAGTGACAGCCGCCAAGTTGTGTTTGCCATCATCAACCTAATCCATAAGTTGGATTAGGGCGTGCTTGTTGTTGATTTAGTTTTCTTCCTCAGCAAGCTACCTCCTGGACCCGACTCGCTATGAAGCGAGTCAATTCCTTTCGTCCCGACTTGAGTCGAAGGTCAAACCAAGTATGAACCAGGTTCGATCATATTTTCTCCACATCACGAGCCCCCCAGACCAAGCGTTCGGTCGATCCCGAGGGCTTGGTTTTTAACTGGGTTCCTCGTCAAGCAATAGTCTTTGCATATCCCACTAAATGTCATATCACATTTAATGCGGTGGTCACTTTTTCCTCGAGCGTTGTGAGGGCGATGCCACACGTCCTTTTGTAGTCGAACAATCGTGGCTCACATAACCCAAGCGACAGTTTCCGAACGCCTGTTTTGGATTCGTGAGTTCAAACTTTCAAACCGTCTTTAAATCTCGATCGTCGATGCTGAATCAATCTCGATCACTCACATCCTCGAACACTCGTGCGGGTGCTTAAAAGCGGTTCGTTGTCTTCGTAGGTTTCATTCTTCTTGTCTTGGAATTTTGAAACCTCGTCGTCTCCTTCGCGCCTTCTCGTTCTCAAGCTTTTTGCCTTATTGAATCAGTAAGTTTACTGATCCCTTTGCAAAGTTAACTTCCTGTCTCCAGGTTTTTCATTTTCTTTTTGTACCGTACTGAGACTTTAGTAATGGAGGACAATAGGGTTTCTTCTGAAGCTTCCTTGTGCCCGATGCTAGTAATAGTGATAATTGTAACGAGGCCTTTGTTTCCCTTCCCTTTGAGCAGTCGGATAGTGATAATAAAACCCTAACTGCTCTCTGGCGTGACTTCGTAGAAGTTAACCAGAAGAGATTAGAAGGAAAAGCTGAAACTTCTTCCGTTCCTCCTGAGTCTGGACCATCCATGACTCCTAGGGTGACCGCAGAGTCTTCTGGGCAGTAAAAACAAACTTCCAAAACTAGTGGTAGACCTGATTCTGTTGCCTCCTCGTATAAGGAGGAAACTCTTCTTTTGGCCATTCAGGGTTTTGATTATCCTTCCTCTTACCAACTTAGGGCTCCAAACCCTGATGAGAGGGTTGATTCGACCCTTCCAGGCGAATTTTCCCTATATATAGATGCACTGGAAAGCGGGGTTCGCTTTCCTTTCTTTAATCCTTTATTTGCAGCCATCCTGAATCACTGGGATATTTGCCCTGGAATGCTCCTTCCCAATAGCTGGCGTCTCATCGTCGGCTTCTTGGGTTTATGTTTTGAACTTGGCATTACGCCTTCTCTTGCTCTTTTTGTGCATTTTCATCTTCTTTCTATCTCCCATCCTCCCGGTTGGGGTGTGCTTTCCAAGCGCAACAAAACTAAGCTTAACTGGAGGGGCAACATTCTTGCTAAAGGAATTTGCCCTTCCAATCACAAAGGATGGCGCAAGCGATATTTTTTCTGTCGAGCGCCTCAATCAGATCTCAACTTCTTGACTGTCTGGAAACAGTATACTTCATACTTTGAGGGTAACTGGGTCCTTCTCCTATCCAAAGAAGACAAAACGGTTGTCAGGAAGATCAAATCAATTCCATGGTATCAAGAGATACATGGATATGAGATGGAATACAACTCCATCCTCCAGTACTGGGGACTAGCTCATCGTGAGCTTCTTAACCATCATCCTTCAATTTCTAAGAATGATATGTCTTTTTGCAATCCTGATTTTTGTCCTTCTTTGCAGTGCCACTAAGAATGAACCCCGAAAATCTTCGGGCAAAGGTTGCTAGGGACATTGTGACAGCTAAGCAACGGTCGCCTCGAGCCTTGACTACTGAACAAGTGGTTTCAATTCCCTCTCCCGACCCTTCCTACAAGGGTATTAGGAACTTGAAGCCCGTGGTTGATGCTTCGGGAAAAGGGAAAAAACCAATGGTGGAAGAGTCTGGTATCTCCTCCACCACTCGAACTAAAAGGAAGCACGATTCGGTTGATGCCTCCTCCCAGAAAAAATCCAAAAAGAATGAAGATTGTGATGAGATCTTCATCCCTCAGTCGACACTGAAGCAGACTGATAGGGCAACACAAGACCTTGAGAAAGCTGCAGAATGGAGTTCTCTTGGTCTTCTGCCTGCTGATCGTTAGGCCTTTGAAGCCCTGGACGATGATGCCCTTGTTAGTCACTCCACAAGGTACCGTCCCTCCTGATCTTTCATTAATTGCTTTTCATAATTTCTTATGAGTTCTTCTGATGATCTCCTCGTCCCCAGGAATGCTGTGTTGAGCTTTTACCAACACATGGAGGCATTGAGCCGATTTGGTCGCAATGGCTCCTTGCTGCAAACCTGTGAAGAGAATTTGGCGAAGGCCAATTCTGAAATAGACCGGCTGAAGGCAACAGCCGAAGAGCTGCAGGTGAAGCACGATGAGGAGATGAATTCCTTGAAAAAGGCCCTCGATTCTTCAAAGGCCTGCGCTGTTGCTGCCGAGCGCAAGGCTAGGAAACAGAAGAAAGCTGCCACGCTATTCGGTGACAGTCTTGAGTTTAAGGCCATAGAGAATGAACGTATACTGAAGATGGCCATTCTTAGCAAACCCGAACACATCAAACCAGAGCTTCGAAGGGATTGTGTTCGGAAGTATTTGAACAGCGTTCCTTTTTCTAAACTGCTGGGCGCCTTCAACCTTCAAGCTTACCGCGTGGGGCAGAATGATGTTTGGGAAAAGATCCTCGAATCTGATCCTTCCTTTGACAATACTCCATTTCGTGAGGTGTGTCACAAAGAAGTCTTTGGGAAGCTTAAGTTGGCCTTCCCATACTGGGCTTTGGGAGAGGATGATCCTTTTCCAGCTGACCCGAATTATGAGGAATATCTTGCTGATTCCCCACCCCTTGAAGAGAAAATTCACAGCCTGCTGCTGAAAAGAAGACTGATGAAGACGATCCTGCGAAAGATTCCTTAGTCAATAATGAAGAAGAGTCTTAGGTAGTCAGGGTTTTTTTTTTTTTTTTTTTGTAAAGCTTGACCCTCCATAATCAATGAAAATAGAACTTTTCCAATGATTGCCTTAATATTTCCTCCTCCTATCTCCAAAAGCTTGTCTTGGAAATAAAATATAAATGATATAACTTATCACTTATCACTTAACTCCTTGTATCTTGACGAGGGATGACCTTTGGGATATCGTGAAGAGGCGTTCGGGAGAGATGTTTCAGCTTCCAGCTTTTACATATTCTCAACTGCTCCTTCATTTATTACGAAGTCCAAAAGTTTCCCTACCTTTGTGTACCACTCACTTCTCCCAACGAGTTGGAAAAATAAATATCATTTAAGTGGTGGCGCAACGGTTTGAGGTATTCTCGTACCAGGTGCATATTTCCACGTGGCCTTCCTCTGACCGTCGACCTTACTTTTTGAAGAACTCGAAGCGTTTCTTCGATCCGGTCCTTCGGTTGCCTTTGGCTTTTAACTTTTGCCTCACTTCTTGAGGCTATTTAAGTTCCTCAAGGGTACTTTTCATTTATCCTGCTATCTGCAAGTTAGATTTGCAGAACAAAACGACATTCCGTCTTCATTTGCCGCGTTCGTACTTTTCGTATTCCAGCAATATTTTCGATCAGCATCTGAACAAGTAAGCTTTTACTTTGCCCATGTCACGAATCTCTTCTCCTTCTCCCTGAGTGAACTTCACAGTAGTAATACTTGGGGTTCACTTAATGGGTATTTGAGAATTAGGGTTTTCCCTTTTTTTTAATGTTGTTGGATTTTCGTATTGATACTGCCTTTTCTGTACTTGCAGTGCCTCCTAGAATCGATCTGAGCTTTATTAGGGCAAAGTCCTGCAAGAAGACTATCTCAGTACCGACGCAGGTTGCTGCCAGTGCGGTGATTGCATCTGATGAATCTTCTAAGCGTAAGGAGACTACTGTTGGTGAATCTTCAGATCAAGATTCCCACGTTTTTGATGTTTCTTCTACGCTCCCTCCACCTGAAGAGACCGTTCGATCTTCCCAGGAAGATCTTGATCCTTCCATCGTTGCCTGTGCTGTTGATGTCACTGTTGAAGAAACCATTCGGGATTCTTTGAAGGAGACCCTTCAGACATCTGAGGCAACTATGTTGGCATCTGACGAAGGCGCGGTCCCAGCAGTTGCTGCTTCTATTTCCAACTCTAGTGCTTGTTTGGCATCCTCTTCCTCTCCTTCTTTGGAGCCGAAGGATTTTGCCACTAGGAAGCACCGTCAGTTGGCGGATGATATAGCTCATCCTTCTCTTGATGTAGCTCATCCTTCTCCTCCTTTGAGGAAGTCTGAATTAGTGTCAAACGAGTTTGACAAAGCGTTGGAGTGGTGCATTGCTGCTCAAATGCCTAGCCAGAGCAGAGTTCTTTCCAAACTTCCAGACGATGACTTTATGAAGTCACTGGTGATGTAAGTTTTTCTTCATTATCTTTTGATGCTGAAGATTATTCTTTTACTCCTGTCTAACTAGGAAGTTGTTTGCAGGAGTCTCACTGGCAACTTCCACAACCAAGTGGAAGCAGCCTCTAGACTCAGTAAACTGAGTAATGAAGTTTCCAGGCTTCGGGAAGACTCCAAAGCTAAGGACGTTGAAATTGCTTGCCTTAGGAAATTTGCTTGGGAGGTTGCAGGAGAAAAGAACTCTGTGATTGAGCGTCTCCACTCAGATTTGGATGATGCCAGGGAGAAGATCCGGCGGTTGGAACAAGAAGTAGGAAAGTCAAGGGATAAAGGATCTGAAGTGTTACCACAAAGGCAAGCTAACATTCCCTTGCCCGAATCCCTTCCATCTGACGTTCACAGAACTTGCATCTTCAAGTATTTGCACAGTAAGCCCTTTGTTGACATGCTGAATGCTTATAACTTGCAAGCATACTGGGATGGCGAAAACGAAGTATGGGAATCGATATTAAGGAAAGATCCTCATTTCGACACGACTCCCTTCAGTGCTGATTGTCATCCTGAAGTGTTTGCCAAGCTGGGTCTTCCTTCCCCTGACTGGACCAAGGATAAGATTGATCCTCCGCCCCTGGATCCTGATATCATGCATTATCTCGATGATTCCCCTCCTTATGCTCCTCTCCAAGGATTCAGTTATGAAGAACTTGGCCTAAGTACAGGTTTCATCAGAGATCAAACTTCTTCCGATCAAGCTGGATAAAGAGTATGGAATTGTAGAGGATTTTGATAACATGCTTTTTCCTGACTCTATTCTCCTTCTTCCTGAATTTGTGTTGCTTCTTGACTCTGTATTACTTCTGGCAAAGTTCTTTCAATCTTGTAACTTCTTGATGATGTCTTTCTTATTTGACTGACTGAAGATTGTACCCTAGCACTTGTTTTTATATATGCTGGTTGTAAAGGTCGGCCTCTTCTGGTCGTTTTAAGAAATAAAGAATTGAACTTCATCCTTGAACTTTGCTAGTCATTTGAGTCATTGTTGCAGTAGGTCTTATAATGCCTTTACTTAGAGATTTTCGAAGAAATTCAATAAGTCTGAGAAGGAACTCACTTAGGTTTTAAACCGATGCCTTGTAGAAGGAACTCACTCGGGTTTTACACCGATGCCTTTACTTAGAGATTTCCGGAGAAATTCAATAAGTCTGAGAAGGAACTCACTCGGGTTTTAAACCGATGCCTTGTAGAAGGAACTCACTCGGGTTTTAAACCGATGCCTTGTAGAAGGAACTCACTCGAGTTTTAAACCGATGCCTTGTAGAAGGAACTCACTCGGGTTTTAAACCGATGCCTTTACTTAGAGATTTTCCGGATTCAATAAGTCTAATAAGGAACTTACTCGGGTGTTAAACCGATGCCTTGTGGAAGGAACTCACTCGGATTTTCATCCGATGCCTTGACTTAAGAAATTCCGAAAAAATACAATAAGTACGTGAAGGGACTCACTCGAATTCTCATTCGATGCCTTGTGTCTGGATCTGTTCTTGAGTGTGGTGTATGATGCCCCCCAATCAAAAGATAGTTGTTGAAACCAAAAATTGCATTGATTGAGTTGAAATTTCTTACATCACGAACAAAATTGATAATCTTCAAGGATAAAAAATTTTCAGATGCCTGGCATTCCACAAACGATCCAACTCTTTCTGGGTTGTCATGTTCTTCAGCTTGTAAGCTCCCAAACCGACTGGTTTTATAACCATATATGGTCCTTCCCAAGAAGGGTCCAATTTTCTTTGATGGCGTGGATCTGAAGCTAACGTATTTCTCAATACCAAATCCCCTGCTAAGTACCGACGATTCCTTACTCGGGTATTATAATGTGACGCTATCCTCCGTTGATAATGTTGAGTTTGTGCTATTGCCTTTGCCCGAACTTCATCCAACAAATCAAGACTATCAAGCAGTCCTTGCTCGTTCGCTTTTTCTTTGAACTCTCTGTCCCGCAGTGTTCCCGCCATTACTTCCACAGGTGCCAATGCTTCGGATCCATAAGCCAACCTGAATGGAGTTTCTCCTATGGGTGTTCGAACCGTAGTTCGGTAGGCCCACAGTACATTATGCAGTTCTTTGACCCATAAGGCTTTATCGGCCTCAAGTCTTCTCTTTATTCCCTCAAGTAGCGTTCGGTTAGTAACCTCTACTTGTCCATTACTCTGGGGGTATGCCACTGATGACATACGATGCTCGATCATGTAAGTTCCACAAAATTGCTTGAATTGTGGACAGTCAAATTGGGTACCATGATCAGTAACAATTATCTTCGGCATCCCAAAGCGATATATGATTGACTAAAGTATAAACTTCTCCACCTTTCTTTCAGTGATTGTTGCCAAGGCGATGGCCTCAACCCATTTAGTGAAATAGTCAATTGCTACTATTATATATTCTCTTCCGCCTAAAGCCTTGGTGAATTTACCCATGATATCGATTCCCCACATCGCAAAAGGGATGGGATCTAGAATTGACGTCATGGTTTCCGTTGGGCGTTTGGATACTGTAGCATGGACTTGACAATTGCTACACTGGCGAACATATTCCATAGCAGCTTGTTGGATCTTAGGCCAATATAACCCAAGTCTTAAGATTTTGTGGGCCAGGGCTCATCCACCCATGTGAGGGCCACAAATCCCTTCATGTACTTCGGCCGAGCCGATTCTTGCTCCTTCAGGACCTAGACATCTCAGAAGGGGTCCAGAATAAGATCTTCTGTACAACCTTCCATTTTGCATAATGAACCTTGCCGATCGTACCTTGACTAATCTTGCCTCTTTTGAATCCTCTGGTAGTTTATCATCTCTCAGGTATTCCACTATTGGATCCATCCAGCAACGCTCTACTTCAATGTAGGAAATTTATTTCTTGTGATAACTTGGAAATGTTATCTCTTCAATGTAGACCGAAGGGTCTAAATTTTTCTCTTTGGCATTGGCTAATCGGGATAGTTCATCTGCCACTGTGTTTTCTGTCCGTGGAATTTGACATACCTTCAAATTCCTGAATTCTTTTTGCAATGCTTGCACAATCTCTTGATATTTCTGCAAGCGAGGTTCTTTAATACCATACTCACCCTGAACTTGATTGACAATAAGCTGAGAATCACTATAAATAGTTACATCTCACACGCCAATGCTTTTGACAATCTAAGCCCAGCAATCAGGGCTTCATATTCTGCTTCATTGTTGCTAGCTTCGAATGCAAATCTCAATGCATATCGAATGATGAATCCTGTTGGACTCTTCAAAAGAATTCCAGCTCTTGCTCCGTCTTTATTACTCGAACCGTCCACATATACTTCCCAAATGGTTGGTATAGTTGGCTCTTCAACAATGTTTTCCATTGGTGCAGTAGTTTCTACTACAAAATCGGCTAGTGCTTGAGCTTTGATTGCCGTTCTAGGCTTAAAGCTTATTTGAAACTCACTGAGTTCAACCGACCAGGTCACCATCCTTCCAGACAAATCAGGTTTACGAAGAACTTTACTACGAGGGAAAGTTGTAAATACCTCTATCGAGTGAGCCTGAAAGTATGGCCGTAGCTTCCTAGCTGCTGTCATGAGAGCTAGAGCCTGCTTCTCGATCTAAGAATACCACGTCTCCGCATCAAGTAAAACGTGGCTGACATAATAAATTGGCCACTACTTCTTATCCTTCTCCCGAACGAGTACCGCACTGACCGCTGAAAGGGATGCTGCTAGATATAGCTGTGAAATTTCTCCCTTTTCGGGTCGGGACAAAAGCGGTGGTCTTCCCAGTGTTTCCTTTAATTCCTCAAAAGCTCTCTGGCACTCTTCAGTCCAATTCGCTTCCTTGCTTCCCCTCAAATCTTTAAGTGCCTTAAAAAACGGTAGACACTTTTCTCCAGATTTTGAGATGAAACGGTTCAGAGCAGCAATTCTCTCCGTCAAGCACTGTACATCCCGAACAGTTTTTGGGGCTTCCATATCAATTAAAGCTTGTATTTTGGCTGGATTAGCCTCAATATCCCTCTGTGACACCATAAAGCCCAAGAATTTGCCTAAAGATACTCCAAAGGCGCATTTCTCCGGATTCAACTTCATTTGATATTTTCGCAGTACTGCGAATATTTCTGTTAAATCTGCAATATGCTTTGCCCTTACAATGCTTTTTACCAGCATATCATCTACATAAGCCTCAACATTTTTCCCGATTAGGTCCTTGAATATCTTGTTGATGGCCCTCTGATATGTAGCTCCTGCATTTTTCAGGCCAAACGGCATGACTTTATAATAGAAGCTTTCACGATCAGTCATGAAAGCCATAAATTTTTCATTCTCCTTATTCATGAGGCTCTGGTTATACCTTGAGTAGGCATCCATGAAACTCAAAGTTTCATATCCTGCAGTTGCATCTATCAAGAGGTCAATCCTGGGCAACGGATAGCAATCCTTAGGACAAGCCTTATTGAGGTCGGTGTAGTCTGTACACATCCTCCACTTTCCATTCGCCTTCTTGACCATTACCACGTTGGCTAACCAAGTTGGGCCTTCAATTGGTTCTATGAAACCAAAACTCTTCAGTTTTTCGACTTCGCCCAGAACGGCTTCGTACTTTTCTATGGAGAAATTTCTCCTTTTTTGGATAACTGGCTTCACCTTTGAATCTATCAAGAGTTTATGCTCTGCAACATTTCAATCGATTCCTGGCATGTCTTCAGCAGACCATGCGAATACATCACTATTTTGTTGAAGAAAAGACTTCAACTCTCCTTTGAACTCTTCCAGCTACTCAAATCCGATGTAAGTAATCCTTTTGTGTATTATCAGTAAACAACTGGATTTGCTCTAGCTTTTCTACCGGCTCGGGCCTTTGCATTTCTGCTTTTTCCCGATCATCCCGTACTTCTATTGGTAGGGCAGTCACCTTCCTTGGGCCCTCCTTGTCCTTCAAATAGGCAACATAACATTGTCGAGAGATCCTCTGGGTCGATGAAACTTGACCAATTCCCATCTCAGTCGGGAATTTTATCTTCAGGTGCTTCGTAAAGACAATAGCACCTAACTTGGACAAAGATGGCCGCCCGAGGATAACATTGTAAGCTGGAAGTTCCCGAACCACCAAAAAATTTATTCGGACGGTAGCTGTCACATCCACCCAGCCGGTACCCTATCTGGCATACCCGGGATGTGATCCACAGCCCCGAAGATCCATAGTTCAGGGACCACATAATCCACATCGACGATAATACAATCATGAACAGATAATAATCATAAACTAACAATGAATGATCATGGAATTCAGAAATAAAGTGTCGACATAATCCAGAGTGCGGAAATAAATATCAAATCAGATAAATTAAGAAGGCAGTGGGCGGAATCCACTCCTTCACCAAACGGAAGTGAGGTCAAAATTTAGTTAAGTACAAGTCTCAAGTTATAAAGGTAAGTTAAAGTTATTACAATTCTTCTAAGTATACTGTCACAAAAGAAGGGGTAACTACTCATAAGTCTCCTCCATAATAAATATATCTTCTTCAAAGTTGAGGACCATGGAGACCCAACATGACTGCTCCCATACAACTCCGGGGCTAACCCCGGTACGCCCGGTAATCTTCTTCGGTATGGTCACCGAAGTCTTCAACGTAGCCAGCCCTCCGGATGGTAGTATGAGGTATCCGGGTCCGCCTCGGGAGAGGGTGCCATCGAGAGTAATCACCTGCAAAATAGCCTAACAAAATATTGCAACGAAAAGGAATGAGTTCAAAAGAACTCAAAGCAAGGAAGTTATCTCACCACACATAAACCACAAGATAATCATAAAATGATGCAGATGATATGAGGCATATAATGCAATATGACTTTATTCTAAGTATGCTGGTCATCTATGGTAGACATGCTTTAAGTCATAGCACCATACTTCTTTAGGTAGTCTCGAGTCACTCATCACCGGGGGAATTGGGTCCCGCATCCCTCTCGGACAAATCCATGGTTGGGGTTTCGGTCACCGCTCTCTCACATCACCGTTTGGTCTAAGTATTGGCGCATGTCGGGTATAGCCTAGCCCAATGCAAGTCATCTACTTAATCATATCATGCCAGTTCCGAGATACTTCCATTCCTCCCCTCTCGGGATCCTTTCCGGTATCCTTCACACTAGAGTCACGGATATTACTCACCGGACTCATCAACCCTATTGGTCATCCAAAAATGGTAAACGGGAAGCTCTCACGTCCCTCTCACGGATCATTTCACCGGTCTTGAGTGCCCGTGAGCCCAAGTCTAGCCATTTGTAACCCTACCAATAAATGGCCCCTTTCGGGTAACCGTAATGCCATTTATGTCCTCTCACGGAGTGGATACCGGTCTTGAGCGCCCACAAATCCACACTACTACCACGGGTTGTTCGGTCTCAATGCCCTTCCGAATCGGGTCTGATATGATAGGGACATCCTAGCCATACATCTAGACAAATCCTATGCATGTCATTCAATAACCCGGAAAGCGTCAATGGACACCTTCGGAGAACATCCCATACTATTCCCTCCGATGTCCAAGGACAGAAGCACCAGTAGGGTACCCCTCAATCCCAAGTTATACTTAAGCAATCACATGCCCAAGTTCTTCATATCAGTTCACAAGATATAACGTCATAATAAACATTCAATTCATGACATTGACATAAGTCATCATATATTGAAATTGATAAACATGATAAAACATTGAAGTAATATAATGTAAACACAAAGCTACCGTTAAAAGACATATGTAGCAAGTCTAACACGATAAGAATATGAAATAGAAACTATATTTACTAGGTTAGGAATACCAAGTCAAGATTTCCATATCCTAGGTAATTACATCGATAACTATCCTTACCTTGAATCGGAGAAGAGAATGGTCCAAGATCACCAAAGATGGCCCAAATAGTCTTAAAGTCCTAAACAAGCATATATGAAAGGTTAGAGAAGAAATCGAACAATCGGAGATCAAACGAATCGAATCGGGCAAAAGTTGCTGACAAGAACTCTATTGGTCGATACATTTGGTCGATAGTATCGACCAATAGTATCGACCAAATCAATTCCAGGACGGACACAAGCTAGCTTTTCGGATTCTTGCTCGATTTGGTCTTCCGGGTCTCGGATTGACATGAAACTTGGAGGATAGTCTAAGCACAACATGGGGACACTAATTATCAAGAAACTTTCATAATCCAATGGTCCATTTGGAAATCCCCAAATTGACATATTAAGGTTAAGAGTTGTAGATCATGGCATTGGCTATATCTCAATGCAAATTAGGGGAAAACATGGGGGATTAGGTAGGGAATCGTTTAGAAGTAACATGGAGTACATATGCAAGGTATAGATTAGGTTAATCATGAGCTTCATCTCAGTTTTGGTAAATAAAGCAAGTTGGTAAGCAATAAATCATGGAAATGTGTAGTCAATGATCATGAGGTGAATCAATCATAGTCATATCGGTGAAAACATCATTGTATGGGGTTTAGAAGGTTCATGGCAAGGTGTATGCAAGGTTGCAACACCTTGGCCATGGTCCCAACAGTAAAATAGAGAAAAGATGAGTGAGAAAGTGATTAGGAGAGAGAGTCGTACCTTTAAAGTGGAACAAGAAAGTAGGAATGAGTGGTTGGCAATGATTGATGAAGAAGATGCTTCACCACTACCAAGGAGGAGTTCTTGGGAGGCTCTCTCACGTTCCCAGATGTTAAAAATGCGAGAATAGGGCTCCAGTCTCGAGGAATAAATAAATAGAAAAGAATATTCCAAGAATCTTTAAATCTGGGCTCAGCAGACTTGTTGGTTGATACCTTTGGGCGATGGTATCGACCAATAGTATCGACCAAAACAATCTCTGCAGAAATTTTACAGAATAGTTCAGCAACTTTAGGTGCGGACTTGGAGAGCTATACAAGGTCAAATTGCATGGGGTTTTCTCCTACAGTTCACTCAAGAGGTCTAGTTTTAGGGAGTACCTTCGGATTATGCACAGGAGTCCGTTTGCTATTTCAACTGTCTCGCTCTTCATCAGTGCGCAGATTCTAACTTAGCACTGGTAATGTGCTCAAGGAAGGAGCAGCATCATCAATGTCCATAAACTGGAATCCCGACATTACGTCATCAACCAGTAGGGCCCATAAGTCCCTCCTACCACCACTTCGGGTCTTTGGACCTACAAATATAACAATGACCGGGTCGGGTCAAGGTTAGGTAAAAGCTGGATTTTACAGTAGCATCCTTGGGAAAACTCCCAATCGATAGGTCCAACTGGACAGATCCCTCCGCTATTGCAGACAACCCTGCAAAGCCATATAAATGTGTGGATGATGGCTCCATCAAGTCCTTATCCACCTTAAGCTTTTGATATACCTCATAAGATATTAGGTCCGCACCGGCCCTTGTATCAACTAAAACTCTATGTACTTCTCAGCACACAATCTCTACCTTGATGACTATGGCATCATCATGAGGTAAACAAACGCCTCTTTCATCTTCTTCGCCAAAGGTGATAGAATCTTCACCATTCGGCCTCTTACGCTTCTACGTATCTCCGGTTCCAACAAATTTAGATTTTGTTTTCAACCTCCGGAGTGATTCGGGTTCTAGGCCTCTGATATTGTAAGGATCGGTGACCGAGTAGCATCAATCACCTCCTTACCTTTTTTAGACTTCAGAGCCTCCTTCGGTTGTTCTGGACTATCCGAATGGTCCCTCTTGGGGCCCGCTTCACATGGCTCCTCTCTTCTCTTGTTAACAAAATTGGACAAATGTCCCTGAGATATTAATCTCTCAATATCCGCCTTCAAATGATGACAATCATTGGTATAATGACCGTAATCCTTGTGGAAACGACAATATTTTTCTCGATCCTGTTGCTCTCCAGGCTTTAAAGGAATCTTTGGAGGCCACTTCAAAATATTTCGCTTCTTAATGATATTCAAAATATCAGCCCGAGTATTTAATGGGGTATACTCACTTTTACCGGGAGATCTCTGCCGCCACACCTGAGGCTTTCCAACTCGATCACGAACATTCTACTTTGGCTTCTGTCTGTTCTTAGGAGCCTTTTGTTCTTTGGTGGAGGCTTTATTGTCCCCCTGGCGTGCATCTAAGATTTCCGTGACTTCAGCCTGCTTTTGGCATCTCTGTATTAACTCAGCATAAGTCGTAGGCATATCCTGAAGTAATAACTCCAGGAGTCTTCGGTTAGTGAGTCTGGTGAACAAAGCAGTTTTAGCTACTTGCTCATCTAGATTCTCTATCTCCATTGTAACTCTATTGAATCTTTTCAGATATTCTCTGATCAATTCGTTCTTCCCTTGTCTAATAGTAAACAAGGTTTCCTCGGTCTTTTTTATCTGGATTCCACTTTGGAATCGCCCTATGAATTTGCGTGCCAACTCATCAAAGTTCACGATCCTTCCGGATGGGAGTTCGAAAACCACTTATGTGCTGCTCCGGTTAAAGATGAACCAAAAACCCTGCAGAGAATTTCATCAGAATTACCTGCAACTGCCATAGTCTGCTGATAATAACCTATGTGGGCCGTAGGATCTCCAGAGCTGTCGAATGTGGAAAAAGTTGGCAAACGGAAATTGTGAGGAAACTGGTATCCTGCAATTGGCTCGGCAAAAGGAGTCTTTCGAATAACGGAATAGATATCATCAATTATCCTTCCTCTAGCCAATTGTCCCAGCTTCTGATTATATTGGCCAATTCCTGACCAATATGTGTTGAATGATCTTTTGCAACACGATCAAGACCTTGAACAAAATGATCATCACGAGCTACTCGATCATCACGAACGGCCTGCTCATCACGAACAGCCCGCTCATCACGAACAGCCCGCTCATCGCGAACTACTCGATCATCACGAACGGCTCGTCTAACAGTTGGTGAGTGAGTTTTCACTCCTGTATCCAACCTCGTATTCGAATCGGTTGTACTATCCTGTGGTCTGTCAAACCGATCGGCCTGTCTAGGAAGATCGTCAATTCTCCTAGGCACTCGGTCACCTTCACGAAAGTTCTGACCGATATTTCGATCTTCAGTCAATCTCTGATCCCGTGGTAATACACGCCTCCCTGCATCACGATGATCAGGTTCTTGTGGTAATACCACTCGTCTGGTTAGCACGCGGAGTTCTTGACTTACTTCCAAAAGTTGGATCTTCACTTGATTCAATTGATCTTGGAGTGTCTCTCGAGGATCGTGTCCCCCTTGACAGCCATCTACATCGAGAGGTGGTAAACTTCCCTGAGGAATATCTGGATTATTTTCTCCAGGAATTTGGACACCAGTATCGCGTTGTGCAGTGGCTGTTGCTGCTGATCTAGTCACCATAGCTTTCTAATCGTTTCCCACCAGACGGCGCCAAATGATGTGTGACACCCAGTGTAAAACCCAGCCCTAACCTTGACCCGGAAACCTTGTTATTTGTAGGTCCGATGACCCGAAGTAAAGTAAGAAGTCAGCTTTGGGCCATCCCAGTGGAGGACTTGGTGTCTGGCTTTGAATCCATGAAAGTTGATGATGAAGTTCTATTTATGGAAACTGAATCTTGATGAAGATCGGATTAGTTGATGGACTTGGAGTGCTCTCTATCTTGGTTTGAAGGCATTTCTACCTATTAGGTAAGTCACTTGACATGTGTGCAAAACCCCTTTAGGATTGGATTTGATCTAGGTCTTCAATTCCCTGTTTTGGAATTGCTGTCAGCATTGGTCGACTGATTGGTCGACTGGACCAGTCGACCAATCCACTCGACCAATGAGTGCTGTCTTTGGCAATTAGGTTTTCTTGCTCTATTTAAGTCCAATCTCGAGTCTACTTCATATTTGCTGCCTCCAAACTCTTTGGAACGAACCAAAGACCTCTGCAAGTCATCTCCCTTGCATCCTTGGTGATTTTCTTGACGGATCTTCGTCAAAACTCTTCCTTTTCATCAAAAGGTATGTCTACACTCTCTTCTTCTCCTCTATCTCTTATTTTCTTTCCTTTTTGAGTTGAGACAGTAGAGGAGATGCTGCATTCTCTGTTGCAAACATCTCTGGACTTGTCTCTCATGATCATCCTAAGGATTAATGGCTAGAACAATGATCTTAACCATGATCATTGCAAGCTTTTGAAGGAATCATGATCAAACCATGATCTAATCTTTGTTAAACTTCTGATTTGAATTCTGATCTCCTTGGATCTTCTATATTGATCATATTAGTAGTTAATTGCTGTGTTTTCTTTTCATGATCCATGATCTATCAATCTCTAGTTGTTCTCTTCTACCATACTATGTGTTCTTCATGAATCATGGTAGTTACATATATGGTAGGTTTTGTTTCCTTATTTAGATTTATGCTTTTAAGCCTATTTCCTTGAAGATCTAAGTATGCTTTTCATGATACCTTTACCTGAAGCAATGATCCATCCTCCTATTGTTCTTGTCTTTGATTTCTATTTCGAATTCATCAAGATCCATGGTTGATCTAATTATGGTAACTTTTTGTTTCCTAATTTGGATCTTGATGTCTTGATTTGATTAGTGTTTTGAGGTCCCCTATATGTTAGAATACTACTTATGTAGTTTACCCCTTGATTAGTACCCTTTTGAACCACCAAATTCGGATTTCATATCTTAAAACTCTGTTTTTTTAGGCTACGGTCTGCATTGGTCAACTAATTGGTCGACTGGACCAGTCGACCAATCCACTCGACCAATGAGTACAGCAACTCCAGAATTGGTCTGTGTTGGATGTTTTGGTATCTTTTCTGTTAGGGATCTTTCCTAATATGTTGTATACACTTGTTTAGGACCTTCTTCTCAAGTTTGCCAAGATCTTACTTGATTTCTTAGGATTCCTTTGCGAGTTATAAAAGGTAAGGATGGTTATTTCCTTAATTACATAGATAGCATGAATCTAGTTTCTATATTTGAATATCATTGAGTTGTTTCCTAAATTAGATTCTTACAATGATATACTACTGTTGCATAACCTTGATTACAGTAGCATTGCTTAATCATATTGAATTGACTCATGTATGATTTACTTATCAACTATATACAAGTGATTGTAATTATTGATTTCTTTCCATATATGAAGTTACCATATATGTGATGATATGAATTGATGCATGTGTATGCTTAAGTATGGTTTGGAAAGGAGAGGTGTCCTTTTGACACTTCTGTCCTTGGACTACTACGGGAATATTATGGGATGTTTCCAGAGATGCCCTCTGGACACCTTCCTAAACTGTTGGATGACATATCTAGGATTGTCTAGTAGTGTTTGGCTAGGATGTCCTGTTATGCCAGACCCTAATCGGAGGGGTATTGAGACCGAACGACCCGTGGTAGCAATGGGGATTCATGGGCGCTCAAGACCGGTAACCAACCCGTGAGAGGACAGGAATCACATTGTGGGGGCCATTTATTGGTAGGGTTGCATATGGTTAGACTTGGGCTCACGGGCGCTCAAGACCGGTAACCAACCCGTGAGAGGACGTGAGAGCTTCCCGTTTACCATATGTGGATGATCAATAGGGTTGATGAGTCCGTAGTCAGGGACTATGAGGACTCTAGTGTGAAGGATACTGGAAAGGATCGTCAGGGACGAGGAATGGACGTATCTGGATCTGACTTAATGTAACTGAGTAGAAGACTTGCATTTGGCTAGGTTTTACCCTGACATGCGCCGGTACTTAGACCAATGGTGATGTGAGAGAGTGGTGACTTAACCCCCAGCCATGGAATGTCCCGAGGGATGCCGGACCCATTACCAACTGATGATGAGTGAATGAGACCTTCCTAAAGAAGTACGGTGCTATGACTTAAAGCATGTCTGCCAATAGAGACCAGCATATATAGAGTTAGATTCATTCATTCATTGCTTGTCTCATATCATATTGCATTTATGTTTGTTCTGAAATCCCTGCCATTTATGTTATTATGGATTTAATCGCCTTATCGAGTTTCTTTGAAACTCATTCCTTTATTGTACAATGTTTGTTAGACTATCCTGCAGTGTCCTGAGTATTATGACGGTCCCTATGAAGAAGCGCAAGGCGAAGAGGCATATCTCCAGGAAGGTGATTGCGGTTACCACAATTACACTGAAGATCCCGCGAGTGGTTATGCTCCGTACGATGCTTAGTCCGACCATTGAGTGGAAGCGTCCTTGTGCCATTTATGAGATTTACACTTATAAGGATGTTGTCTATAAAGTGGAGAACAATTTAGTTACCCATTGTACTTGCTACTGGGATTAGATTTTGTCTAGTTTATTCTCTTGTAGAGCTACTTTTCCGCTGGTTGTAGAGTGGGATTTTTGCCTCACTTTACTTATCTGTTTGACACTCTGATTATATCTAGTATTCTGATTTATTTATGATTCATTCTTTCCTTATTGGATCTATGGTTTATCTTCCGCACTTTTATTATGATTGTTCATGATTATGTTATTGTTTATGTGGGAGGTTGATTACTCGATACCTGATCTTCGGGCTGTGGATCACACTCTCGGGTATGCCAGATAGGGTACCGGCTGGGAGGATGTGACACCCAGCCCAAATCTAGCCCGAAGACCCGATCTGTTTTGGGTGAAGTAGGGTTTGTTTAATGTTGACTTTGAAGTTTGACCATGATTTCAGTTTTACTATCTTTGAAAATCTTAGGAAGCCATGTCAGACCTTTCCCTTAGAGTTGATCCAATGTCCCAAAATGAGGAAGATGTCTTTGTGGGCCATCTCAGTAGAAGATATGGTGTTTAACCCAAAACCCATGGATATTGATGATGGTGTTTCTTTATGGAAACCTTTTTTTGATTTGGTGTTGAACTACTCATTTGTGAAGAAGAACTTGGTTGATGGACCTAAAGCTTAGTTGGACCTGGTTTGAAGACATCCCTCCATACTAGGTAAGTAGTATGATGTGTTGAAAGAAGCCCATCCAAAAATATTGAAGTTTGGCCCATTAAATCCCTATTTTTGAACAAGCTGTCCAGGCAGTGGCATTTTGGTAATTTTCTGTTTTGAAGGTTTTTAAAAGTTTTATTTCTTTTAATTTCGTGGTAAGCTATCCCACCATGTTTCTAAACCTCTTGATGGCATGGGAAGGACCTTAGAACTTCTTCTTTGGCGACCAATCAACCAACAGGGTCAGTTTGGTCAGTTTGGTGAAATCCTAGTAATTCTTGGACTCTTTGTGCTATTTAAAAAGGGGAACTCCATGTTTTTCACTCTCAATCTGTTCTAAGCCTTGGAGAACGTGGGAAAAGCCCTAGAACCTCTCCTTCGAAGCCAAGAAAGATCCTCAAGCATCTGTTCTGATTTCTTCATCAGTTTCTCTTCTATAAGGTTGGTATTCAATTCGTTTCTTCTTTAATTCATTCTTTCTTCTCTACTTCTGATCTTCTGTTCATGAGAAGGGTGTTACACTGCTGTAATGACCTCTTGTCTAATTCTATTAGCCCTAGAGTGAATTCCCCCAATTCACTCTATGTTCTTGAAGCCATATGGCAATGATCCTTGAATTTGACTCCACCAAAGATCTTGATGATATTTTCCCTGAATTTTCTACCTATCTTTATGATTGTGGGGAAGGTCTCATATTATTACCATGACCTTCCCTTGTGTCCTCATGATTGAGGAGTTGATCCCTAATATTCCTTGGACCATTGGAAACCAAAAATGGAGAGATTTTGAGGGGAAATTCTTGGGTAACTCTCATGAGAGGGTAACCATTTGGCAACCCTTTTATTTTCTATAATTCATTTGGACCCTCCCCAAAACCTTTCTTGATTGTAAATTCTTTGCCCTAAGGGTGAATCTTTATTCTCCTTAGTCTTTTCGTGGGATACACGGATTCTTGTTAGTAAATCCCTAATTGTATGATTTGAATTTCTTTCCTTTCACTTTAATTGTGAACCTTTTTTTTTCTCTCATTGGTAGACCCTTCCTAATTCCATTCTTTATTTTGAAATACTAATAAGATGTTCCTTTATCTATCTTGGGTTGTTTTTGTGAGAGTTATTTATGGGTAACTCTCATGGGAGGTAACCAACTCTCATGAGAGGTAACCATATATGAAACCCTATTGTTCTTTTATCTATTGGAAACTTCCCAACACCTTTTCAGATTGTGCATTCTTTGTTTCTCTTTCCCTTGGGTGATATTTGTGTTAACCTAAACTTGATCATCTTTATTTTCTTGTTTTATTGGCTATCAATTTACTTCCCTTCATCCGGTTCTCTCAACCTTTTCATTGGGAGCCAAAAAAGGGTGAAACCCTAACCTCTTGGATCAAACCAAGAACCCTTAGTTTGATCTTGTTAACAGCCAATCAATGTGTTTCTTTACTAAAATTGTAACCTATCATTCTCTAATTCTTTATCCTTGATCACACTATATTTTCTTCATGATCCATGTTTAACCTAATTAGGATTTCTAATTATTCTTTCTTCGTTCTTGTTCTTGATTGAGATCAGGAAAAAGATGATGCATCCTTGCAACCATCTATTCCATGATCTCATTCTATTCTTTGAGATCTATGATCATCATCATGATCTTAACCCTAGCCAATAGATTCTTGAAACCTTAACCCTAACCCTTGAATGATCTTTCTGGAAACCTTTTGTAACCTTCCTTGTGAGGGAAACCTCATGGGTAATGTTTCTATTAACCTAAACTAGATTTCCTATGATTTCTTGATAACAATAATTCCCTCTCTTTCCGTGATCATAACCTTTTCATGAGCCATATGTTATGATGAAACCCTAACCCCTTTATTATTGACCTATTGAGATTGATTTTTCGGACTATGATCTCCCCCATGTCTACATTTGGGTTAGGTTGTACTTGGTCTTCAACCCCATGAGCAAAGCACCATTGTATAGCAATATACATGGGGGCGGTTGCTAGTGGCGGTCGATTGAACCAAGCAACCGCCTTGGTTCTTTTTCGGAGTTTTGCCCTATTTTGCCCCCTGTTCGTTATAAATAGCATCCTTCGCCCTATTAACGCATTATTATGTTCGGGATTGCTATTTTGGGCGATTAGGTGGCTGTGGAAACGTGTAGGATTCAGGTATGAGGTACTGTTAATGTTATGGAACCTTTCTCTTCTATTCTTGGTGATTCTGGTTAAGGTAATGAATCTCCATCTGCAATTCTCTTCTTTTTAACCTCTAATTGATATGAACCCATCCCCTTTTTGTTAGTGGTTACCCAATCGATTTGTTGTACTCCCTTTCCAATGTTCTTGATGAGATCCTGTCCAGAAACGAATCCCTGCATTTGTTAATGGATAGATCCAGTCAAGGGGAGAGTTTATGGGTAATCCATTTATGATGTTTGTTAGTTTTTCCTTCACCTTTTGTCTTTAGGAGTGTTAGATTCGAGACTTAGGCCATGATCACTCAAAATCCGAATTGAAAACGGATGATCAGAAGCCTGAGTTTCGGATTTGAAACTCTTTGTTTTTGGGGCGGTCACTAGTGGCGGTCGCTCAACCTAAGCGACCGGCTCAAGCGACCGGCCGGTTTCCAATGTTTGTGTAAGTTCGATTTTGGATTTGTTTTGACTCTTGACTCTTATATATTCTTGTAACCCTATGCCTAGGTGTTCTCTGTTTCAAGTAAAAGTCTTATAATAGTTTCTGGAATTCAAGTTAGAAGAATTTTACAAAATTACAGGTAAGGACATGCATTCTTGTTTATATGCAATTACATATACATGATGATTCAGTTGTTTTATTTACTATTCTTTGATCATATAACTTGCTATAATTGTATAAAGCATGTGAATCTTATTGTACCCTTGCTGTTTGTTGTATTCCTTGATGTACTTCATCTTTCATGATATTGCACAACTGTTCATGGTATGATAAAGAGTGATGTAGTGTAGTTGTGATGGAAGGGGTATTCCTTTGGGATATCTTAGCTTGGGATATTAGAAGACTGTGGAATGGGACACATGCCTGCTGATGTCTCTAGCACTATCATGATTACTAGATGACATACTTAGGAGTGTCTAGAATTGCATGGCTAGGTACCTCACATGCTATTACCCTTTCGGCAGGGGAATTGAAGCCGGGTGACCCGTGACAATGGTGACGTGACTATGTTTCATCCTACAACGGTAACCAGTCCGTGCGGAGTGGTCCACTATTGGTCATGTAATGATAGGGTTGCATATGTTAGGGTTGGGCTCATGGACGTCCAAGGAACGGACCGGGTGTCGTGAGGAGTCATGAGAGCATCCGCCCCAATAATATGTGGATGACCATAGGGTTAAGGAGTGGAGTCCAACAGCGGTAGCCAGTCCGTGAGGGTTCTCACTCCTAGGTTGCGAAGGATACTGAACCGAGTTGGTTGGTGCCATAGGGGAAGTATCTGGACTTCATATAGTATGCTACCATTATGACTTGCATTGGATTAGAAACCCCGACATGCGCCAGTACTCATTGCCAATGGTCGTGGTGAGAGAGTGTTGACTTAACCCCCAGCCATGGTTTGAGAGCCAGGTGTGGACCTACCCCTTTGCCCAGGATCCCTACAGAGGTAACCAGTCCTTGCCGGATCAGAGTGATGAGACTTACCCAGAGGAGGGCTGGTGTATATCTTAAAGCATGTCAGTTGTTAGAGACTTGCATAGTTAGATCTTAGTAGCATTCATATTTCTACATACCATCCATATCATTTCATCTGTGCATTTGTGGTTTGTATTGACATATATATGAGAATTGCTTGTTCCTTACTGAGTTCGTTGGAACTCATTCCTTTCATTGTATGTATTATATAAACTGTACGGATGGTTGCACAATGTCGGAAGTTGGAGATGATTCATATGAAAGAACCTTCTTGTATGAAGTTGATGTGACACAGACAGTGATACATGAACTTGCAGAGCATGGAGCCTCCTGAAGATGCTTGATGAGCGCTTATAGCACCCATTGATGGCCGACAAAGGCAGATTGCCAGATTTTGATGATTGTATGGAGAAAGATTGGAGGACATCTTTACTTGTTAATTTAGAAAACTAGTTTTTAGATTTAGAAAAGAAAACCAGAAAGAAGATAATTTGGTTTATTTATTTTGCTTCCGCTGAACTCGATATTACATTTGATTCTTGATTCTTTCCTTTGATTATTTCTTGGATATTTATCGGAGTATTTGGACTCCTGTAACCTTTTTATTAATTATTGCACTATTCTTGCTCTTGATTACATGTATTTGTATTTATTATTATTGATAGACTAAAACCATGGATCTTGTGACGGATCGCACCCACGGGTTTTCGGGCGGGTAACCGAGACCTGGCGGGGTGTGACATGATGGGTCCAAAATATGCTCAGCCCTTAGATCTCCTTAGAATGACCTGCAAAACGAAAGCGTCAGATGTGGCCCGACCGCTGGGGTCGGGAGTCCACCTCCGAAGGCTAAGTAAGTCGATGAACTTAATCACAAACGGCTCTACTAGAAGCGCAGAGCTAAGGAATGAATAACTGGAAAACGATTTAGATCATAAGCATCTGAGTGTTTACGTCCAAATGTGTGTGTATCTCCTCCCTTACCTTGTAGGTAAGTGATGTTTATATAGAGTGTACCTTCAAATCTTCTTCGTTGGATGTATTTGAGCCTTCTTTGGATAGTCATTGGATTCTAACAGTTAGAACCATTGAGCGATAGACTTCTACTAGTTTGAACTAGTAGAGGACTCCTGAGATAACCTCACGGTTATTTGATGATTATCCCTTCAACGGCGATAAGTGACAACCGCCAAGTTGTGTCTGCCATCATTAACCTAATCCATAAGTTGGATTAGGGGGTGCTTGTTGCTGATTTAGTTTTCTTCCTCGGAAGCGAGTCGATTCCTTTCGTCCCGACCGGAGTGGAAGGTCAAACCAAGTATGAACCAGGTTCGATCATATTTTCTCCACATCAGCTTCAGTATCATTATTTTAAAAAATCAAATTCATCTCCACATTAATTTCATTCATTTAATTGAAGTTTGACAAAATTTAATAAAAATTGTGGAATACAACAGATATGTGTGCAATAACATTCTATACCACATCGATGATAAATATTATCTTTACTCCTTGAAAAGTATATTGAGAATCCTTATTATTCTCTTATTTATTTCTATCATAATGACAGTAATTATTTTATTTTTTGCTTCGTCCACGTTCTTGGTCGTTACCACTATTATAATTGTCTTTTTTCATACTTATCATGAATTGTTGCATTCACTTCAAGACTTCATGATTTTTTTATTAATAAATTCAGTGTTTTGCTCAGCTACAAGGAGACATGAGGTCAATTCAAAGTATCTTTTAAAACCCTTTTCCATGATATTGTTTTTGTAATAACACGTTTGAAACATGAAAAGTTGAAAAGATTTTTCTTTTCAATAAGTCATCATTAATAATATTTTCTCCATATAATTTTAATTAAGAACTAATTTTCAAAACTGCAGAACTGTACTCATTTACAGTTTCAAACCTTGCACCTTCAGGTACATCTGTAGAACTATACTTATTTATAGTTTCAAATCATGCAACTTCAGATGCATTCAACAATATTTGCAATATAAAACTAGTAACTACTATATATAATAAATAAAACCATCATGTTGAGATTAGTTAATGACAAATCACAATTGTCAAGGAAATGTAATATCTTATTATTTGTTTGATTGTTATATTCAACAAATCACATACATTAATCACGATGCACTTATATTACGAATGGACAAGACAAACTGCATTGTTTACAGAAAAATCATCATTTTCATCTTGGAATAGAAAACATAATGTGATATCGTATGTCGTCTTTCTTCTTAAAATATAATTACTTTGAGCAGAGTCGTGTTGATAACATGTTATAAATTGAATAAATGTATTCAAGACAATAAAAAAATTAAGACAAGATGAGTTCAACTCTTCTATTGAGTTATTCATTACATATTTTGATATAGAAATATCAGAGTCTACAAATAAATACAATATATGATTCTCACACACAATAAGATAATCTTGATATGGAATGATGGATTGCTAAGACTTTCAGTTAATATAGGAATGTGGATCACCAATGTCGCATGCTGAGATGGCTGAGGTCTTCATTTGGAAGTTACACCTTTTAGTATGATCTCTTTGGGAGTGATGGTGTCACATCCACCCAGCCGGTACCCTATCTGGCATACCCAAGTGTGTGATCCACAGCCCCGAAGATCAAGTATCGAGGAAATCATCCTCTCACATAAGCAATAACATAATCATGAACATATATAATCAAAGTATAATATAAGAGATCCAAATAAGGAAAGAAATGATAGTATAATCAGAGTGTGGAAAATGATACCAAATTAAACATTGAAAAGTAGTAGAGTGAGGCGGAATGTAGCACGTAAGTCTAAAAAGAAATACAACTGTTCTTAAAGGAAAGTAAAGAAAATAAGTCAAACTAAACTAAGAGTCTTCTAGTTTATAGATAACGTCTTCATAATAATGGACTTCATCAATCCAACTCAAACGTTCCCACTCCACATTAGGTCTAATCGTAGTACGCAACGTGATCAATCGTGGGATCATCAATGTGATCTTCATTGTTGCCAACACTTTGCGTGTAGTACGCTTTTTCAACTGGTGCTTCTTCATATTGGCCTTCATAGTATTCAGTACCTGTAGAGTAATCTAACAAAAGAGGTTGCACAAAAAGAAGTGAGTTCGAATGAACTCAGCAAGGCAAGTTAAATCACAACAACATAAATAACATGATACAATGCGATATAAAACAGACAATGTATGTATGAATCTAACTCTATGTATGTTGGTCTCTATAGGCAGACATGCTTTAAGTCATAGCACCATACTTCTTTAGGAAGATCTCATCTCACAATGCCGGTTGGTAGTGGGTCCTTCATCCCTTGGGACAATCCATGGATGGGGGTATAGGTCACCGCTCTCTCACATAACCATTGGTTTAAGTACTAGCGCATGTCAAGGTTAAGCCTAGCCCAATGCATGTCATCTACTTAGTCATATCAACTCAGATCCAGATACGTCCATTCCTCGCCCTTGGCGATCCTTTCCGGTATCCTTCACACTAGAGTTAGCATAGTCCCTGACTACAGACTCATCAACCCTATTGGTCATCCACAAATAATAGACGGAAGCTCTCATGTCCCCTCACGGGTTGGTTACCGGTCTTAAGCGAACATGAGCCCAATCGACCAAGCTGGTTAGCAAGGCCTAGACAGGGAATTGGAGGCCCAACTCAAGTCCAAACCTCATGAGCTTCTCCTAACACAACATATGACTTACCTAGTATAGAGAAATGTCTTCGAATCATGTCTCACTATACTTCAAGTCCATTAACTAGACTCATCTTCAACAAACTGTGGCTTTCTTTCCAGATCAGCATAGACTTCCAAGTATGGAACTCCATCATCAATTTCCATGGGTTCTTGGTCAAAGACCATGTCTTCCACTGAGATGGCCCATAGTTGGCTAATTCCTTTACTCCGGGTCTTTGGACCTACAAACAACCGGGTTTTCGGGTCAAGGTCAGGGTTAGGATAGGGCTGGATTTCACAGATGGATATCCACAATCAATATTTATTTATTTTTTATTATTTATAACATACCTAATGCTATCATTTTATTTTTATTGGGTAAAACAAAAAAATGCCAAAGCAAAACTTACAAGCTAAAATGTTGGGTTTGGTATCAGTAGGTTCGATCGGATGCTCGCCAATTAGGAACCCACATGAGGGATGTCTAACGTTAGAGTAAACAATTTGGGCTAGGCATTAGTCGAATGAACTTTACCTGTTCTTCAAGGCTGCCTTCGATTCGACATCCCTAGAATTGGAGCTGATTTGGGGATTTGTATTTGCGGTAGCAGCTACCTGTTATTGCCAATGGTTATGATTAGGTCACGTAAACAAAAATAAACCAAACTGTTGTAAACTAAAGTGTGGGGGTATATATGTAAATACAAATTTTATTTTTACATTTAAAGGTTTAAAAATTTTGGAATTACAAAATCACATCCCTGCCTCCACCCAACGAATCCCCAAATTAACATTCACGAAACTGAGCCCTAGAAATCCTCTCGCTCTCTCAAATTGGTCTCCCATTTCCTTCATCGAATCATCATCTTAAATCGGTGACAAGAGATTGCGCCACCCCTTGAGGAGGAGAAGGCAAAAAGGAAATTTATGGAACTGTACTCCACAAAATGAGTTTTGCATCATAGGGTAGTTTAGGGTTTGAAAAGCACAAAGATTAGGAAATTAAAACCACAAAAGAGGGAAGGGGAATAAGATAACACCCTAATATCATCCACAACATTCCGAACAGAAAGAGATCAAACACAATGAATGTGACGAAAAGAGTCGAGTGAGACCATCGCAACACTTTTGAACCTAATAGCACCCTCTTGAAATTTGAGGCTTCGCAAAGTAGCGGCACAAACAAGAACCACCGCCGTCCTCCGCCTCACTACCGAAGATGAAACTTCTTTAACTCTGATTTAGAGAAGAAAGAACCCTAGGGTTCGGACACTTGAGAACTCGGAGGAAAACATTTTTGAGCAAATGAAGAGATGTCGTTCTTGTTAGAAAGTTATTTTTATTATCTCTTTGATTGTTGATTCATAAAACAATGAAGAGACAAAGTCATAGAAAGGGTTGGCTAGAATCGACGAAGGTTTGCAGGTGGCGGTGGTGGTGGAACGACAAGAAGGTGGAGCGGAGGAGCACAACGCGATTGGGTCCCGTAGAGGGAGGGATGTGATTTTGTAAATTCTAAAACTTTTAAACCTTTAAATATAAAAAATAAAATTTATGTTTATAAATATACCCCGTACTTTAGTTTACAAATATATAAGTGATTTTTACTTATGTGGCATAATCCTAACCGTTGGCACTTGCGGTTGCGGCCGCAAATAAAAATCCTGATTTGTTGGACCGGTTCATGTCGATTAAGATTTTAGATGCGATTCGAATCGGAATCTGCTCCGACTTATTCCGCCACTGCGCACTTTGGAAAACCCTGCCGCCCTAAAAACTAAACTTTAAAGGGTTCGAAGCTCCAATTCGATCATTCGAAACTGGAGTGCGCTGGTTTCTCGACTGTTCGTAGGGTAAATCCATCCCACGTTATACAGCTTCTCTTCAGCCGCAGCAGCACCATTACCATCTTCACAATCTCTGAATCGAAAAGAGAATAAAGAAACCCAAAGTTACATTTTCTCTGACGCCATGGGATCAACTCCAGAGACCTCGCGGGAACCTTGCCCTGATCGAATCTTAGACGACGTAGGTGGTGCTTTTGGCATGGGAGCTGTGGGTGGTTCAGCTTTTCACTTCCTAAAAGGGATCTATAACTCCCCCAAGGGCGAGCGTTTGATCGGTGGCACCCAAGCGGTGCGTATGAATGCTCCACGAGTTGGTGGTAGCTTCGCCGTCTGGGGTGGTCTTTTCTCTGTTTTTGACTGTACCATGGTCTACGTTCGCCAGAAGGAAGATCCCTGGAACTCCATCTTCGCCGGAGCCGCCACCGGTGGTTTTCTCCAGATGCGTCAAGGGTTAGGTGCTGCGTCAAGGTCGGCTTTGTTTGGTGGTGTGTTACTTGCTTTGATTGAAGGAGCTGGGATCATGCTTAATAAGGTTCTTAGTAATCCTCAGAATTTTCCTCCTATGGAGGAACCACTTCCTAATATGGCTGGTCCGCCTGGATTTCCAATGGGACAGTTGCCCGGTACGCCTCCCGTGTCTTTTGAGGCCCAGACTCAGACTCAGACAGACAAATCATCATCTTCTTCTTGGTTTGGAGGGATATTTGGTGGCAGCAAAAAACCAGAGTCGGGAACAACCAGTGGTGGAGGCAAGACGGAGGTTTTGGAGAGCTTTGATACCCCGAGCACTCCGATCCCCTCGTTTGAGTACAAGTGAGATGAATGTCGAAGATTAATGTAGTGGTAAGGGAGGATTTCTTTTCCCCCCGTTTTATCTACTTATGATTTTTTGTTGTTTCCCATTGTACTGGAACTTTAATTTCAGAAGAAAATTCCCCCTTCTTAGTTATAATCTGTAGTTTATCAGCTGCTTTAACCTGTGCTTGTTTGGTTGGCAGATTTGGCAGATTGTGTCGTTTAATGGTCCAGTTTTTATTTGTATATGATGATAGTTTTCATATTTTTAGTCACCCATTATGTCACCGAAAATGGCCTTAGAAGAAGTGTTGTAGAAAGACATGCATTATTTGGACTTATCAAGTATGACCCCAAATAGGATGATTTATTGGCAAGGATACATGTAGCCAAACCTGTTGAGAAGAGACAAGGTTGAGTTACTGTATTACGTCAAAATATAAGGGTTGCTAAGATCAGAAGCTCTATTTTGTTGGTCAACTTTACGTGCCTCCAAACAATTACAAAAAAAAAAAAAAATATATATATATATATATATATATATATATATATATATATATATATATATATATATATATATATATATATATATATGTGTGTGTGTGTGTGTCTATATATATATATATATATATATATATTAATGGTCCAGCTTTTAATTGTATATGATGATATTTTTGTAATTTTAGTCTGTATTATATCACTTAAAATGGTCTTTTGGAGAAGTGTTGAAGAAAGACATAATCGCTTAACTTTGTATGAAGCATGACCTCAACTAGAGCTGGTTGGAGGGCAAGGACATATTTAGCCCCCATTTAGTTGAGATATGGTTAAGTTGTTGTATTATATCAAAATAAAAGGGTAGTCAGATTATAAGCTTGATTTTCCTGGTCATTATTGTGTGTCTTTAATGATGGCCATGTCTAGAACATGTTCATCTAATGAAAACTTATGCAATTTCATGCAACATTAACTTTTCTGTGTGCTATTCAGATTACCTTGTGTTTCCTTTCCTTTTTCCAAGTTGGTTTTCACATGATTTCTTCAAATAGTTTAGATCCAGAATCCAATTTCATACTTCCTCCGGAAAAGAAATTACAGTGTGAGGAATTGTAGTAACAGCATGCTGAAAGCAACCAAACCATATTGATATTGGTGAAGAATTGTCTGGTGATGTTGGATTCTAAAGTCCACTGACATCTGAATGCTGAGCAGTGGACAAGCAGTGAATATTATCGAGCTTGATTCGGTTGGGGCATACAGTATACATTGGCAGATGTGAAGACCTTTTGGATTGATGGTGGTACCAACAATAGAAGTGTCTCATATTGATTTAAGGAAGTAAACTGCCTCTCATTAGTCTTTAGTTATATAAGTAAGCCTCACCACCCATTGCTCCTAAAAGATGAATGGTCTTTCTTGGCAGCATATTCTTTCTAGAATCTATGGGCGGCGCAATGTCCACAAAATAGAGGGTGGGACTTTGGAGGGGCTGAGATTTAACTTTTTTTGCTGTTCTTAACTTCTATTACTTCTATTACTATCTAGCCTTATCAGGTTCATTTAATCAACGCCATTTTGGTCTGGATAAGATTATGGTCGTCGTTTTATAGATCCCAAGGTCCCCTGTTATGTCAACTATAGACCATTAGAGTTGGCCTGGTAGGAGAATAAACTTTTGAAAGTCCAAGAGAAGATTGTGTAATTTAAACACTAATCAATAATCCAATGCATGGAATGTTTTATGTGGAATTTGAGTGTCAAATTTAACATGTCTTTAATAGAGACTGTTTTTTTATGTCTGATTTGTTAGATCACTCTTCCATGGTGCATAACAAGGTGTGCAGTCAAAAGAATCCTCTTGATTGTATAGTCACTAGAAACTTTTTAGATACAGGTAAAATGTAGTTGAGGTACACAATGTTTTAGAAAACTATGTTTGGGGTACCTCATGCTTTAAGTATTACGTTTGGAGTTCCTTGTTATCTTTTTTCTCCCCCCCCCCCCCCCCCCCAAAAAAAATTATATAGTTCAACATTTTGCCTTATTAGCTTTTTCTATCTGGAGAAACTGCAATTCTTTTTCTTTTCCCTCCCTCCCCTTCCCTCTATGCATCTCTACACCCCATGTCTGCCCTTCAGCTGCTTCTGCACCTGCCCCTTCGATACCCTATCTTGCCGCCCTTAATCCTCCCCTACTGCATCTCTCTCTCCCCCATTTAGCTGTACCCGCTGGTGCAGTGATAGCATCCGTTCTATTAGCATCTTAATTGATGTCTTGTCACCAAGTTTGACATCTAGGTGGAGATGAGCTTGATGTAACCCGCGAGAAGGAGAAGGCCAAATTGCAAGGATCCTTGATGATGAATGACAGACTTAACTAGGCCTTTAGACCCTGCAGCTAGGGTTGTTTTAGGGTTGAGGGAGGTGCTGTCTAGATTTGTCCTGAGGGTTTTGGGTGGAGGCTGAATGAGAATAGGATGTAAACTAGGTTCACTTTCAGTTCTAGGTTCAATTCTAAAGTTTGGGCTTTAAAGATAAACTTGGGTTTCGGCTTCTAGTGTTTTTGGAGAAAGAGAGGGCTTCTATTGGAGATCAAAGGTGAGGGGATAACGATTCCAAAAAAGGGTCGGGTGTGGTGTGGTGAAGGGACTGGGAGATTATAGGGTTTAGGGTTTTGGAGACGGGGAGGGTGCCACAGGTTTGAGAGAAAAGAGAGAAGGTGCGAAGGGTGTTGGAGACTTGGGATGAAGTAGGAGATGAATAGGGGTGAGGGCTTTCACTTGCTGTCTTGCTGCTGGGAATTGAAGAAAAATTCTGGAAGGACACCACTATGTGCCGCATGGTTTCGTCCAAGTTGGAAACCCTGAGCAACCTCACGTGCAACCTCATTGCAAACTTCATTCATCAACCAAACTGATTCGGTTACAATCCTAGGCTTTGTTTTTGTAGCCTCACATAAAGATATTTCTACTTGGACTCAATAAACAAGGAGTTCTACTTTAAGAGCCTATTTGGTTACATAAGTCTAGAGATTTCAAATATCTAGATATTTCAAATCTGTGGAGTCATAATTTATAAAAGTAACTGTTTGGTTAACTGAATATGTGGAATGAAATCTGTGGATTCATCAGTGATTTTTGTGAATGCATAAATGGTTAGCGATTTTATAGTAGGGATGGAATCTGTGGATTTCACCGTATACCCATAAATCTACAGATTCACGTTTTTAGTGTAAAAAGATGAATCTCTAGATTTCATGAATCTAGAGATTTTCACAACCAAACGGGTATAAGTCTCGCATTCATGAATCTAGAGATTTTCACAACCAAATGGGTATAAGTCTCGCATTCATGAATCCAGAGATTTCAAATCTCTAGATTCACGTAACCAAACAGGCCCTAAATGAATTTCCAACTAACAGTATCCTATTTTAAGTAGAACTCCAGTTTAGCCAGAACTGCTAATTAACTAATCTCAGGCTGCATCGAAGCAAAACAGAACAAAGTTAAGAATGGTCCCCTAATAAAACTTGGACAACAACTACAGTAATCCTTCTCGAATTAGGACTCCTGACCTGACTAAACTAGGACTCTGTCATAGCTTAACAAGGAATAATCCAAATAACAAAGCAAGATTAGAGCTGGAGTCCCAGTGTTCCTCTGATTCTAATAAGACTGGGTTGGTTGAACTAGGGCACCCTAAAATGACAAAAACACCCTTGCATGGCTTGGTCCTCCTGTAGGGCCATAGGAAGAAGGCCAGCCGCCCTAGGTCTGCTCGTGGTTTCTCTTGGGGTTTTCCTGGTGGTTCAGATTAGAGCCTCTTGGTTAGGGCCATCCTTGTGGTCGTCACTGCAGTGATAACATCTGCTGACATACAGGTCTTCCAAGACCTCATCTTTTGTGCATTCAAGTAAGAGGGTTGCTCTCGTTGACCCATGTTGGTGTGAGGTGCAGTTCGAAGGACCTGAATGGATCAAAGAAGAGGCCCAAATAGGCCTGTTGGGTTGCTGCAGATTAAATTAGATTATCTGCTTAAACATTGATGTGGGCAAGGTAGAGCTTCCATTTACATTTTAGAGAGGGAAATTAGAGTAGAACTGAGAGGAATGAGTATAGATTGAGGGAGGGAGAGAGCTATAAATAGATTAGTAATAAAGAGGAGTGAGGATGGGTATGGCAGGGGGTTGGGACGGAGGGTGATGGTGGGGCAGGGGATGGGTAAAAACGTGGAGGATTTGAGGTACCTAAAGTAAACTGGCTACCAAGGGCAAAGTTGAAAATATAGAATTATTAAAACAAAACCAGCTAAGAAGGAACCCCAAACATAATGTTTGAAACATGTGGTACCCAAGCTTAGTTTTCATAAACGTTGGATACCTCACTATAATATGACCCCAGAAAACAGCCACCAGTTTGCTTGTGTGTGAATGTTTCTACGAATGCAATTCCTTCTTTTCGATTCTGTTTCATTTTTGTATTCTTGCAAGGCATCCCTCTTGACATTCAGTACTTAATTAGACTCTTAATAGGTAGCTTCTTTACTCATCACTCCCTCCCCAAAATAAAATAAAAATAAAAAGAAAAAGAAAAAAATAGAGTGCAGAATTATTTAGTATTATTATTGTTTATGTGCTTCCACCTCCTCCCCCCAAAACCCCCCAAAGAAAAGAAAGAAAAAAGTGGAAATAAACCCACTCTCTCTTCCCCTGAAAAACATTGTGAACATCTTCTCTTCTCCACAAAGCAGGCCTGTCTTAAAGCCATTTGTTTAAATTACCCCTTCAATTGAATGGATTGTGCTGATCTATAGCAATTAGCAAGTCTTACAGAGCCTTCTCCTTTATCCTTCTTGTTGTGACACTACTGGCACTTTGTAGTTGTGGGTGTGTGCTCATCTATTTCCGTAATAGTAGATTTTTTTTTGTTACCCCATCCTGCCTGCCAGCAAAACTGTATTGGCTATGGTTGTCAGGCGACAAGGCAGGGATGGGCGATACAGGGCAATGAAAACTAAGGCAACCGCAGGTCGCCTTGTTGCGCCTAGACGGATGCCTTGACAACCATGGTATTGGCAACTGAACATGCAATGGGGCTTATTTGCATTTGCTGGTTAACTAACGCAAAGAGAAGCTCTAGCCTGTTAACTTACTGTGATTTCTTTCTTTTTTTGTTTTTGCATGACTATATGCTTGTCTACACTTTGCCCCAAACCCCACCCCCTATATCTGTAGAAGTTGCTTTTTGGTATCTGCTGGGTATCTGCAATCAGGTACTGCCCTCGTGTGGTGGTAAAGTCGCTTGCTGTTGTTAGTCTGAGGCATGGGTGGTTGCCTTCAGGTTTTGACTCTTGCAGATGCACCAGAAGTTAAAAGAGTCACAGGCACTGTTTATCTATTTGTTTCCTCTATCAGTCCCCTATTCCACTTCCAAGAATGTAGAGAGAAGTTGTTTTTACCGTTGGATGTTTCATGCTTCTCTTTTTCTGTATTTTGATGCTTTGCACCTTTTTACTAAATCAATAATACTAGCCATGCATGTCTTTGTAGTCTTTACTTTGCTGTTCTTTATTTGGTAGAAGTTGGTTTGCTTTTAAAACTGAATTAGTTTAAGGCTGATAGAAGAGTCCATTGGTTGTGATTTTGCAGGAGGAACTAATCATTGACGATGCTATTGCAATCTGGTCATCGGCTTGTTTGAGTGCTGGGAGTTACAGAAGATAAAGGATATCAATAAGCATGGAAACTATTTTAACAAAACCAATGGTTAATTATATTGGATAGTGCAATTTCTTCCATATACTGTCTTACCTCTCCCATTTTTGCTGTTTTCGTTACACCAAGCACTTTCCATTGGTAATTGTTTCTTGTGTAAGTGTCCAACTGTAGTATTGTTGTGTGAATAGTAGGGAAATATTTGAGCAATTTCTCATGGTATACTGTGAAGAAGCTGTGGATGCATGAACTCCCTCTATACTCTCTTTCAATGACTACTGGATTTGTTATTGAAAAGGGGAGCGAGCAGCCCTTAGATTATATGAATTCTAAATGAAAAATATACACGTGGATCTTCCATTCTCATGTATGGTTTCATTTCTTTTTTTTGGTTGCCAACCCTGGTTTCCTAGGCTTTGCCCTGACTAATCCGGTGTTCGATCCGGGTCGCACACCTGGCTGTGGTGGGTGAGTCTTCCAACGGAAAATTTTTGCATCCACAAGGTTTCAATACCGAAACCTTGCTTAAGCGGACCAAGCTGCTTACCACTTGGACAACCCCCTGTTGGTTTATGGGTTTCATTTCTAATAGAAGGGTAAAAAGGAGAAATTCTGAGCCCCCTCCTCAATGTTAATGTCAGCCCTGATTATCCAATTTATCAGTGAGAACCCAGCAGATAATAAAAAAGTATCACTACATGTTTATCTGATTTCTCTCAGCAAGTTTGTTTTTCCAATCAAAATAGGGAGAATTTGCCTGATTTGCTTTTCATTTGGGTCCAACAAAAAAATTTCCCCGTTTAACCATCGAAATTATCCGTCACCCAAAAAAAAAGAAAAATCAAAATTATCCTTCCAAGGTTTTTCTTTTTTTTTCTAATTTTTTTGAAGAATTTTTTTTTTCTTACTACATTATTACCAATTTTGAGCTTCTTAAAACTTTCCTTTAAAATCAACTTGAACTTTTGACAATAAAATTCCGGTTTACTAAACCAATTTCACAATAATTTTGTTATCTATCTATTTATATTTTATTTTTTTCCCTTGTCTAGAAATAAATTATTCAAATAATTAAAAAAAAAATCCACAATAAACGGTTTTTTAAGACTTCAGTAAATGTTTTAAACTGTGTTTAAACCTCTCAACTTCTCTCTCTCTCTCTCTCTCTTTCTTTTTTTTTAAGTGATAATTGTCTTCTTTTTTTTTTTTTTTTTGGAGAAAAACATATTCATTCAACAGACGGCAAAACCAAGGCCGCAGAGATAAAATCTACAAGTCAAAGAGTGAAAGTAGGCCAAACAGTAACTACCGCTAGAAACTGGGCCTTCCTAATTAGGTGGTTAGCAACATAATTGACCTGCCTAGGAATAAAGTTAAAATTACATAGTTCAAAATAGGGAGTAAGATGTTTGATATCTGCAATGATGGGCTCTAAGTCTTTTCTAATTGGACCGACATTTTGAATTTAGCCCAGCACTTCTTTGCAATCCGATTCGATGATGACATTTTCAAAGCCTTCTCCCAAAGCATATAGGATCGCCCGTCTGATTGCAAGAGCCTCCCCAATTTCTGCTGATTGAAAGCAACTGGGCTCTGATGCTGCTAATCTCACTCACCCTTGTGAATCTCTAATGATTAGCCCGAGGCCCATATTTGGCCCACTTTCTTTGAAGCTGGCGTCACAGTTTGCTTTGAACCAACCAACTGGAGGATGCTTCCAACTTGGGAATTGTTGCAGCAGGTCCAAGTTTCTAGTGGGGGCCATGCTTTGATGCTGAGACAAATAAGGTCCATTGGTTTGATTGGGCTTTTGGGCTCTCCAAGATTCATCATGGGCTTGTACAGCCTTATTTGCTACATCTTCTGCCACTTCCATAGGGTTTTTGTTTTCCTTTCTAAAGAGCAAGTTGTTCCTAGCCAACCATATGTGCCAACATATGAAGATACACAAACTATAGAACTTATGTCTCCTCTTTAGATCCCACCTTTATTTTCCTCAAGCCTTCCAACCATTGCTCCAGTGAAGGATTTGTTGGTGGAGTATAACCAAGGGGGCAAATGAACCATACATTTCGTGCAAATGGGCAGTCAAACATAACGTGATGAATATCTTCTTTTGCATTCAAACATCTTTGGCATTGTTCATCCACTTTGAAGTGTCTTTTAACCATTGTCTCACCTGTGGGAAGGCCATCAGCGCATGCTCTCCATATGAAATGCTTCATTTTTGGTGGAGCTTGACAATTCCATATAAATTTCCAAGTGTTGCTGCCAATAGATTTCCATTTAGGTAGATGACATGATGTAGCTCTTTCTTGGTTGTTTTGTTCTTTGGCATTCATCACAGCATGGTAAGCACTCTTGACAGAGAAATTTCCTTTCTTGCTAGCACCCCAAACCTGCCTATCTTCTCTTGAAAACAGGCTCAAATGAATTTTTTTAATGTTGCTCACATCTGTTGGGTGGAAGAAACGTTCTAACAGCTCCTGTTTCCATACTCTATTCTCAGCATCTATCAACTCTTCAACTAGATTCAGTTGGCATCCATCCGGCCTTGGGAAAAGGATTGTGTAATCCTTTGAGTTTGGTATCCACTTGTCACCCCATATCTGAATTTTGTTGCCCTTCTCCACTTGCCAAACAAAATTATTTATTAGCACATTCTTTCCTTCTATTATACTTCTCCAAGCCCATGACGGTTGATTCCCAATTTTTGCATCAAGAAATTATATATTAGGGAAGTAAATTGCTTTTGTGAACCTTGCCCAAAGAGTGTTAGGTTCATTCCATAATCTGTAGGCCACCTTAGTGAGTAGAACTATATTTTGACTACTTGAATCCTTGAAGCCAAGGCCACCTTTTTCTTTAGATTGACATAGTCTTTCCCAAGATACCCAATGTGTTTTGTTCTTCCCATCTTCCACTCCCCAAAAGAAATTTGCTGCTTCTTTCCTCAACTCTTTATGGACATTTTGAGGATTTTGAAATGGCCTCTTGCAAACTATGGGAGCGCAAAGGTGACAGCCTTCAAAAGTGTATCTTTTCCTACATGTGACAACAATTTCACTTTCCAACTATCAAGTTTTGCATTCACCCTGTCTTTCAAATATGCAAAGGTATTAGCTTTAGAGAGACCAATCTCTGGTGGTAAACCCAAGTATTTGATAGATTCCTTCTTGTAGGACACCTTAAGAATTCGGGAGAACCACCTCTTGAATCTAGGTTGAGTGTTGGGCTGAACACTAAGCTAGATTTGTGAAGGTTTATAGCTTGTCCACTACCTTCTAGAAGGGTTTTGAGGTTGAAGATAGCCTGTAGCTTAAACTCTGAGAATAAGAGAGTATCATCTGCAAAGAGCAGATGTTAGATACTTGGTGCTCTATTCGTCACCTGTATACCCTGTATATTTCCTCTATCTTCTTCTTGCTTAATAAGGGAGCTAAGCCCTTGAGCACAGAGAATAAAAATAGCTGGGGAGAGGGGGTCTCCTTGTCTAATGCCTCTTGTGGGAGTGATAGTAGGCCCAATATTACCATTGATCAATAGCTTATAATTGACTGAGGTGATGCAACTCATAATCAAAGAAACCCATTGTTCACAAAAACCAAGTTTAAGTAGAATTTTTTTAATATAGGTCCATTCTAACCTGTCATATGCTTTCCTCATGTCCAACTTTAGGCCCACCAGCTTCTTCTTTCCTTTCTTCCTTTTTTTTGATGTAATGGAACAACTCATGTGCCATAAAGATGTTGTTAGAGATAAGCCTCGATGGTACAAATGCTGATTGGTAGGGGCTCACCACCTCTGGAAGGATAGATTGAAGTCTGTTGGCAATGATTTTGGAGGCCACTCTCACTGCAACCCATCCCAAACTAACGGGTCTATATTTGTCTGCAGAATATGGAAAAGGAACTTTAGGTATCAAGCAAATATAAGATGAATTTAGGTTAGGTTCCATATATCCAGAAGTAAAAAGTTAATTGATAAAATTGATCAAATCAGCCCGAACACAGTCCCACAACTTTTGAAAAAACATTGGGGGGAGGCCATTAGGACCAAGTGTAACAACCCCCGTATTTCTAACTTGAGATCCGTATTGCAGGTCCTAGAACCCGAAGGTCTAGTCGGGTAAAGTTGTGGAGTGTCCAGATAGAAGTCCATGATCCATACCCTGAACCCATGGATCTGGATCCCCTGTCTGAAGAGTCTGCCTTGCTTGGTAGTTGGTCTTCTGGAAGACAAGTGTTGTTCGGAGATGTCCGGAATGAAGGTAAGATCTCCCCCATCTCTTCTTGAGGGCTAGGTTGTACTTGGATATCAACCCCCTAGCAAAAGCACCCTTGTATGGAAAATTACATGGGGGTGGTTGCTAGTGGTGGTCGATCAAACCAAGCGACCGCCTGGAGTGACCGCTAGGTTTGTTTTCGAGGTTTTGCCCTATTTTGCTCCCTGACTTCTATAAAAAGTAACCCTAGTCCAAGTAATGAATATTTTATTCGTGGTTACTGATTTTGGAGGTTAGACAGCTGCAGAGAAGTGCCGAAAGTGGATCTGAAGTGCTGGCAGTGATCTGGAGATCAATCTTTCCCTTTTTCTAGTGTTCTGAAGTGAGGTAATGAATTCACCCTTCATTCTTTATCTCATTTGTCTTAAATTTAGTGTTAACCCATCCCCTCATCATGGTGGTTACCCTTTTGATCAATTGTGACTCTCTTTCCAATCTTCTCGAGGTGATTCATCCGAAAACGAAACCCTGCTTTCGTGAAAAGGATAATCCAGTCAAGGGGAGAGTTTTGGGTAATCCAATGATGGTAATTGTTAGGATTCCTTTACCCATTGGCTATAGGAGTGTTAGATTCGAGATTTAGGTCATGATCACTTGAAATCCGGATTGAAAACGGGTGATCAGAATCCTGAGTTTCGGATTGAAACTCTCTGTTTTTGGGGCGGTCACTAGTGGTGGTCGCTAAACCTAAGCAACCGGCCCAAGCGACCGGTTGGTAAACAGTGACCAATTGACTTTTGGTTTTGATTTACCTTGATTCAATTAACTTATATATTATTGTAACCCTGTGTTTAGGTATACTCTGTTTGAAAAGAAAGTCTTGTAATAGTTAACAGATCTCTTTTTATAGACAGTTTACTTATATGCAGGTAAGGATATTCAATCCTATCTTTTGAATAGACTTGAACATGCTAGTTCAGTGTCTGTTAGAATTAGTATTTCTTTATATATGTAGCTGTAGTCATGCCTTATATATTAATCTTGTTATATTACTGCTGTTTGTCTTGTTTACATATATACTTTGTTGATTATGAATGTTATGTATTGATGATGGTTAGTATATGGTTCTGATGGATGAGGTATTCCTTTGGGATATCTTAGCTTGGGATATTAGAAGGCTGTGGAATGGGACACATGCCTGCTGATGTCTCCAGCACTATCATGACTATTGGATGACATTCTTAGGTAGAGTCTAGAATTGCATGGTTAGGTACCCCACATGCTACTACCCTTTCGGTAGGGGGATTGAAACCGAGTGACCCATGATGACAGTGATGTGACGTTGGTCCACTGTTAGTGTCACATCCTCCCAACCGGTACCCTAACTGGCATACCCGAGAGTGTGATCCACAGCCCTAAAGATCAAGTTTAGGAACGATCATATCCATTTTGCACAATAACATAATCAAAAGCAAGAACAAATCATAATGTTCAAGTAATTTATAATAAAAGTCAAGAAAGGATCTCAGAAGGATCACTATAGAATATCAGAGTGCGGAAAACATGATACCAAATACATAGGCAACTGTAGAGTATAGCGGAATTATACTCCACAAACATATGTGGAAGGTAGATCGAAATCTAAGTAAAGCTCTAAGCTAATACAAGTAAAGTAAAAGATAAGTCTAGAAGAAACAAACGAAATCTAATCCACATCTTCAGTTAGCTCTTCTTGCTCTTCAGTCTTATCTTCTTCACCTTGCGCTTCCTCGTACGGATCGTCAAAGAAATCCGAACCTGTACAGAAGTCTAACAACAGATTGTACAAAAAGGAATGAGTTTCGAAAGAAACTCAGTAAGGCAAGTTAATCCATAACAACATAAATAACATGCGGCAGAACATAACAAGATGCAATGCAATATGAAACAGATAATGTATGTATGCATCTAAACTCTATGTATGCTAGTCTCTATGGCAGACATGCTTTAAGTCATAGCACCGTACTTCTTTGGGAAGGTCCGCTCACACCCTCAACCATTTAAGATATCTTGGGCAGTCGGTTGGTAATGGGTCCTGCATCCCTCAGGACAAACCATGACAGGGGGTTAAGTCAACACACTCTCTCACAACCATTTGGCATAAGTACCGGCGCATGTCAAGGAAAAGCCTAGCCCAATGCAAGTCATCTACTCAGTTACATCAAGTCAGGTCCAGATACTTCCATTCCTCACCCCGGGCGATCCTTTCCGGTATCCTTTCCACTAGAGTCACGGATATTACTCACCGGACTCATCAACCCTATTGGTTATCCACATATGGTAAACGGGAAGCTCTCATGTCCTCTCACGGATATAACTCGGTCTCGAGCGCCCATAAGCCCAAGTCTAGCCATATGCAACCCTCCAATAAATGGCCCCCACAATGTGATTCCCGTCCTCTCACGGATATAACTCACCGGTCTTGAGCGCCCGTGAATCCCCATTGCTGCCACGGGTCGTTCGGTCTCAATACCCTTCCGAATCGGGTCTGATATAACGGGGACATCCTAGCCCAACACTGCTAGACAGCCCTAGTATGACATCCATTGATTCGGGAAAGCGTCGATGGGCATCTTCGGAGAACATCCCATACTATTCCCTCCGATGTCCAAGGACAAAAGTGTCAAAAGGACACTTCCCAATCCCAAACCAAACTTAAACAAACACATTCAAATCAGTCATGACATACAAAATCAACAGTTCATCATATAGAAGATAATATAAAGTCATGATCTAATCATTAAACAATATAGTAATAAGCAGTTCATATAAGCTTAAAAGAATACATAAGTGAAGTACTACTATACTCACAATAGTATATCAGAAGTATAAAATATAAGAATAGTAAACAAACTCATAGTTTCATAATTGGAAAGAGAGCATGCAATCTATGTAATTAAGGAATTAACTGTCCTTACTTTGATTATCGCCGAAGATAATCCAAAGATCAAAGAGAGAGGCTCCAAACATGGCAAATAAACCCCTAACAAGCATAGATACAACATTAGGAAAGATACCTAAAAGATCAGAGAGAAAATGAATCAAACTGAGCGAAAATTGAAGCTACTGATTTCATTGGTCGATTGCCTTGCTCTAATGACCCAGTCGACCAATCGAGTCAGTACGGAATAGTGAAAACTGTTTTGGCCATAACTTCTTCGTTTGAAGTCAGATTGATCCGAAATTTGAAGGGGAACTTCCTAGGATGTATTAGAATCATATGGGAAGATAAAATCATCAAGTCATGGTAAAAATATGGGTTCTTGATCTAACCCAAGAAACTAGGGTTTCAACCTTTATGGCTTTCAGGAAAAGGTTATGATCACAAGAAGAAAGGGAATGGTTGCAATCAAGAACATAATAAGAAAATCTTGTTTAGGTTAATAGAAACATTATGGGAAGATAAAATCATGAAGTCATGGTCAAAAGATGGGTTCTTGATTTAACCCAAGAAATTAGGGTTTTAACCTTTATGGCTCCCATGAAAAGGTTAGGGAGAATCAAGATTCATCCTAGGGCAAGAGAAACAAAGAATGCACAATCTAAAAAGGTGTTGGGGAGTTTCCAACAGATAAAAGAATATTAGGGTTTCATAGATGGTTACCTCTCATGAGAGTTACCCATAATTAACTCTCACAAAAACAACCCAAGATAGATAAAGGAACATCTCATTAGTATTTCAAAATCAAGAATGGAATTAGGAAGGGTCTACCAATGAGAGAAAATAAGGTTCTCAATGAAAGTGAAAGGAAACAAATTCTAATCATCAATTAGGGATTTATTAACAAGGATCCGTGTATCCCACGGAAAGACTAGGGAGAATAAAGATTCACCCTAGGGCAAAGAATTTACAATCAAGAAAGGTTTTGGGGGGGGGGGGGGGGGTCCAATGAATTAACAGAAATAAAAGGGTTCCCAAATTGGTTAACCTCTCATGAGGGTTACCCAAGAATTTCCCCTCAAAATCTCTCCCTTTTGGCTAGGGTTGAGATCATGACGATGATCATAGATCTCAAAGAATAGAATGAGATCATGGAATAGATGGTTGCAAGGATGCATCATCTTTTTCCTGATCTCAATCAAGAACAAGAACGAAGAAAGAATAATTAGAAATCCTAATTAGGTTAAACATGGATCATGAAGAAAATATAGTATGGTTAAGGATAAATAACTAGGATATGAAAGGTTACAGATCTAGTAAGGAAAACACATTGATTGGATGTTATCAAGATCAAACTAAGGGTTCTTAGTTTGATCCAAGAAGTTAGGGTTTCACCTTTTTTTTGGCTTGTAGGAAAAGGTTGAGATCGCAGGAGGGAGGGAATTGATGATAGGCCAATTACAACAAGAAGAATTAAAGAATATTGAATTTAGACCAACCTCCACATTACCCATGAGGTTACCCTCATATGGGGGTTACCAAAAAGGTTCTCATGATGACCACACAAAGTTAGGGTTTCAAGATTAGGGTTTCAAGAATTCAACTGGCTGGGGTTGAGATCATGATGATGAATATAGATCTCAAAGAACAAGATGAGATCATGGAGTGGATGGTTGCAAGAGTGCAGCATCTTCTTCCTGATCTCAACTAAGAACAGAATTAAAGAAAGAAAATCAGAGATAGAAGAAAGAGTGAGTATACACATATCTTTGCTGTAGGAGGATGAAGATTTCTTCAAGTCTTGTGAGAGATCACCAAGGAATGCAAGGGAATTGATTAGATTAGAGTTCTAACTTGTTCCAGAGGCTTAGGAGGCATAGGAGGTGAAGTAATCCCTAGATTTGAACTTAAATAGAGGAGACATGACCAAATTGGTAAATTCAGAACCAATTGGTCGATTGGATTGGTCTACTGGTCCAGTCAACCAATCAGGACAGCAAGGTTCAAACAAGGATTCGGAGGGCTATACAGGGTCAAATTGAGTGAGGTTTTCTTCTACGAGTCAATCAAGAAGTCTAGTTTCCAGAAATACTTTCAGATCAAGAAATGGAGTTCATTAGGTCCACCAACTAAGCTCACCTTCTTCGATGCGCAAGCAGGATTTTCCAGACATAGTTAAGCAACTTCGGACATGGATTTGGAAGGTTATATGGGGTCAAATTGAGTGAGGTTTTCTCTTACAAGTCCATAAAGAAGTCTAGTTTTGGGAAATATATTCGGATTGATCAGAAGAGTTCATTAGGTATTTCAACTAATTCACCCCTCTTCGGTGCGTAGATTCAAAACTAACACTGACAATGCTCTCAAGTGAGGGGCATCATCGACAATGTCCATGGGCTTGGGTTCCGACACCAAATCATCAACCAAAAGGGTCTACAAGCAACAAGCTAAGATCAGATCAAGGTCCAACTTTAAGGTGTAACATTTAAACTAACCCTTCTTTACCCAAAACAGATAGGGTGCCCTGGCAGGGTTTGGGCTGGATTTCACAGTTAGTCATATAAATGGTAGGGTTGCATATGTTAGGGTTGTGCTCATGGACGTCTAAGGAACGGACCGGATGTCGTGAGGAGTCATGAGAGATTCCGCCCCAATAATATGTGGATGACCATAGGGTTAGTGGAGTCCAACAGCGGTAGCCAGTCCGTGAGGATTCTCATTCCTAGGTTGCGAAGGATACTGAACCGAGTTAGTTGGTGCCATAGGGGATGTATCTGGACTTCATGTAGACATGTTACCAGTATGCCCTTGCATTGGATTAGAAACGTACTCATTACCAATGGTCGTGGTGAGAGAGTGTTGACTTAACCCCAGCCATGGTTTGAGAGCCAGGTGTGGACTTTCCCTTTTTGCCCAGGATTCCTACAGAGGTAACCAGTCCTTGCCGAATCAGTGTGACTAGACTTCCCCAGAGGAGAGCTGGTGTATATCTTAAAGCATGTCAGCTGTTAGAGACTTGCATAGTTAGAAATCATAGTATCATTCATACCTTGCACTCATTCATATCATTTACGCATTTATGCTTTGTAGGATAATTGATGGGATTTGTGATTGTTTCTTACTGAGTTCTCTAGAACTCACTCATTTATTTTGTATATGTTTATTAGCCTGCACAGAAGAAGGAATTGTACCGGAAGATGGACTGGTTTCCTATGAAGGAACCATCCCGTATAAAGAGGATGTGGCACCGTCAGTGGGTAATGGAGATAGCCTGTGCGAGAGCTCCTGCGGGTGCATGGAGTGCGCTTATCGCACCTATTGATGGTAAGAGACGGAAAGTGGTTAGAAAGTTCGATTAGAGAATGGAGAAGAACTGGAGGGCTCCTCATCTTGTTAAACTTGAGTCTAAATTTATAGCCTTAGTAAAGGAAACTGGAAAGAAACTGATATAATTCTTTTGATTGCTTCCGCTGAACTCATATTTGTTTTATTCATTATTCTTTCATATATTATTGTTATTGGAGCATTTGGATTCCTGTAATTCTTTAATTCGTTTATTGAATATTTATTGCTCTTGATTATCTTTATTTGTATTTAATATTGTTGATAGACTAAAACCGTGGATCCTATGACGGATCACTCCCACGGGTTGTCGGGTGGATAACCGAGACCGGAGGGTGGGGTGTGACACCAGGAGCCTTTAGGGGTCTCATAGAAAAGAGAGCAGCCCTAATCTCTTCTTCGGTTGGTTTCTCACATAGCATAATGTTCATCTCCGTTGCGACCATAGGAATGATAGCTGCTAGGATTTGGTCTAAGGAGGCTTGATCAACTGGTTCAGATTTTGAAAGGCCTTATAGAAGTGATCTGTGAGGATATCTGTAATCTCTTTGGGTTCAGTTGTCCATGTGCCATTACTTCTTTTGATTTTCAAGATCTTGTTTGTTTGTCTTCTCTGAAGCGTTGATGCATGGAAGAAGGTTGTATTACTGTCTCCTCCTTGAAGCCAAGAGATCCTTGATTTTTGCAGCCAAATTTATTCCTCTCTAGATAGCTCTTCAGCCAAAAGCTCAACTAGTATATTTGCTTTATCTTGTGAGAACAGTTCAGGTGGTTGGCTTTGTAGCCTCTCCAATTCTCCAGACAACTTTTGGATATTTGTTTCCACTTTTCCAAAAACTTATTTATTCCATTTTTTAAAATGATATTTTGTTGCAGTCATTTTCTTTTCAAGTTGTTCAGCTGCAGGGCCTTCATTTGATTCTTTCCAAGCTCTATTTGCTATTTCTTTACAATCTTCATGCCTCAGCCATGCACTTTCAAAACGAAAAGGTCGACTTCTTGGCGTTGCTCCCCCCATAGAATCAAGCATAATTGGTGATTGATCAGAGCCAATAGCCTCTTTTACAAAAATATTCGCCGATATGCTGTTCTCCATTGAAGGTTGCATAACCCTCTATCAAGCCTTATGCGAATGGTGTCTTGATTTCTTCTTTTATTAGACCATGAATAGATAGCACCCTTAAAACCCAGGTCTAGAAGATTGCATATGTTCATCATTTCTTTGAAACTTGCACAATCATGAGAAGTCTTGGTTGAACCACCTGCCTTTTCTCTCCAACTCAAATGAGCATTAAAATCTCCCAAACATAACCAAGGTCTTGTCCTTCCTGCACCACTATCAACCAACTTATCCCAAACCACCTGTCTCTCTGATTTCTTTGGATTTCCATAGACAAAAGAAGCATAGAATGAAGGATCTTGCAAAATTGATATTTGGGTATCTAAGATTCTGCCATCAGCATGCAAGATGTCAATTTCTATATTCCTATTCCAGAACAATGATAGGCCACCTGCAGTTCCTTTTGGTGAAGCATGAAATGAATTATCCAACTTCAGCACCTTCCCAACTTTCTTCACTTTATCAAGTGAGTTTCGGGTCTCCATTAAAAATGCAATATCTGGTTTCTCATTTATGCTCAACTTTTTAAGGACTCTCTTAGTCAAAGGGGAGCCCACACCTTGGGTTTTCCAACTCAGTATCTTCACTAGGGCCCGTGGAATGGCTCCTTGCTCTCTTCCACGGGCATAGTCATTAAAAAAGACTGGTTGCCATCATGTTCCATGGGTGTTGTTACAATGGGTTGGGTGTGTGATCCTTCCAGGTAAGTAGGTTCACTGGGTGGGGGTCTCGGTCTTTTGTTCTGGGGTTTCATTTGAACAGGTATGTTGGTTCCTTGGTTATTGGGAATGATATTGGCGGGAGTGTTGGTTAATGCTTTTATTTCATTAGGAATTATGGGGTTGTGAGTAACAGGTTGTAGGTTTTGAGGTGGTGTGGTTTGAGGGGTGATGGTGACAGCTGGCATTTGGGGTAGAAGGTTCATGAGAGTGGAGGTGAGATGGGATTGAAGGAAAGGTAAAACATTGAGTGGGTTTGAGGTATCATTTGTGGGATTTGAGGTCAAGGTGAGGTTAAAGGTGGGAAAATGGTTGTTGAAAGCTATAGCTAGAAAAGGTGGCAGACCATGTGGCAAGTTGGTAAGAGTTTGTGATGGGTGATAGTTCGTCATTTGGTATGGGACGAACTATTGGTAATAAGGAAGGTTCAAAGGTAGTTGCATGAAATGTGGAGAGACTTGGGATTGATTGGATGGGTTGTTGCTGCCATTTTCAGAAAAACAGTTGGTTAGATATGCATCGGGTATGGGATTGGGAAGGGTTATCTCAGTAGGGACCATCTGCAATGTATCAGTGCTTGACTCCACTCCCAAGGCTTCAGTACCCTGTGGCTTTTGATGTGTTGTCGATGTATTGTGCGTTGGACCTGCAGGTATTCCAGGGAGGCATTGGTTTTTCAATTGTCTTTTGTTATCTTCTTCTCTAACTCCGGCGGTATATGTTAGAGCTTGTGCCGTTTCAACCAACCTCGCCGGCGGTGCTTGCCCTCTTATTTGCGCCCCAAATCTATCAGTGACAAAATCTTCACATTCTTCTTCAAGATAACAGCCATGCTCACTACGATGGACATTCTCATCTTTTAAATAGATCATCACACCTTCTGTTTTCATGACCAATTTGTCCACAATAAGTGCAATACATGGGCAACCTCTCATATTTGAGGTTTACTTTGATTGTATTTCCTTTTTTCCTCTGGATATGCAGGTGACTTTTGAGACGTTGCTGAATTGGGATAGTAGTACGTACCCTCAATTATTGAATTTGTACCCCAAAATGTGTTCCAGATATCTTCATTGCTTTCTGTGGTTTGCCCAATATTTGTGCAAGATCAAGGCCTCTTTGTAGGGTAGCAATCTCCTGAGGAATGTTGTACATTTGAATCCATATCTCCATTTGATCAAAGCTCCAGTTTCTATTTCATTCCATCTCTCAAGCACAAGCAGATTGCCAGCCACTGTCCATGAACTTTCTTCTAAACCGTTCCGAAGATCCAACATATGATGGAAGTAGAATAGAAAAGTATGGGGTTTTTCTTGTGGGAATACTTCCACCGTAGCCTTAGTGTTCCATCCTTTCAAAAGGCCTTCAGTCACTGCTTGTGTTCTATAACGTTTGCTCTCTAAAATTCTTCCAGCTAGTGTATTTAATGGATAGTAGACTATCTGCTGTTCATCTTCTTCGTCCATAACCAGGGTATCGACTGGTATATCTGGTTCTGGGTTAGTATTGGCAGGGGTTTGTGCTGATGAAGAAGCCATATTCAGGTTGTTATGAGTATCTGGGTATATTGGAAACAGTTGATGGATGAAGAATACAACTTAGGACAAAGGAGTTTAGGGTAGGAGGGTAACTGGGTGACTGGTTAAGACAAGGATAGGAGGGAAAATGGGGAAGACAGAGTGAAGGGAGAGGGTCAGTTCCGGTGAGGCAGGAGGTAAAGTTAGGTTATACACAGAAAACACTCGCCAGGAGGATAAAATAACACTCTCTGCTGAGAGGAGAAAAAATTTATCAATACTCTGAAGTGATACTTGTCGACTTCTCGTCTCTCTATATGTCTGTGCATTTTAAATCCCCTCTCTATCTTACTTTCTTAGTTCATGGTGCATTTGTTCATTTATGAAGATAAGGAGCTTTGAATTATCTACCGTCTTTACGGATTTTTATTAATTTTACTCTTTTCTAAGAGTCTCAAAATACTTGTGTAACCTCTTCATTTTCAAAATTTTCAATTCTCCCACATTTTGTCTCCAATTTTCCAAGTCTTCATAGACTTTCTAAACTGCAAACAGTGTCTGTCAACCAGGTAAATTCATCGGTATTGAACTACTTTTATTTATTTATTATTATTATTTTTCATTGCTTTTGAGGTTGGAGTTAGGGTGGTGCGATTGGGTTTGTTGTATGAGCGGACTTAAATTTGATCTTTCTTGTTTCAGTAATTTTATCTTTCTTGTTTCAGTGGCTTTTAGTTTGTTGTTCTTATCTATCTTTTTCTATGAACGATAGAAAATGGGGAAAAGGAAGATTGAAATTGTTAAAATAGAAAACAGTGAGAAAAAAGATAGTTATTTGCCTTCAGCAAGAGGAGGAAGAGTTTGTTTAGCAAAGCTGCGGCGTTGAGCGGTTAGACCTGATACTGGTATCGATTGTTTTCTCTCCAGCGGGAAAAGCTCTTCCTTTTATTTCTCATGCTTCTTCCCTAGGTGTTGTACAATGCTACCTGAAGGTTTTTGTTGGCAGGGATGAATTTGATTGTGAGCTTAAGGAAGTGAAAACTTCTAACAAGGATGATCTACTGATGCCAAAAATTGTTCTATGGAGGATCTTCATTGTATGAAAAACCAATTGGAGAAGCCAAGGGAGAATATCGGCAGTCGATTGAACCATCCTAATTTAGGTATTTAAATTCATTTATTTCATTTTGATTGAATCTGTCTCTGTAAGTTGCTTTGCATGCTCTGCACTTCGATTTGGTATATTGCCTGCCCTTTTAACATATTGGTCTTTTTTTGCTATTCGACTTGATAAAGGAAATGAAAAGGAGATCGTTTTGGAGACTGAGTTGGAAGTGGAATAGGAGAAGGAGACTAATCTTTGCCATGGTAGTCATGCTTCTTTTTCCAGTCTTGTAGAAAGCTTTAGGGCTGAAGAAGGGTATTGGTGGGAGCTCATTCATGTATATCTATATCTCAATTACATTTTCATGGTAGTTTTTATATAATTAATATAGGCGGGGCTTTGCCGTTGGCCTAAAGGGGATTCAAACTCTAACTTCCTACGTAGAAGTGTCGGTCTTTTGTCAATTGAGATCCCTTAGGGTTAATTAATGATATTTTTTACAAAAAGAAGATGACCAATGCTATTCGACGGAGGTCATCTTCAGTGCTCAGGAGGAAAGCATATTGATTTGATTCTTGTCAGTATTGCTAATTTTCTTAGATGACATGCCCTAAAAAAAAAATGTTTCTTAGATGACATGCCCAAAAAAAAACATATGTACCGGTACTTTTTAGTTACCCTTTTTTTGGTTCCTATCATTCTTTGTTGATGCCAAAAACTTTATTCTTTTGGGTCCCATATAACAAATAAAAGAAGTTTCAGCTATTGTTGTCCATACTGTAATCCAATTCTTTTTAGCAGCTTGTATCATTTAGAGAGAGATTCATGCAAACTTCTCTTATAGAATGAACGTACTTGTTCAGTTGATCTTTATACAGCCAAATTCATTATTTTTTCATCATCATCGCTGCCGCTGTCGTCGTCTTCATCAGCTCCTTCACTTCTAGAAATTCATATCAAGTTATACTTTTTTCCCATTCTTTTTGCAGTATTGCATGAGTACAAGTTATACTTTTTTCCCATTCTTTTTGCAGTATTGCATGTACTCATCTTATATACATATAGGGCCATATTTTGGTATTGTTGTTACTCTAGAGATCTTTGTAATGTAAACATTAACAGTATACTTACATGTATTGATTAGTTTGACTCGTGTATTAATTTCTTAGCTAAAATCAGTGTTCTTGTGAGAGTCCAATTGCCTCGCTTTTCATTTATTGACATTGGTTCTTCATATATCTCTATATTGTTATTAATTGAATATGAAAATTCATATCATGGACAGTCTCTCTTTGTGTTTTCTTCCTTTTCCATTTGGTTCTAAAGCTCTAAATAGTGATGTTCAGAGGAGGAGAGGGAGATAAGATAGGAAGATCGAATTTTAGCATCTTTCATTGACAAACCATGGGCAATTGGTGGTGATTGGAATGCGTATTTGGATTTTGAGGATCGCCAAGGGGGTAGGCCACTATCTTCGGCAGCTTTACTTCCATATCAATTGTTTATTCATGAGTTTGGTTTGCTTAGAGTTCCATTTGCTGGTAGTAAATATATTTGGTCAAATAAGCAAAGGACACTCATCATATTGAGGGACTTTTGGACCTGGTGGTTTGCAATATGGAGTGGCTTTCAAAATTTCCAGATGTCACTATATCGCATGTTTCGGTTGCCCACTCAGACCATACAGCTTTATGTATATATATGGTGTCCCAGTTTGCTTTTCTTTTCGGCCATTCCGATTTGAGATATTATGGATTCATGAAGTTACTTATTCGGCTATTTTACATCAAGCTTGGGCCATTCCGGTTAACGGATCTCCCTCCTACACTCTAGCTAAGAAATTATCGATGTTTTCCTCTTCTTTGCGCAACTGGAATAAGAAGACGGTGAAACAGCTCAAGCTCAAGGAGGACGCTATCTGAAAATCTATTGTTGTTCATGAAAGTGTAGATTTGGCTGATAGGTTTGAAACCTGATATATTGAAGAATAGAGAAGAGTGGCATTGTTAAAATTGAACCTTCAGCAGCAAATAGACAAGTGGTAGCAAAAATCTCGCCTAGACTAGCTGATGCATGGAGACCGCAATACACGCTATTTTCATCAAAGTACCATGGTGAGCAGGGCAAGGAATAAGATCAGGCTACTCAATCATAATGGCTTAACCTTCATGGAACATGGAGATATAGCTTCAGCTTTCGAGAATCATTTCAAACATTTATTTTCTTCCGCCCATGGTGTGTCCTTAGAATCTAATTTTGCACCCATTGCTAATCAGGTTTCTGAGGAAGATAAATCTTGGCTGGTATGCCCATTCACGACAACATAAATTAAAGAGGCAGTCTTTGGTGCCAATGACTTGAAATCTCCAGGTCCTAACGATTTTTTGGGTCTGTTTTATCAGCATGCATGGGATTCTATTAAAGTTGATGTAGAGGCGATGGTGTTTCAGTTCTTTCACACAGGTACTTTTACATTATCTCATAATGCTACGTTTATTACTCTCTTACCTAAGATTGGCGCCCCTTAGGCGGTGGGAGACTTTAGGCCCATTAGTCTTTGCAATATGAGTTACAAGATCATCTCAAAACTCTTGGTGAACCGGCTGAAACATGTTATTTCTCATTTGGTTTATTTTCATCAAAATGGTTTTGTCAAAGAGCGGCATATTCAAGATAACATTCTGATAGCTCATGAACTCCTTATTAAAATCCATCGGCACAAAAATAGAAAGACAGGACTTATGGCAGTCAAGCTGGATATGGGCAAAGCCTACAACAGGCTGGAATGGGGATTTCTTAAACAAGCCCTTTGCTCTTATGGTTTTCCACCTAAATGGATTGAATGGATCATGTTCTATGTTCAAACGGTCAAATATTCTCTTTTGATTAATGGATCCATCTCTAGTAGCATCACTCCCTCTAGGGGCCTTCGGTAGGGGGACTCTCTATCCCCATATCTTTTTATCCTGTGCGTTGAGCTATTATCCTCTCATCTTGAGCTCGCTGTCGCACAGAAGATTTTAAAAGGCATTCCTTTAGCGCAGGGAGGTGACAAGTTATCGCACCTTGCATTTGCGAATGATTTAATCTTATTTGGTCAAGCCAAGAAGGCAGAAGCCAGCATCTTCGGCCAGATAATCCAGGATTATTGTTCCCAGTCGGGACAAGAACTAAATTTCCAAAAAACAAGGGCACACTATAGTCCAAGCACATTAGCCAGTATGAAGAGGGCTCTCTCCACTCATTTCCATATCACTCCAACGTTGAAAATGGATATATATTTGGGCATTCCTCTATTTTTAGGGAAGTTGAAGAAGAACCACTGTGCTACTCTACTAGCGCGAGTATCTAGGCGGTTACAAGGAAGGAAAACTAAGCTCCTTTCTTCTCCTAGGAAGGCGGTTCTCATCCAATCTACCCTAGCAACCTTGCCCTATTTCATATCTTGCTTCAAGTTGCTTGCGGCTACATTGATGGAGATCGAGAAATATTTGAGAAATTTTTATTGGTCTAAAGGTGAAAAACAACAAGTTCACAGTGTGGATTGGCGCACGATCTGCACTCCAAAATCCGAAGGTGGGCTGAATTTCAGAAAACTTCAAGCTTTCAACCTAACGCTTCTGTCTCGGAAGGCATGGGAGTTACACCTGTCCCCAAATTCTGTGGGGACGACTTATGTTGCACAAATATTGCAAACACAATAGCTTCTTGGAAGTGCAACCTCAAGCATTTGATTCGTGGGGTTGGTGCTCTATCCTGATGGGTCGTGATCTCATAAAATAAGGCATGTTCATGCAGGTAGGCAATGGCGAACTCATTAATCCTTGGACTTTTAATTTGATTTGTGATGCTCTCCCGAATTTGGGCTGTTATCCTTTTGCCATGAATGGTCCTACCAAAGTAGCACAGTTAATTAACCAGCGTATACACACATGGAATCAAGAACTCTTATATGCCCAGTGGCCTAGCCATATGGTGGAGAAATTTCTTGCCATCCAAATTCCTCATCAGGCTTTGGAGGACCACATTGTTTGGCATTGAACTTCATCAGGGACTTTCTCTGTTAGATCTACATACAAACTAGCCTTTTTCCATATGCATAGTTGAGGTGATCATGTGATTGCCCCTTCTTTATGGAGGCAACTTTGGCGATTACAGCTCCCTCCGCGGGCTATTGATTTTCTCTGGAAATTATTGCATCAGAAACTCCCTATTGCCTCTCTCCTAGCTTCTCGAGGTTGTTCTTGTTCCTTAGTATGTTTGTTTTGTGGGGTTCAGGAGACATCTCCAGATTACATTTTCATTCACTGTCAGTATGCAAAACAAGTCTGGAGTGACATGCAATTCCCTGGTTTACTTATGGCTGGCTCGATCATCGCCACAGTCAGACAGCTTATATCAGTGGCACAGGATAGCAATGTTAATGGCAAGGTACTCATTAGCCTCCTCGCCTTATGGCTTCTTTGGAAATCCTATACAGCAAACATCGCCACTGACTCCAATATTCAGGTATCACAACTTAGCTTCCAGATATGGAAGGGTCTATAGTTTTATCATTCATCTACATCTTTGAAGCTCGTGCCTCCCACATCTCATGGAGTTATTAAATGAATACTTCCTTATCAACATATTACCAAAATTAATGTTGATGGCTCCCTTATTCAAGGATAGGCATCTAGTTGGCTATGGTGGCATTGCACGTAATTATCTGGGCAAGATGTTGTTTGGTTTTGGGTGTGGTACATCTTCCCAAGATGTTCTCACTCTTGAGGCTTTGGCCATGCGGCAAGCCTTACTCTGGGCCCAAGATTTCAATCTAACTAAAATCGCTATGGAAAGCGACAACCAAGCACTAATTGCCATCCTCCAAATCCATCATATAGTGGCTCCTTGAAAGATTTTCCCATAATCTCAGATATTAGAAGTCTGGTTGGTGCTTTTGACTACATATCTTTCACTTATGTGCCGAGGGAGGCAAATATAGTTGCAAATGCTTTGGCCAAGGAAGGAGTGTTAACACAGGAAGCTTTTTTATATGTGCACACACCCCCTACTCATATTAGGTTGTTGATGTTATTTGATGTTTTCTCTCTAGATTGTAATCATGGTTTCTCTCTCAAATAAATATCTTTCTTACCAAAAAAAAAAACTCACTTACGCCTTTCCACTCAACAACTTCATCTCCACCGTGTCTCTTTCTCTCTCTCTCTCTCTCTCTCTCTCTCTCTCTCTCTCTCTCTCTCTCTCTCTCTCTCTCTCTCTCTCTCTCTCTCTCTCTCTCTCTCTCTCTCTCTCTCTCTCTCTCTCTCTCTCTCTCTCTCTCTCCCCCCCCCCAAGTGCTACTCCCACTGCAAGTCTTATCCTGAGACCACCACCGTAACTCCCATTGTAAATCTTCTTCTTGGACCACTCTTATCACTAAAATTATCCATTAACGCACGGCAAGCAACTATCCCTCACCATTATGTTGTTTGCAACTCTGTCGTATCACAAGTCTCCCTTTGCAACTCATGTCAAGAAATTGCAGCCATCGAACAAACCTGAAGTTTGCAACTCTCACCACCACTGGATTGAAGCCTATCAGGTAAGATTAGGGTTTTCGTTACACCAAATCACACACATATTTGCTTCAAAATTCTTCCTGTGATCTTATAGTTGCCCATGTTGGGCCATACGTAGGCAACCTAGTGTGCCACACTTAGTTCTTGATGAATTGCTTGTGTGATTACCACTTGGGCACCCACGAACACACCCATACAACGTGCCCACGCTAGCCCATCGCTCCCACACAATGCATACACATAGGCCCGTCACCCCCACACAATGCACACACACACAGCAGCACGCTCCCATCCAACACCCCCCTCATTCCGAAACTTATTCTAATATGCATTTTATAGGATGTCAAATTCCAGTGTTAATGACAGTCAAGGTTACTATTTGAAGTATACCAACAATAAGTGCAAGTGTGAGAAGCTAGCACCAGTGAAAATTTCACACTCAAGCATCCAAATAGGTTATATTAGAAATGTGAAAGTTTTCCTCATGGATGTGGGTTCTTTAGGTGGTATAATCCAATTGGAGAAGCAAGCACATCCAGTCTTGCGCTTCCCACTAATTCAAAAGAAGAAGACAGTGTGAAATCTCTGAAAAAGAGACTGAAGCAGCTGGAGAATGATGTAGCATTGTTGAAGAACAATCAAGCCCTAATGAAGAATGTAGGTTTAGGTTTGGTTGTAATTTTTGTTATAATATTATGTGGTATTGCATTGTCCCATTTGGTTTTTTGGGTCATGTGTTGTAATCAAAATTGTTGTAGTGTTGTAGTTGGTTCAACGTAACTAAGGATTGAGATGATGTACTTGCTTCAATGTAATCGAGGATTGAAATGATGTACTTGCTTCAATGTTGCAGTGCAATATTTATTTTTTCCACACTTCATTTAATGATAAATTCATACATTGTAATGTCACTTTATAGACTTCTTTTGAGCCTGTGGAATTAGGCATATCATGCTCCATTATGAAATCCAATCCTAGCAAACTGAATCAAGATTAGGCCCTTCTAAACAGAAAAATAAAGTTGTACTTGAATAAGGAAAAAACTCCCACCTTGTTCTTTCAGCAAGATTGTTCATTTTTTTGTTGGATAGACAATTAGCAGAGCACACATCTTTTCATATATTCTTGAATAAAACCCTTAGACATTTCTGTATGCAAAACAAAATGGAACTTTTTTAGTTAGAAGGTCTTCTCAACTGTCAAAATTACTATGGTTATCTTAAAATGGTCTTTAAAATGGACACCCACCTGCATCTATATGCATAAGAAAAAAAATTCCAACATTTTTGGTTGGACCAGTCCAACAACATAACTCCTCTCAGAAATATCAGATTAACCAACATAGAAAGGCTCCAAACCAACCCATTTGTCTAACTAATCATCCAACTGATAGTGATAAAGAAGAAATCATTGTAGAATATTATCAAGAAACACAATTCAATTTCCACTGAAGATGTATGACACTATCAATGGTATTTTTATTCTCATCAATGCTAGTTGAATGTGCTGTATTACAACCCATAACTTGGAGTTTTTATCATACTCAACTGCCCAAATAGAAGACAAGTAGTTCTCATAAACAACCTACTTATTAGAACTTCCAACCACACTAAAGAGCAAAGACATATTAGCTGATCACACGCACCGTAATCATAACAGTAGCAAATTCTTCAGATGTCAGAAGCCATGTATCTTAATCTGTTGGTTCATAGTAATGCCATCCTTGATTAGAAAATTGGCACATTCTTTCTCTAATCACCTAGTTAATTAATTTTGCGCCCCCCCCCACTCTTTCATTAGCTACAAGGTTACTGATGAGCACATTTATGTTTGAAATCTTAGGGCATAAAGCATGCATTTTACACACTTAGAGTGGAGTTACCTTGGGTTTTATGTTGTTTTTGCAGATTTTAAGACTTTTCAATATTTAAGCAAATATTTGGAGTTTTGGGTATGAATCATGCAATTTTACACGTCAAGAATCCATTCAAATTCTCAAATGCGAAAATGGGCCTGATTTGGAGCATGATGGGCTAGAGATATGATTATGGGCCAACTCCAAAATATTTAAGAGATAAAGAAGGCAAATTTGATCTACGGCTGAGATTATAAATTATCAATAAAATCTACAGAGATATTATTGAGAGAGTCCAAATGGAGAAAAGAGTCCTTGCGTACTTCAATATCTTATTTCCTATTTGTGATTTGATTAAAGAAAGAAAAAGAGGAAAAATAATTATATTCAGATAAGAAAGAAGGAAAAACCCCGTTTTTGAATGTCTCTGTTCAATTTCGATCAAGCCCTTCATCGAATGGTCATCCGGTGTCCGATCGAGCTGATTTTTGGAGGAGAGCTTCACGACTTCACGACTTCTTGATCCTCAAATCCAACGGTGGAATTGTGCATTTGATATCTCTAAGTGAGTCCGATTAGTACGTCAAAACCCTAATTGGTTGAGTCGATAGGAACCCCTGAGTTTGATTCAAATTCTGTCAAGATTCATATCCCATGTAAACTTTATAAAAGGAGAGCATACTCTATCAAGGGAGAACGTGTTTTAGAGCTTAGGAAGAGCACATTTTCTTTTCTCTTCAGTTTATTTAGGCTTTCTCTAGTTTTCTTTGCTTGCTTTTGTGAGATTTTAATTTCTAGATTGAATGTTTAGGTTTAATTTTTCTATGTAATGTAATGCAATTTCAAGTTCAAGATCAAGTTCAAATTTCAAGTTTCAAGATTCGTTTTTCTCTAGGTCTAGCAATTGCAGATCTAGATCATTCTAGATCTAGATTTGGTTGTTAGGGTTGGTTGAGATTCGAATCGTTTGTTCAATTTTTTTTTATTGTTACAATGTCCGTTCACCAAGGCTTCGATCGTTGGCTCCCCTCTTGTGAAATCCCCTAGGATTGTAACTAGAAACCTTGTGGGCCATCTAGGTAGAGCCATTGGATTGGAACTAGAATCCATGGATACAGATTGTATTGATGAAGAATCTAGTGTTTTGCTGAATTTTGGAAGGAGATCTGATACGAACTTGGGTGGACTGGGAAGGTGGATTAAGAGCTCATGAAAACGATTTTGGAAGGTCCTTAAGTCTAGGTAATAGCCTCTTCTAGGTGGTGTGAAAGTGCCATAGAGAAGCTGTCACATCCACCCAGCCGGTACCCTATCTGGCATACCCGGGAATGTGATCCACAGTCCAAGGATCAAGAATCGAGGGACCATGCCTCCACATATGCGACAACACAATCATGAACAATAATAATCAAGGTAAAAGCAACTAATAATAGATATCATGAATAAGATAAGATTCAATAAATCAGAGTGAGGAAAAGATAATGTCAATATGTAGGTGTGATCATAAAGATGAGAGAATAAGTGAAATCACTCTCTCGAAACAGCGAAAATGAAGTATACTCAAGTTAGTTACAATTTCATGTTTCAAAAGATAATTCAAAGGAAGTTAATTACATAACCAATTGTTCCATAATAAACCAGGGAAATGGGGCACTAGACTAGGGTTTCTTCTATCCTAATGATCGTCTCCTCATAGGTGTGGATGAAGAAGGCCCAGCTCTGCCGCTCCCGCACTATCGTGGGGCTAACCCTGGTACGAAGAGTAATCCTCTTCGGCTCCAAAACTCGATCTTCAACTGAAGCTACCACCCGGAGGGTAGTATGCGGGGATCAAAGTCCGTCTCGAAGAAGGCGCCATCATAATCTTCAGTACCTGTAGGATAATCTAAAACCATTTGTACAAAAGGAATGAGTTCGAAGAACTCAGCAATGTAGTTATTCCATAATTTAAAATCATACAGGTTCAAAACATAACATAATGCAATATGATATGAGACATATGATGCAAATATGATTCTAACTCTATGAATGCTAGTCTCTATGGTAGACATGCTTTAAGTCATAGCACCGTACTTCTTTGGGTTGTTAGTCACTCTCCCTCAACCCATTCCGTATCTTGGGAATGCCGTGGTAATTGGGTAAAGTCCTCTCAACCATGGTAGGGGAATCGGTCACCGCTCTCTCACATCACCGTTTGGTATAAGTATTGGCGCATGTCACATTAAAGCCTAGCCCAATGCAAGTCATCTACTCAGTTGTATCAAGTCAGATCCAGATACGTCCATTCCTCGTCCTTGGCGATCCTTTCCGGTATCCTTCACACTAGAGTCAGCATAATCCCATATTACGTACTCATCAACCCTATTGGTCATCCATAACTAGTAAACGGGAAGCTCTCACGTCCTCTCACGGGTTGGTTACCGGTCTTGAGCGCCCGTGAGCCCAAGTCTAGCTATTTGCAACCCTACCAATAAATGGCCCCTTTCGAGTATCTGTAGCATGGTTTATGTCCCCTACCGGATTGGCTACCGGCCTAGAGCGCCCATCAAACCATACACTACCACGGGTCGTTCGGTCTCAATGCCCTTCCGATTCGGGTTTGACACGACAAGGACAAATCCTAGCCACACAACTAGACAATCCTATGTATGTCATCCAATAACCCGGAAAAGTGTCGATAGACACCTTCAGAGAACATCCCATACTATTCCCTCCGATGCCCAAGGACAGAAGTGTCAATATGACACTCCCCAATCCCAAGTTATACGTAGGCAATCACATATTCAAGTTCATCATTTCTCATGCATTCAATACATCTCATGATAAAAGTAAATTCATGATATTGAAATGATTCATCATAGACACAAGTAATCAAGAATAATAAATTAATATGACAAGAGTATATGAATCGCAATACTACTGTCCTAACACATGTATAACAGTCTTATAATAATTAAAAGGAATCAAGAGACTATGTTCTTTAAGTATAAGCACAAATTATAAGTTTATGGCCTATATGTTTATGGAGATAACCATCCTTACCTTAGGTTGAGTTGATGATGAATTGAAAATTACCAAGAAATGGTCCAAAAGAAATGTTAAGACCCTAAACAAAAATCAATAATAAGTTAGAGAAGAAATCGGGAAGATCGGATGTTAAACGGGTCAAAATTGGCTAAGGTTGCTGTCAGCAACAACTTTGGTTGATGGTCTTTGGTCGAGGCATCGACCAAAGAGGATCGACCAAAACTTCTTCGGAACAGAATAATGGATTTTGGGGGTTTTGATCCGAAATTAGTTTTCTGGGGTTCAGATCAATCCGGAACTTGGAGGAATGCTTAATAACAGTAAGAGGACACTATAAATCAAGAAATCAACATAATCCAATGGTCTGAATAGAAAGCCCAAATTGAGCTATCAAGTTCAAGAGACAAGTATCATAGCATGAATTGGAATTGATTGCATTGGTATTGAAAAAGCATGCATTAGCTAGGGGAACTTATAGAAATTCAATTAGAATCATATGCTAATGAGAAACGTGTACATAGCATACCATACAACTCAGTTTTGTACAAAATGGCATGATGTTAAGAGGAGAATCAATGAATACATATGCTAGGCTTGAGGTGGGGGCATAGCATCAATAGATAGCTAAGAGGATCATAGGTTAAGCAAGAGTGGACACTTGGAGTGATGGTTGCAAGGTTGCAGCACCATCTCCAAGGTCTCAACAGCAAAGGAGGGAAAGAAAAGAATAGAAAAAGATAGAATAGAGAGTGGAATGATGAATCATACCTTGTAGTTGTAGATGGAGACAAGAAACAAAGATTAACAATGAGTTTTGGTGGAGTATCCTTCACACTAGCCTAGGAGTTGCTTTGGGAAGCTCCCCCACGTTCTCAGGAGTGAAAATGATTGCAATAGGGCTCAAAACACGAGGCTAGTATAAATAGAATAGGGAATATTCCAAAGAATCATTAACTTGGCTGACTAAGAAACTTTGGTTGATGGTCCTTGGTCGATGGCATCGACCAAAGAGGATCGACCAAAATATTTCTCAGCAGAAAAACAGGTATATTTCAGCAACTTCAGGCAGAGATTTGGAAGGCTATACAAGGTCAAATTGAGTGGGGTTTTCTTCTACAATTCAATCAAGAAGTCTAGTTTCGGGGAATACCTTTGGATTGTGCACGGGAGGTCATTAGGTACTTCAACTGAATCATTCTTCTCCGATGTGCAGACTTTCATTAAACACCGACAATGCACTCAAGCAAGGGGTATCATCGTCAGTGTCCATGGGCTCGGTCTCCGACTCAAAATTATCAATCAAAAGGGTCCATAAGTCTCTTCTACCACCGCTTCAGGTCTTCAGACCTAAATACGACAGTGGATCTGGGTTAGGGTCAGGGTTAGAATAGGGCTGGATATTACAGAAGCCACCTGAAAAGACCCCTCCTTTGTGAGAATTTAGGGGCTGGGTTGCCCTAAGGAACCACCTCCAGCCAACAACCCTTGCTGTCTGGGTGTTGGATCTATGTCTAGATTGGTGTTTCTTTGATATAATTCTAACTTAAACCATGATTTGTTTAGGGTGTTTTGAGATGTGTTAGACTATCTTTTGGTATTCTTTGGAAGAGGTATATTCCACTTATCAGGTGAGGTATTCAACCCCATATGTGCATGTGTTATAAAGCATGATTTCCTAATTATTATCCATGATATCTATTTTGTTGTTTTAGCACGTGTCCCTTGAACTTACATGGATGAGTAGGTTATGGATTTATGTGGAATCATGTTTTTATCCCTTATTGCTTTTGTTGTTTAATCATGTTAATGCAATGAGTTGGATGTTGGGTTAATACATGCTTTCATGGACTTGACCTGGGGTTATGGCTTGACCATTGCTTTTGGAACCTTAGAATGGTCATGTAGATTATGTTGCATACTTTAGGTGTCTAGTTGCATTGGTTAGGAATAAAACAAAGGTATCTAGAACACATGTAGATTCAACCCAGAAAGATGGCTTGGGTGTCGAGAGGAGACATGAAAGACTTTTACCCCCAACAATATGCGTATGACTATAGGGTTAAGATATGTTTTCCAAAAGACTGCTTAAGTGTCGTGAGGATTAGCATTCCTAGGTGGAGAAGGATATTAGACCAAAATGGCATTAGACATGAGGAAATGTATCTAAACTGCATGTAGTGTGTTATCTTATGACTTTGCATTGGGTTTAAGATCCCCAACATGCGCAAGTACTTAGACCAATGGTTGTGATGAGAGAGTGTGGACCTATACCCCAACTATGGTTGATGATGTGGACCGTACCCCTTACCTAGAGTTCCAAAAGACGACGTGGATGTTGTGAGGAATCAGAGTGACAAGACTTACCCAAAGGAGGGATGGTGTGTGAAATCCCACCTAACCATAATTTGAAGACTCTATTTGTTTTGGAAGAAGAGGTAACTTGAATGAGGTTTGACCTGGAAGTTGGACTTTGAGTATAGTGTTGACATCCTTGGGAGGACCTATAAAGTTAGATTAGACCCTTCCTTAAGTTGGTTGAGGACCCAAGTGTTGGTTTTGGCATTTGAGATCCAAAATTCAGCAAGTTGGCAAAGGGGGAATGCTTGGTCGATCCTCCCTTGGTCAATACCATCGGCCAAGCACCATTGACCAAGGCAACTCCAGACATAAATGTTTTAATTTTGGAAGTTTTAGGTTTCGGATCTCTATACATATGCAGCCTCGGTCTAAACGTAAACACTTTGCCTCTTAACTATTGGAGAACATGGGAAGAAACCTAGAGCCTCCTCCTCAAGCTCAAAGTTTATTCCAAGCATCCAAGCAAGATTCCTCCATTGATTTCTCTTCTACAAGGTTATTGTTCAATCCTATACTTCTCAAATCTATTCTCTCTACCACTCCTGCTAGTTGTTTTGATTGTGAGGAAGGTATTACACTACTATAATGACCCAACCTCTGATCTTCCTAGTCTTAGAGTAAATCCCCATTCACTTTATGTTTTCCTTGAAGCCATATGGTGTTTTCTATGTTTCGATCTAGCGTGTGACCATGATTTACTCTTACTGTAGTTTTTGATTCTAATCTATGTTACATATGTTCCTAAGTAGTTTTCTATGTATGATCTACTATTCTCTTACCTTTAGAATGAATCTCTATTCATTCCAGCCTTTCTGTGAGAATCCGCAGTTTAGGTCTAATTGGTTATTTATTGGAATTATATTCCAATGGTCTTTTTAGATGGCTAGATCATCATAGATAGTCTTAGTATGTTGTTTTAAAATTTTCCTGTCAATTTCGGAGTGTTCCGATGTGTTTCGATGAGTTTCCGACCAAAGTTGGAAGTTTTTGTCTGTACACAGAATGCTTGGTCAATGACATCGACCAAGGGTGTTGCTAACAACAACTTTGTTCCGTTTGTCTCCATTTTGTCTCTGATCTTTTGAGTTTGTTCCTTATGATCTATACATGTTTGTTTAAGATTGTTTAGGTGGTTTTGGACTTGCTCTCTGATCTCTTACTTGAAGGTTACAAAGTCGGATACAAGGTGAGTACACCACTCACAATATGCATATTTACATGCTTTGTTATGTTATGACTTGAATGCATGAGTTATGTGAAACCCAGCCCTAACCTTGACCCAGAAACTTTGTTATTTGTAGGTCCAGTGACCCGAAGTAAAGTAAGAAGTCAGCTTTGGGCCATACCAGTGGAGGACTTGGTGTCTGGCTTTGAATCCATGAGTGTTGATGATGAGGTTCTATTTATGGAAACTGAATCTTGATGAAGATCGGATTAGTTGATGGACTTGGAGTGCTCTCTATCATGGTTTGAAGGCATTTCTACCTATTAGGTAAGTCACTTGGTATGTGTGCAAACCCCCTTTAGGGTTGGATTTGATCTGGGCCTTCAATTCCCTGTTTAGAAGTTGCTGAACTGATTGGTCGACTCATTGGTCGACTGGACCAGTCGACCAATCCACTCGACCAATGGGTTCTGTCTTTGGTAATTAGGTCTTGCTTGCTCTATTTAAGTCCAATCTCGAGTCTACTTCGTATTTTCTGCCTCCAAACTCTTTGGAACGAACCAAAGACCTCTGCAAGTCATCTCCCTTGCGTCCTTGGTGTTTATCTTGACGGATCTTCGTCAAAACTCTTGTTCTTACACAAAAAGGTATGTTTACACTCTCTTCTTCTTCTTTATCCTTGTTTTCTTTCCTTTTTGAGTTGAGACAGTAGAGGAGATGCTGCATTCTCTGTTGCAAACATCTCTGAACTTGTCTCTCATGATCTTCCTAAGGATTAATGGCTAATGCGATGATCTTAACCATGATCATTGCAAGCTTTTGAAGGAATCATGATCTTGTCTTTGTTCATCTTTTGATTTAAATTCTGATCTTCTTAGATCTACTATATTGATCATGTTAGTAGTCAATCGCTGTGTTTTCTTTACATGATTCATGATCTATCAATCTCTAGTTGTTTCTCTTCTACCATACCATGCTTTCTTCAAGAATCATGACAGTTACATCTATGGTAGGTTTTGTTTCCTTATTTAGATTTATGCTCTTAGGTCTATTTTCTTGAAGATCTAAGTATGCCTTCCATGATATCTTTATCAGAATCAATGATTCATTCTCCTATTGTTCTTGTCTATGATTTCTATCTTGAATTCTTCAAGAACCATGATTGATCTAATTATGGTAACTTTTTGTTTCCTAATTTGTAACTTGAAAACTTGATTCGATTAGTGTTTTGAGGTCCTCTATATGTTAGGATACTACCAATGTAGTTTACCCCTTGTTTAGTACCCTTTTGAACCACCAAATTCGGTTCTTTATTCTTAAAACTCTGATTTTGTAGGCCATCGTCTCCATTGGTCGACTGATTGGTCGATCGACACAGAGACCAATCCAATCGACCAATGAGTACAGCAACTCCAGATTTGGTCTGTTTTGGATGTTTTGATATCTTTTCTGTTAGAGATCTTTCCTAATATGTTGTATACACTTGTTTAGGATCTTCTTCTCAAGTTTGTCAAGATCTTACTTGATTTCTTAGGATTCCTTTGCAAGTTATAAAAGGTAAGGATGGTTACTTCTTTAACAACATAAATTGCATATCTTAGTTTCTATATTTGAATCTTGTTAATTTATTTCTTTAATTAGATTCTTATAATGTTATACTACTGTGGTACTGTCTTGATATCAGTAGCATTACTTGTTTATATTAAATTGACTCACGTATGATTTACTTACCAGTTATATACAAGTTGATTGTAATTATTGATTTCTTTCCATATATGAAGTTACCATATATGTGATGTTATGAATTGATGCTTGTGTATGCTTAAGTATGGTTTGGAAAGGAGAGGTGTCCTTTTGACACTTCTGTCCTAGGACTACTACGGGAATATTATGGGATATTTCCGGAGATGCCCTCTGGACACCTTCCTAAACTGTTGGATGACATATTTAGGACTGTCTAGTAGTGTTTGGCTAGGATGTCCCGTTATGTCAGACCCTAATCGGAGGGGTATTGAGACCGAACGACCCGTGGTAGCAATGGGGATTCATGGGCGCTCAAGACCGGTAACCAACCCGTGAGAGGACAGGAATCACATTGTGGGGGCCATTTATCGGTAGGGTTGCATATGGTTAGACTTGGGCTCACGGGCGCTCAAGACCGGTAACCAACCCGTGAGAGGACGTGAGAGCTTCCCGTTTACCATATGTGGATGACCAATAGGGTTGATGAGTCCGTAGTCAGGGACTATGAGGACTCTAGTGTGAAGGATACCGGAAAGGATCGCCAGGGGCGAGGAATGGACGTATCTGGATCTAACTTGATATAACTAAGTAGAAGACTTGCATTTGGCTAGGTTTTACTCTGACATGCGCCGGTACTTAGACCAATGGTGATGTGAGAGAGTGGTGACCTATACCCCAGCCATGGAATATCCTGAGGGATGAAGGACCCATTACCAACTGATGATGAGTGAATGAGACTTTCCTAAAGAAGTACGGTGCTATGACTTAAAGCATGTCTGCCATTAGAGACCAGCATACATAGAGTTAGATTCATACATTCATTGTTTGTCTCATACCACATTGCATATATGTTTGTTTTGTAATCCTGCCATTTATGTTATTATGGATTTAACTGCCTTACTGAGTTTCTTTGAAACTCATTCCTTTTTGTACAATGTTTGTTAGACTATTCTACAGGTTCTGAGTATCATGACTGCTCGTATGAAGAAGCGCAAGGAGAAGAGGCATATCTCCATGAAAGTGATTGCGGTTACGATAATTACACTGAAGATCCCTCAAGTGGTTATGCTCCGTACGATGCTTAGTCCGACCATAGAGTGGAAGCGCCCTTGTGCCATTTATGAGATTTATACATATAGGGATATTGTCTATAAGATTGAGAACAATTTAGTTACCTTTTGTACCTGCTATTGGGATTAGATTCTATTCTGTTTCTTCCCTTTTTGAACTACATTTCCGCTGGTTGTAGAGTGGGATTTCGCCTCACTTTACTTATCTGATTTATACACTCTGATTATATTTAGTACTCTGATTTATATATGATTCATTCTTTCCTTATTTGGATCTATGGTTTATCTTTCGCACATCGATTATTATTGTTCATGATTATGTTATTGTTTATGTGGGAGGTTGATTACTCGATACCTAATCTTCGGGCTGTGGATCACACTCTCGGGTACGCCAGTTAGGGTACCGGCTGGGAGGATGTGACAAGTTAACTATTGTAGTTTCACTTTCTCTACATTGTATTACTTCTGTAATTACAGTAGATTGTTCATGTTAGGATTTACATTTTGTGATTGATTTTGAATGATGAGATTGTAAATTGGACTTGATTATGTTATGTATGGAATCATGATGTATTGTGATTGCCTAGGTTGTGGTTGTGGAATGGGTAATGCTCTTTTGGTGTTTCTGTCATTGGACACCAGTGGAGGTGGTATGGGACACATTCTTATGGTTCCCCTTGGTGCTTTCCATGACTACTGGTTGACATACCTAAGTTTGGTCTAGAACTGTTTGGCAAGGGAAACCCTATCATATCTAACCCTATTGGAAGGGGAATTGAGACCTAGTGTCTCGTGGCAGCAATAGGGATTTGTGGCGCTCAAGACCGGTAACCAACCCGTGAGAGGACTCAAATCACAATGTGGGGGCTATTCATTGTTTGGGTTACATGTAGTAGACTTGGGCTTGTGGGCGCTCGAGATTGCGGGAAGCATGAGAGGACACGAGAGCTTCCCATTTACCATGTGTGGATGACCATAGGGTTAAGAGTCTACGTAGTTGGGAAGGAGACGGTGACTCTAGGGGGAAAGATACCGAAAAGGATCTCAGGAAGCGAGGAATGGACGTATCTGACCCTAAAGTAGATGTGACTCATTAGATGACCTACATTGGGTCTTGTTTAACCCTGGCACGTGCCAATACTCATACTAATTGGTGGTGAGCGATAGTGTTGACTTAAACCCTAGCTATGAAATGTCCGGGAAGGATGCCTTGACCCAATTACCAACGAAAAACCCAAAAGACCAGGAAGATTGAGGGAAGAGTGATTTGAGACCTACCCAAAGGAGTATGGTGATTTATATTAATGTGTGTCTGCCAATAGAGACTAGCATATATAGAGTTAGAAGCATACTTGCATTCATTGTCTCACATCATTGCACTTATGTCTACTTTGTTTTGTGTGTAAATGTTTATTGTGATTGAACTACTTGCTAAGTTCTTTTGAGCTTACCCTTCGGGGGATATGTTTTAGATGCCTTTGCAGGAACGGAAGAGAACTCGTGCTCTAATACGGAGGACCCTTCCCTACATGGTATAGCTACGAAAGTCATGGGAGAAAGTGATGAGCACATTTATGTGTGAAATCTTAGGGCATAAAGCATGCATTTTATGCACTTAGAGTGGAGTTACCTTGGGTTTTATGTTGTTTTTGCAGATTTTAGGACTTTCCAAGGTTTAAGCAAATATTTGGAGTTTTGGGCTTGAATCATGCTATTTTACACGTCAAGAAGTCCATTCAAATTCTCCAATGTGAAAATGGGCCTAATCTAGCATTATGGGCTAGAGATGTGTGATTATGGGCCAACTCCGAAATATTGAAGAGATAAAGAAGGCAAATTTGATCTACGGCTGAGATTTTAAATCAAATCTACAGAGATATTATTGAGAGAGTCCAAATGGAAAAGAGTCCTTGCATACCTCAATATCTTATTTCCTATCTTGGATTTAATTAAAGAAAGAAAAAGAGGAAAAATAATTATATTCAGAAAGAAAAAGAGGAAAAATCCCGTTTTTGAATGCCTCTGTCCAGTTTCGATCAAACCCTTCATCGAACAATCATCCGATGTCCGATCGTGCTGATTTTTTGAGGAGAGCTTCACGACTACTTAAACCTCAAATCCAACGGTGGAATTATGCATCTGATCTCTCTAAGTCAGTGCGATTAGTATGTCAAAACCCTAATTGGCTGAGTCAGATAGAAACCCTGAGTTTTATTCAAATTCAGCCGTGCTTCATATCTCATGTAAACTCTATAAAAGGAGAGCATACTCCATCAAAGGAGAACATATTCTAGAGCTTAGTAGAAGCATTCTTTCTTCTCTCTTCAGTTTATATAGGTTTTCTTTAGTTTTCTTTGCTTGCATTTGTGAGAATTAAATTTCTAGATTCAATGTTTAGGTTTAATTTTTTTATGTAATGCAATTCAAGTTCAAGTTTCAAGTTTTTAGATTCATTTTTCTCTGGGTCTAGCAATTGCAGATTTAGATCATTCTAGATCTAGATCTGGTTGTTAGGGTTGGTTGAGATTCGAATCGTTTGTTCAATTCGCAAGTAAGTAACCTTCTTTATTAATCTTCTCTCCTCACTCCATTCCCGCTTCTATCTACCCCTCCAGATTCTTAATTTAGGATTTACTTTCAGCATTATTTATTGTTCTCCCTTCCCCTGGATCCTTGATTAGAGATTCTTACAGTCGTGCCTCTCTTTGGTTAAGGTTTCCATTTTACTTTATGCAATTTACTTTCAGCACTGTTTATTGTTCTCCCTTCCCCTGGATCCTTGATCAGAGATGCCTACAGTCGTGCCTCTCTTTGGTTAAGGCTTCCTTTTCCTTTTATTGCTTTGTTATTTACTTTCTGCACTATTTTTTTTTCTTTAATATCCATTCCCCCGATCGGTGGACTGTAAGCTACGGCAAATGGTCCACGGTCAAAGTCATTATTATTATACTCCCCTTCCCTCAATCCAGAGCTGACACTCGGATCATTTACCTTTTCATTTTTATTTTTATTGTTCGCATTTTTTTTCCTGTCTTTTATTTATGCATTGATTGTGTTTAATTTATTTTTCGTTTCAATTCAATTGCATTAGACATTTAGATTATGATCGTTTAGTTTAGTTAATTAGTTAACAAAAATTGAATCATTCTACTCTCACATTACTATTAAGAAGTTGAACTATAAGTGGCATATCTCCTTGTGATCGACCCGTTAGCTACATGATACCGTGCGCTTGCGGTTACTTTTAAATTTCATAGACAGAAAGTTATGACAAATGGTGCGACCAGTACATAGGTTTGGACCATACTGATGGCTCCTATTGACGGTAGTAGGCATCGTCTTATTTGCCAATGGGATCGTGAGTTAGAAGTCGACTTGAAGGTTCAAGAGCACAACCCTTAGGCGAAGAAGATGAAGACTGAAGAATAAGAAGAGCCTGTGGAAGACTTTGATTAGTTTACTCTCTATTCTTCTAGACTTTCATTTTGAATTGTAATAGCTTTAGACTATGCTTTAGAGTTTTGATTTACCTTCCGCTTTGTTTGTAGGGTATATTTCCTCTATACTTTACAGTTCTCTCTTTTGATTTGGTATTTTGTTATTCCGCACTCTGATAGTCTTTGAGAGTCTTCTATGATCTTTTCTAAATTATTTCTTAAGTAACTTAAATACAATGTTTTGTTCTTGCTTTTGATTATATTATTATGCTATGTGGATATGATCGCCTTAAACTTGATCTTCGGGGCTGTGGATCACACACTCTGATATGCCAGATAGGTTACCATCTGGGTGGATGTGACAATTGTAAACCATAATGAGACATTTGTTTTTGCTTTTGCTGATACATTCTTATTTGACTCGTTTAATTTTCATTCTTGGGATTTAAACCTTTATTCCTTTAATAATTATTGAACTGCCTTTCTTGCTCATGATATGGAATTGTGTGCTTTATTTATTACTGATAGTGTAACTAAGATATTATGGCTGTGAATCCCACCCATGATTTGTTGGGGTGGATCTGATATTGTCGAGTGGGGTATGACAATTCCCCCCATCTGTCGTTACCCTATCGGTATGGGAACTGAGGCTGAGTGACTTGTGGCAGCGGTATTCAGTTAAAGGGCACCCAAGACTAGTAGAAACCCATGATATGTATCTGATTAAAGTTTAATGCTAATTTTAAGTCAGATATTGTCCGATTCTATTAGATATTTGACGGATACTCTATGTATTTGATTAAAGTTTAATGCTAGGGAATTCGTCATTATTCCTTCATTAATGTTCATTAATTGTAACTATTTACTTTAGACTACTAATAGTTACTTTAATCGGATGTCGAATATTAGAACTACATTCATATATTTCTATCCATCTGATTACTTTGAATTCAGATTGGATATTATCCGAAAATCCGATTAACTAAACAAATTTGAATTCGGTTATAAGTATACATATTTGACAGATCTCGGATTCGAATTTAGATGATGTGTTTAATAATCGGATTCAGATTCAGATATTACCACATTAAAGACGAATTCGGTCCCTTCACATCCCTACCAGAAATGTAACCTTAACAGAGGACTTGGAAATAACATTTTGAAGTTCTCATAGAAGTGTTTGCAGCATATCTCTGATGTGCATATGGGAAGACCATGTGGAGTACATCTGCTAGGTCCTACAACACAAATATGAATATAGTTGGAATTACATAAAGGAAGTACCACAAAATCTGCTCAGCCCTTAGATCACTTAAGAATGACCTACAAACCAATCATTATATGTGGCCCGATCATGGGGGTCGGGAGTCCACCTCTGATGGCTAAGTCAGTTAATGAACTAATCACAAAGGCTCTGACTAATTGCAGAGCTAAAGTATGAATACGATAACTGGGAATATGATTCAGATACCTTCTTCATACGTAGGTTCTGACTTATATAGAGTTTACCTTTTAATCCTGTTCGTTGAACTCGTACGTGCCTTCTTTTGGTAACCGTCAGATATTGACGGTTAGACCCGTTAGTGGGGTAATGGACAATTTCCCTTGATTGCACAATCTTGATGCTACGAGCGTGGTAGTTATCCTAGTTGGCATGATCGTCTGCTCCCATGAGTGTTGATAACTATCTCTTTGACGGGTTATCCATCCCGAGAATCTCAAACTTGTGTTTGCCTGTTGATCGTGTAAGGTTTCTTCCTTAGCATGCCATCCTCGAACCTGGTTCGCCCGAACCTAAATCGATCAGTTCGCCCCGACCAGGGTTGAGGGTTGAACCATGGACGGACCCAGTTCAACGATATTTTTTCCTGTGTCACGAACCCCCGAGACCAAGCATTCGGGAACGCCGAGGGCTTGGTTTGATTCAAATTGAATGTAAATACTGAACAAGGAATCTGAACGATTGCTTGTTCTCTTGAATGTCAAGTCGTATTTAATGCTGTTGCATCATCGTTCTCCTCAAGTTAAGCAAACGTCTTCAGCTTTCACGCAGGAGTCACCACGTGTCTGTTACAGCTGAAGCCATCATTGCTTTTAACTCAAAACGACGGTTCCTCAAAACATCAACTTCGATTCTATTCATCATGCCTTTTCGAATTGTCTCCCGATCACGATCATTGGTATGAACTGATCTTGATCATACACGTGCCCACTGGCTAGCTTATTTAAAAACCGCTTGTTGCTTTTCAAATTTCAGTCTCATCTGCAACTCAAAAACTCATCGTCGTCTTCTCTCTGCCTTAGCTGCCTTCCTACTTCCAAGCTTTTTACTCCGGTGAACAAGTAAGTTTAGTTACTCCTTTCACTTTCACATTCGTTTTCTTTCTGATTTAAAAGTCACAACCAAACTTTCCTTGTAATGGGAAGCGGTAAAACCTTTGACGAAGGCTCCCCTGAACGTTACGCCGGTCAGGGTGATTCTGGTGACGAGGCCACTGTCTCAATCTCTGTCAAGCAATCAGATAATGAAGAACAAAAATTAACCGAGGCTTGGCGTGAGTTTGAAGAAGTGAGCCAAAAGAAAGAGATTGAGGTTCCAACCCTGCCTCTCTATTCCAAAGCATCTAAAACTTCGAAAGTGGCTGCTAAGGCCCCTTGACAATCTAACAGGCCCAAAGAAGACCCAAGTTCCTTTGTTTCTGAATATACCGATGCCGAATTGACTTCGGCATTCGAACACTTTGATTTTCCTCCCAACTATTTTCTTCGACTTCCCAATTCTGATGAGAGGGCCAACTCGAATCTTCCTAATGAACTTTCGCTGTATTTGGACACTCTGGAAAGTGGAGTCCGGTTTCCCCTTTTCAATCATTTATTTTCTGCCGTTCTGAACCACTGGGAGATTTGTTCTGGAATGCTTCTCCACCAATAGCTGGCGTCATATTGTCGGCTTTGTTGGTTTATGCCTCAAACTTAGCATTGAACCTTCTCTTGCTCTTTTTGTACATTTCTATGCTCTGTCTCAAGCCAACCCTCCGGGTTGGGTTTTTCTATCCAAGCGTAACAAGACTGAGCTTGGATGGTCAGGCAGTATCCTAGCCAGGGGTACCTGCCCTTCCAATCACAAAGGGCGCAATGATACTTTTTCTGCCGAGCACCCCAAAAAGATTTGAACTTCCCGATCGGTTGGAATCGGCTTGTTTCTTATACCGAGGCTAACCGCGTTCTTACATTGAACGACGTTGAACAAGCTGCTGCCAAAAAGATCAAGTCAATTCCATGGTTCCAAGAGATTCACGGTTTGGAGATGGGATATACAACTATCCTTCAATACTGGGGGCTAGCTAAGTGTGAGCTTTCTAATCTTTGTGTTTTTTCTGATCATCATATCACTTCATCGACTTATCTAACTCCATCTTTTTTGCAGTGCCTCCAAGAGTTAATCCAGAAGCCATCCGAGCCAATGCAGCCAAGGGAGTTGAGGTTGTAGAGAAAGGTCTCCTCGAATGGTAACATCGGCCGAGAGAGTTGCTGCTGAGAAAATTGCCTCCCCCACCCCGAAGCCGTCCACCAGGAGCATAAGAATACCAAGACCCGTGGGTGAAGGCTTGGGGAAAGGAAAAAGGCCTATTGAGGAAGAAGAGGTTGTCCCTCCTCTTGTCCGAACCAAGAGGAAGCATGACTTGATTGATGCCACTGTCTCGAAGAAACAACGGAAGATCCAGGGATCGGAGGAGATCTTCGTTCCCCAATGGACTTTGAACAAATCCGATCTGGTCACGCAGGATCCTGAAAAAGCCTCCGAATGGAGTTCGCATTGTCTGATGCCAGCCGACCGTCAAACCTTCGAATCCCTCAGCAATGATGCACTTGTCTGTATTTCTACCAGGTAATTGATTTAGCTGGTTCAATGATCTCTCAACCATGGCACTCTTCAGAGTTTTTTGACAATTTTCCACTTTCTCAGGACCGCCGTGGAGAATTTTCATCAGCAGACTGAGGCCTTGAACCGAGTGGGTCGTAGTGGCTCCTGACTTCAATATTAAGAGGACCAGATGAGGTTGGCAGACTTAGAGTGCCTAATTGAAGAAGGAGGCGGATGCGCTTGAAGAAGAAAATGCCACAGTCGGTCGTCTTAAGAAAGATCTTGATTTGGCTAATAGCCGCATTGGAGCCTTAACCCGTGAGTCAAAGAAGCATGAAGGGATCTCTGCTGAACTTGGCAGGAGGGTCGACACTCTGGCTAAAGAAAAGGAAGATCTTCAGAAGATGGTCATTCCCTCCAAGCCCGAACACCTTTCCCAGGATCTTCGAAAAGCCTGTGTTCGAAAATACTTGAACAACGTTCCCTTCAGCAAACTGATGCTTGCCTACAACACTTAGGCCTATCAGGAGGGACAAAATGATGTGTGGAAGGCCATTCTCTCAGCTGATCCTTCTTTTGACACTACTTCTTTCAAAGAAGTTTGTCATTCTGAAGTTTTTGAGAAGCTTGAGATGCCTCTTCCCCAATGGGCCCGGGAAGATCACGATCCTTATCCGTCCGATCCAGATCTTGATTCCTATCTTAGTGACTCTCCGCCCCTTCCCGATACTGAGGCGGTTGGTGAGAATCAAAACCTTTGGGAGCAGGCTTCAGCTGCGGATCCTTCAACCACTCAGTTCATCAACCAGCGCTGGAATGAAAGTCTTTTTTTTTTTTTTGTAAGGGTTGGCCCCCCATGGCCATTTTATGAATCTATGAATAGACTGTAATTCCTTGCTTTAAGAATTTCGTACTTATAGCCACAGTTGGTCCGTGGGATTTCCCTTTTGAGAATCTCCAGAATATGATGGCTTGACTCCATTAGAGATAGCTTAAGTTTCCTTCGGAGCCTCGTCGAATCTTGACGAAAACCAGTGTTCGGGACAAGCCTAGGCTTCGTCCTTTGGAAACTTTACTTAGCACGAATCGATGCTTCATTGTTGGGAAGTCTCATTCGGCAAAACCTATGCTTCGTCCTTCAGTAGTCTCATTTGGTTTCCCGAATTTCATGACCAATTCATGTCTTGACTTTTGCGAATGCTGTGTTCGGCACAATCCTTTCAGAGAAAACCAAACGTTTTTTCTCGTAATTATTCATGGGTTAACCTTCCCAAGAAATCTTAACGTTCCATTGCATTTATTGCAATTGGGCGACGGTTCATTTCTCGAGCTGCACTCCTTCGCCTTCGTAACTGGTGTTTAACTTTCCACATGGAAGCCTGCGACGGTCCTGACTCATTTATGTCAAATCCGAAAGGTCAATAATCTGTAGCTGTTGATCTTGGATCCGTTGATCGGTACTCGAACCGTCGCTCCTCCTTGGCCCTTGATTCGTCTGAGTCATACCTCTTTGCATCATCTCCTGGAGTTATTTAAACCCCTTCAACATACTTCGAACTTCATTTTCGTCCTTTGCGAACGTTGCAGCGCCAGAAACCTGCAAATTCCTTCTTCATCGTTCTCTCAACTTTCGTACTTCTTGTTTGAAGATTTGTTGCTTGAAGACTTGCAGCAAAGCTCTGAACGAGTATGTTCTTCCTTCTTTTCATTCTTTTCTTTTTGATTTTTTGGTTTCTTCTCCCTGAGAAACTCCAAAGCAGAATGCTTGTGGTAATTGCTCCAGAATCGTCGTTTTGGCATCGGAATCCCTGTTCCTAACGTCAAAAAGTATTTCTGAGCATCCTTAGGAGAAGACCAACACTTTATTTTAGGTTTCCTTCTTGACCGCCTTGTAGACTCCTAGGGTTTTTGATCCTGCATTTTGACTAGGGTGCCTGTTCTTTCTTTTCAGTGCCTCCAAGATTTAACCCTAATGCCGTCTGGGCGACGGCTGTCAAGAAGACTCCCTCAGTAGAGAAAAAGGTTGTTCGGTCCTGAGAGGTAGACGTTGCTAACTCTTCTAATGTTCAAACCCCGAAAGCATCAACTGCCAACTCGTTGGTATCTTCCTCAAAGAAAAAGACTATTCGGCCTGAAGAGGAAAGCGTGACTCCCTCTCCTCTCGTTCAGATCTCAGAAGCTACAGCTGTTGCCTCGTTGGCATCTTCCTCCAAGCCTCCCTTGGCCATGGAGGCCCCTACCCCGATGATGGAGGATTGGGTAGCTTTTGAGGAAATTGAGGGTGTTGCTCCTAAGAAAAAACGCCCTCGTTTCGATGATGAAGTGTACAAGCCTACTTGGTCATTGAAGAGGTCTGACTTTGTGACGGGCAACTTTGACAAGGTGTTGGAATGGTACACCTTCACCCAGATGCCCGCAGAGAGCAGAGCCTTCAACGCTGTTCCAGATGAAGCCTTTGTGAACTCATTAGTAATGTGAGTCGTCTTCTTATCTATTTTGTTTTTGGAATATCTTTATTCTCTGAAGGACTCTAATGATGCTGCAGGAGTACTGCTGATAACTTCCACAAATAGGTGGAGTCAACTTTCCATATCTATCGACTGTAGTCCGATCTTTCCAAGCTTCGGGAAGAGACCAAGGCCAAGGACGCTGAGATTGAACGCCTTCAGGACAGGCTCTGGGAAGTAGCCAGAGTGAAGAACATTGAGATCGGGCAGCTTTCCTCTTCTCTGGACGTTGCTAACGAGAGCATTTGCAGCCTAGAGCGAGAAGTTGAGAGGCTCTCGGGAGTACTGAAGGAATCCGGAGCAAAGGTCACCGAACTCCAAAGGCAGGCAGCTCCTTTACCAGAAAATATTCTTGTCGAAGTCCAGAGGGCTTGCATCTTCAAATACTTGCATAGTAAGCCTTTTGATGATCTGTTGGATATCTATCATTTGTAGGCTTATCGAGAAGGGCAGAATGAAGTCTGAAAGTCAATCTTGAAGAGGATCCAAGCTTTGACACCGCTCATTATCAGCTGCACTGCCATCCCGAAGTATTTGGAGAACTGTGACTCCCTCTCCCTGACTGGGCCGAAGACTTGGAAGATCTGCCTACTGAGGATCCGGATATATTGCTATATCTTGATGATTCTTCTCCTTTGACCCCTTTCAAGGACGTGGTCTATGGAGAGGCTGCCCCGAACGTCAACTAGGCTGCGGATCAAGCTTTGGTATCGGTCGAAAAGGGCAAAGAGGGCGAAGCCTAGAGTTCGTCGTTCCTCATGTTCTTCATTCTTCTTGCTTTTACTTGGGGGAAGCTTACGGAACTCTTCGCAATCTTCCCTAGAAAAGCTAGATGAAGGGTATGGAATTGTAGAGTTTTTCCCGAGCTTTTGTAGGTGGGAGCTTATGGAACTCTTCGCAATCACCGAGGACGAGGGATCTTGCTTCGGTTTTTCTTCCCTACTCTCCTTCGACAAATGGAAGCTACTTCAATTTTTCTTCTTGACTATGTTTTGACCAGAGAAAGCTGCTTTGGTTTTTCTTCCTGACTCTCCTTCGACAAATGGAAGCTTACGAAACTCTTCGCAATCACCGATGATGATACTTAGAATTTACCGTTTTTCGACCGAATGAAGAAGTTGAGCTTGACAATTGTTGTCTCATATGTATCCTTTCTAGGGAAAGCTTTATGTTGTTGTAAAGGTTGGCCCCTTCTGGTCGTTAAAGAATTAACTTTATCCTTATACTTTGTCGATCACTGGAGATCTTGTTCGGGTTTCTCACCGAAGTCTTCTTTTGTAAAATTCCTTAGAAATTTTCCTTTGAGTCAGTCAGAACAGTAGTTGTAGAAAATTTTATTCGATCGTAACCGAAGCCTCTACTTAGGGATTCCTAAGAATTCCACTAAGCTTTCGAAGGTCCCACTCAGGTTTTAAGCCGATGCCTTTACTTAGAGATTCCTGAGAATTCTTATAAGCTTTCGGTGGTCCCACTCGGGTTTTAAGCCGATGCCTTTACTTAGAGATTCCTGAGAATTCTTCTAAGCTTTCGGAGGTCCCACTCGGGTTTTAAACCGATGCCTCTACTTAGAGATTCCTAAGAATGCTTCTAAGATTTCGAAGGTCCCACTCGAGTTTTAAGCCGATCCCTTTACTTAGAGATTCCTGAGAATGCTTCTAAGCTTTTGAAGGTCACACTCGGGTTTTAAGCCGATGCCTTTACGTAGAGATTCCTGAAAATTCTTCTAAGCTTTCGGAGGTCCCACTCGGGTTTTAAACCGATGCCTCTACTTAGGGATTCCTAAGAATTCCGCTAAGCTTTTGGAGGTCCCACTCGGGTTTTAAACCGATGCCTCTACTTAGGGATTCTTAAGAATTCCATTAAGCTTTCGAAGGTCCCACTCAAGTTTTAAGCCGATGTCTTTACTTAGAGATTCCTGAGAATTCTTCAAAGCTTTCGGAGGTCCCACTCGGGTTTTAAACCGATGCCTCTACTTAGGGATTCCTAAGAATTCCACTAAGCTTTTGGAGGTCCCACTCAGGTCTTAAACTGATGCCTCTACTTAGGGATTCTTAAGAATTCCATTAAGCTTTCGAAGGTCCCACTCGAGTTTTAAGCCGATGCCTTTACTTAGAGATTCCTGAGAATTCTTCTAAGCTTTCGGAGGTCCCACTCGGGTTTTAAACCGATGCCTCTTGAAGGTTGCACTCGGATTTTAAATCGATGCCTCATGAAGGTCTCACTCGGGTTTCAAACCAAAGCCTTTTGATTCATCATCATTCTTCAGGTACTGATATGTAGCGGTAGCCCCCAATCAAAAGATTTGTTGTTTGAAACTTGAAATTACATTGAATTAGCAAAAGACTACATCTGAAATGAAAATGGTAAATCCCTAGGGATAATACTTCTTCAAGTGCCTCGCATTCCACGATCAGTCTAGTTCATGCCCGGTGGCTATATTCTTTAGGTTGTATGCTCCCAAAACGACCAGCTTGACTATCATGTATGGTCCTTCCCACGAAGGATCTAGCTTCTTTTGGTGATGAGGATCTAAAGCCAATGTGTTCCTTAGAACTAAATTTCCCAATCGGCACTGGCGATGCCTAACTTGAGAGTTATAGTGCGATGCTATTCTTCGCTGGTATTGCTGAGTTTGGGCAATTGCTTTTGTTCGAACTTTATCCAACAAGTCAAGACTATCTAGTATTCCCTATTCATTCGCTTTTTCCTCGAACTCTCTTTCTTGTAATGTCCCCGCCATTATTTCCACCGGTGCTAGTGCTTCAAATCCATACTCCAAATTGAAGGGAGTTTCTCCCGTGGGGGTTCGAACCGTGGTTCGGTATGCCCAAAGAACATTTTATAGCTCTTTGACCCACAAAGCTTTGTCCGACTCGAGTCTCTTCTTTATTCCGTCTAGCAACGTTTGGTTCGTGACTTCCACCTAGCCATTGCTCTGTGGACACGCCACCGATGACATTCGGTGCTCAATCAGATAGATGCTGCAGAATTGCTCGAACTGGGGATTGTCAAATTGTGTTTCGTGATCAGTAACAATGATTTTTGGCATCCCGAATCTATAAATTATAGATTCCATAACGAACTTCTCCACTTTCTTCTCAGTGATTGCCACCAGAGCACTTGCCTCTACCCACTTTGTAAAATAATCGATTGCCACAATAAGATATTCCCATCTACCAGATGCTTTGGTGGATTTTCCCATAATGTCAATTCCCCACATTGCAAATGGCATAGGATCTAGAATTGACATTAGGGTTTTTGCAGGCCTTTTTGACACTGTTGCATGAATTTGACAATTGTTACAAGTGTGGACATACTCCATTGCAACTTCTTGTATATTTGGCTAGTACAGCCCAAGCCTTAGGATTTTATGAGCCAGGGCACGACCGCCCATATGTGCCCCAAAAATCCCTTCATGAACTTCCACCAAAGCAATTCTTGATCCTTTGGGCCTAAGCATCTGAGGAGTGGACAAGCATAAGACCTTCGTACAACCTTCCGTTCTGCATAGTAAATCTTGATGCTCGTACCCAAACCATCCGGGCCTCCTTCGCGTCCTCTAGTAATTTGTCATCCCGAAGATACTCTACGATCGGGTCCATCAAGCAACGCTCGGCTTCGATATAGGATATCTCCTTTTCCTGATTGCTCGAGAGGGCTAACTCCTCTACATAAACCGAAGGGTCGAGCATCTTTTCCTTGGCGTTAGCCAATCTTGAGAGTTCGTCTGCCACCTTCCTCGGGATCTGGCACACCTTCAGGCCTTTGAATTCTTTTTGTAATGCCCGCACGATTTCTTGATATTTCTGCAATCGGGGCTCCTTAATGCCATACTCTCCTTGCACTTGATTAATAATCAGCTGCGAATCACTGAAGATAGTGACATGAGCTATTGCCAGGGCCTGAGTCCGGCTATCAAGGCTTCATATTCAGCATCGTTGTTGCTTGCTTCAAAGGCGAATCTTAAGGCATACCGAATGATAAAACTTGCTAGACTCTTGAGTAGAACACCCGCTCCAGCTCCATGCTTATTGCTTGAACCGTCAACGTATACCTCCCACATGGTTGGGATACTCGGTTCGGTTTCTTCTTCCATTGGAGTCGTGGTTCCACAACAAAATTTGCTAGTGCCTGAGCCTTGATTGCCGTACGAGACTTGAAATTCACCAAGCTCAACCAACCATGCCACCATTCTTCCAGACAAATCAGGCTTATGAAGAACTTTTTTCAAGGGAAAATTTGTTAATACCTCTATTGGGTGTGCCTGGAAGTATGGCCTTAGTTTTCTGGCCGCCATCATAAGGGCCAAAGCCTGCTTCTCGATCTGAGAGTACTGCGTTTCTGCATTAAGGAGCACATGGCTAACATAATAGATAGGCCATTGCTTTCTTTCCTTCTCCCAAACAAGAACTGCGCTTACGGCCGAGGGTGTAGTGGCCAAATAGACTTGCAAAGTTTCTCCTTTCTCCGGTCGGGATACGAGAGGTGGCTTCCCAAGAGTTTCTTGCAAATTCTCAAACGCCTTTTGGCATTCGTCCGTCCATCGGGCCTCGTTGCTCCCCCTTAAATCCTTCAAAGCTTTGAAGAAAGGGAGACACTTCTCTCTCGACTGCGAGATAAAGCGATTCAGCACAGCTACTCTTCTTGTCAAGCATTGCATGTCCCGAACGGTCTTTGGTGGTTCAATGTTAATCAAAGTTTGTATTTTGGCTGGATTAGCCTCTATACCTCTTTGAGATACCATGAAACCCAAGAATTTTCCCAAAGATACGCCAAACGCGGCTTCATTTGGTATTTTCGTAGCTCAAAAATACCTCTGCAAAATCAGCAATGTGCCCCGAGTGCGCCACGCTTTTGACTAACATATCATCCAAGTAAGCCTCCATATTCTTCCCGATCAGATCATTGAAAATCTTGTTCACTGCTCTCTGATAGGTTGCTCCAGCGTTCTTTAAGCCGAATGACATGACTTTGTAATAGAAACTTTCTCGATCAGTCATGAAAGCAGTAAACTTTTCATCTTCCTAATTCATGAGAATCTAGTTGTACCCCGAATATGCATCCATGAAACTCAGAGTCTCATATCTTGCTGTAGCATCAATCAAAAGATCTATCCGAGGCAATGGACAACAGTCTTTTGGACAAGATTTGTTGAGGTCCGTGTATTCAGTACACGTCCTCCATTTTCCATTGGCCTTCTTGACCATTACCACATTGGCCAACCAGGTCGGGCATTCAATAGGCTCAATGAACCCCGAATTCTTCAACTTCTCAACTTCACTTCTGATAGCCTCGTGCTTTTCTATTGAAAAGTTTCTTCTTCTCTGGATCACTGGCTTGGCCTTTGGATCTATCCAAAGCTTGTGCTCTGCTACTTGCTGATCTATTCTAGGCATGTCTTCAGCAGACCATGCGAATACATCTCTGTTTTCCCGAAGGAAAATCTTCAATTTTGACTTGAACTCCTCCAGTTGCTCGGATCAGATATGAGTCATTCTTTTTTCATCATCAAGATCTAGCTAGATTTGTTCCAATTTCTCTACTGGTTCAGGTCTTTGCATTTCTTCCTCATCCAGATCGTCACGTATCTCAATCGGTAATGTCGTGGCCTTCTTCGGGCCTTCCTTGTCCTTCAAATAAGCTACGTAACACTGTCGGGATATTCTCTGATCGGAAGACACTTGACCAATTCCTTTATCAATTGGGAACTTGATCTTCATGTGCTTCGTTGAGACCACCGCTCCTAGCTTTGTTAGGGATGGCCTACCGAGGATAACATTATACGCCAGAAGCTCTCGAACCACTAGGAATTTCACCCGAATGGTAGTTTCCTTGGGGAAGTTTCCAACCGAAAGATCCAGCTGAACTGATCCTTTGGCCACGGCCGATGACCCAGCGAATCCCTACAAGTGTGTGGATGATGGCTCCATCAAATCCTCCTCAATCTTTAGTTTCTAATAAGCTTCGTAGGACAAAAGATCTGCGGAAGAGCCGGTATCGACCAATACTCTATGTACTTCCCGATGTCCAATCTCCACCTTGATGACTATGGCATCATTGTGAGGTGTGAAAATACCTCTCTCGTCTTCATCATCGAAGGTGATTGAACTTTCACCATTCGGCCTTTTCCGCTTCTGCGCCTCTCCAGTTCCAACGAACTTAAATTTGGCTTTCAGCTTTGCGGAGTGGCTCCGGTTCAAAAATAGTTAGGATAGGAGATCGGCTAGCACCAACCACCTCCTTTCCCTTCTTTGACTTGGGAACCTCGACCTGTCCCTCTCGGCTTCCCGAACGGTCCCTCTTCTTGACAGCTATTCTTGGCTCCGCTGGTCGTCCTTTAATGAAACTTGAAAGATGTCCTTGAGAGATCAATCTCTCAATGTCGGCCTTCAGGTGCCTGCAATCATTGGTGTAATGCCCATAATCTTTGTGAAAACGGCAAAACCTTTCCATGTTACGCTCTCCAGGCTTGGATATGACCTTTGGTGGCCATTTCAAGATAGCCTGTCTCTTGATGATATTCAGAATCTCAGACCGAGGAGTATTCAATGGTGTGTACTCGCTTTGATCGGGAGAACGCTGCCTCCACGCTGAACGGCGCTTTCTGGCTTGATCATGATTGGGTTGCCTAGGCTTCTGTCTTTTTTCAAGAGCCTTCTATTCTTTGGTGGAGGCCTTCGTGTCCCCCTGACGTGCATCCTAAATCTCCGTTACTTCTACTTGCTTTTGGCACCTTTGAACCAGTTCAGCATAAGTGGTTGGCATGTCTTGAAGTAATAACTCCAAAAGTCTCCGGTTTGTGAGTCCAGTGAACAAAGTAGTTTTAGCTACTTGTTCATCCAGATTCTCAATTTCCATAGTAACTTTGTTGAATCTTTTCAGGTACTCTTGAATTTATTCGTTCTTCCCTTGCTTTATGGTAAACAGAGTCTCCTCCGTCTTTTTGATATGGATTCCACTCTAAAAATGAACAATAAACTTTCGCGCCAATTCCTCGAAATCGACAATTCTTCTGAAGGAAGATTTGAAAACCACTTCTGTGCCACACCGGTCAAAGATGAACCGAACACCCTGCAAAGGATTTCATCAGAATTACCAGCCACAGCCATAGTTTTGATATGGGCGACGGGATCTCCCGAACCATCGGACGAAGAGAAAGTTGGGAGTCAAAAATTGTGAGGAAACACAAATCCAGCTATTGCCTCAACGAAAGGGGTCTTTCTGATTACCGAATAGATGTCATCGGCCCTTTTCCCTCAGGAGAGAAATCCCAACCTTTGGTTAATATCTGCAAGCTCCTGACCAATGTTGACCGAACGTCCCCCACCGGTTCGATAGTTCTCACGACTCGAACATTTTGAGGTTGGCGAGTGAGTGCATACTCCTCTGCCCAATCTCGTTACTGACCCGGTTTGGCTTGATTGCGGTTGTTCATGCTGACCATTCCTTCTGGGTAGTTCCCCAGTTCTTCGTTCTCTATCTTGTTCTAGGGAATTCTCTTGCCGGTTCAGATTATAATTCTAGCCACCTACCGGTTGCCTATCTCCCTGTGGGGAATGCCCTCACATCGGTGGTATGAGCATCTCTGCTTCTCCTGCATGCCTTCTAGCCTTCTGATGATCAGGAGCCTGGGGAGCCACCACTTGTCTAACCAACGTACGAAGCGTCTAGTTCATCTCCAAAAACTGGAGCTGCCTTTGATCCAATTGCTGTTGGAGAGGATTCGGAGGGTTTAATTGATCATTACCTCCTTGTCCTCCATCTTCTCGTACTTCACGAGCACGACTTCCTTCAGGGATATCTTCTGGATCATTCCCACCAGGAAATTGAATGTCAGCCTCTTGCTGAGCCGCCATAGCTGCTGCTACTGACCTGGTAACCATGACTTTTTGAAGCGTTTCCCACAGACGGCGCCAAATGATGCCTCCAAAATCTGCTCAGCCCTTAGATCACTTAAGAATGACCTGCAAACCAATCGTCAGATGTGGCCTGATCGTGGGGATCGGGAGTCCACCTCCGATGGCTAAGTTAGTTAATGAACTGATCACAAAGGCTCTGACTAATTGCAGAGCTAAAGTATGAATACGATAACAGGGAATATGATTCAGATACCTTCTTTGATGTAGGTTCTAACTTATATAGAGTTTACCTTTTAATCCTATTCATTGAACTCGTACGTGCCTTCTTCTGGTGACCGTCAAATATTGACGGTTAGACCCGTTAGTGGGGTAATGGACAATTTCCCTTGATTGCACGATCTTGATGCTACGGGCGTGGTAGTTACCCGAGTTGGCACGATCGTCCGCTCCCATGAGTGTTGATAACCGTTTCTTTGATGGGTTATCAATCCCGAGAATCTCAGACTCGTATTTGCCTATTGATCGTGTAAGGTTTCTTCCTTAGCACGAAATCCTCGAACCCGGTTCACCCGAACCTAAATCGATCGGCTCACCCTCAACCGGGGTTGAGGGTTGAACCATGGACGGACCCAATTCAACGATATTTTCTCCCGTATCAGATACATACCTTCGCCCTGTCAGAAATGAAGGTGAGGCGTGTATGTTCCGTTGGTTCCAACTCAAGGCCACGATGTAATCCCTCGAGAAAGTATATTCAACTATCTTTGTTCTCAGACTCCACCACTCCAATTGCTATTGGATAGACCATTTGTGAAATCCAGCCCTATCCTAACCCTGACGCTGACCCAGATCCTTTGGTGTTTGTTGTGAAACTCAGCCCTAACCCTGACCCGGAAACCCTGTTGTTTGTAGGTCCAGCAACCCGAAGTAAGGCAAGAAGTCAACTTTGGGCCATTTCAGTTGAAGACTTGATGGCTGGAGTGGAATCCTTGAGCATGGATGTCAGTGCCCCTTCTATGAAAACTGCACACTGATGAAGATTGGATTAGTTGATGGACTTGGAGTGCTCTCTGTATTGGTTCGAAGGCATTTCTACGTACTAGGTATGTCACTTTAGGTGTGTGCAAAACCCCTTGATGTTTGGACTTGATCTGAGCCTTCAATTCCCTGTTTTGAAGTTGTTGTTCTGATTGGTCGACTCATTGGTCGACTGGACCAGTCGACCAATCAATCGACCAATTGATTCTGTTTTTGAAATTTGAATCGTGGCTACTCTATTTAAGTCTAATCTCGGGAATACTCCGCCTCATCTGCCTCCTAAGCCTCTGGAACGAGTTAGAACCCTATTCTAATCGATTCCCTTGCATCCTTGGTTGATATCTCGCAAGAACTCAAGAAATCTTCATCCTCCTGCATCAAAGGTATGTGTATGATCTCTTTCCTCTCTATCTCTGATTTTCTTTTCTTAAATCGGTACTTGATTGAGATCAGGAAGATGATGCTGCATTCTTCCAACCATCTATTCCATGATCTCATCATGTTCCTTGAGATCCATGATCATCATCATGATCTCAACCCTTGCCAATTGAATCCTGGAAACCCTAACCCTTGAAACCCTATCTTTGTGTGGTCATCTGGAGAACCTTTGGTAATTCCCCATGAGAGGGAAACCTCTTGGGTAAAATTTATATGAACCTAAACTTTATCATTGAATGATTCTTCTTCTTATTTTTGACTAACAATTTACCTCCTTTCATCCAGAACTCTCAACCTTTTCATGGGAACCAAAAAGGGTGTGTTGGGAAATGCCATGTCAGCATTTGCCACATCAGCCTCTATTGGTTTTGATGATAATAAGCATGAATTACTAATGGCTATATTGACTTATGATGTTTTAGTTCAAGATGAGAACAAGTGGACCAACTCCAAGTCAAAGCCATATGCAAGTCAAAGCCAAGATCATACCAAGACAGACATGAAGATGGACATGAAGTCTAAGTCAAGATGACCATGCCAAGATGGACATGAAGACCGTTGCACAAGATCAAGTCAAAGACCTAGTCAAAGATCAAGACTTAGGCTAAATCAGGGCTTAGGACACCTTTGCATACACACACATGTAAATACATCACTAATATGTAATCCATGTTACTAGAGTGACCTAGGACATGTTAGTAAGGTGTACAACGCTTAGGATTGTCAAAACGATCCAAAAATCCAAGTCCCAAAGTTGTTTAGAAAAACAGAGCCCAGACGGATGTCCGTTTGAGCAGACGGACGTCCGTCTGTTTTGATAACTCTGTTTCTCAGAAAACAACAGAAGGCCAGACGGAATTTCCGTCTAGCAGACGGATGTCCGTCTGAGCCAGTCCAGGCCAGACGGATGACCGTCTGGGCAGATGGATGTCCGTCTGAGCCAGTCCAGACGGATGTCCGTCTGAGCCAGTCCAGACGGATGTCCGTCTGAGCCAGTCCAGGCCAGACGGACGTCTGTCTGGCCCAGATTTGACTATAACGGCTAGTTTAAAGAGAATATCCTCTACTGCTGTTTGAAACGGATACTTTTGAGACGGATGACCATCTGACTAGACGGACGTCCGTCTGGGCTGAAAAACAGGACAAAAATGTGTCCGTTTTCTATCCGTTGGGGATTGGGTTTTGGCACTCAAAGGTGCTCTATATAAACCCAATTCACCTCATTTGAGAGGAACAACACTCACACTTGATCACCCACTCCCCAAGTGATCCTAAAGCTCTCAAATTGCAAGAAAGCCTTGTGCTTTGCCTTTCACCTTCTCCCCAACCTTGAAGAACATACCAAGGTGTTAAAGTAAGCTTGTGGAAGTCAAGCTTGAGGTGATTGAAGGCTTTGGTGGTGCATGCATTTCATATCTTGAGCATACAACTCTTATTGCATCACACACACACAAAAGGTAAAGTGTCACACCTCTTGTTAAGGTAACATCCTTCTCTTGTAACTGTTTTCAATTCTAGTCTAGGTAGATTAGAATTGGTTTTGGGTACTCTTGCCCGTGAAAAAAGATTGGTTGGGTGCTCTTGCCCGTGAACAAAGATTGAAGAGGGTGCTCTTGCCCTAAGATAAACAAAGATTGTAAAGGGTGCTCTTGCCTCGTAACAAAGATTGTAAAGGGTTTGATCTCTACCCATTGTATTGAAAGAGAATCACTAGTGGAATACTCTCTTAAGGCCAAGAGAGGAGTGGACGTAAACTTGCAAAGTCGAACCACTATAAAATACTTGTCTTGTGATTGATTGTATTGTTTAATTTCATTTGAATTTTCAATTTACTTTGTATTTCCGCACAAACCGAAAAATTGGGACAATCCACTAGTTGCAACCTAATCACCCCCCCTCTAGGTTGCACCAACAGGGTGAAACCCAAATTCCTTGGGTAAGATCAAGAACCCCTATTTTGATCATGTTAGAAGACTCTCACTTTATTTTCGTTACTAGAATTGTAACCTATTAATTTTATTTCCTTACCCTTGATCATATTATATTTTTCCTTCATAATCTATGTTTAACCTAATTAGGTTAACTTTCTGGTTCCTGAGTTGTGACCTGGTGTCACATCCACCCAGCCAGTACCCCATTTGGAATACCCGGGATGTGATCCACAGTCCAAGGATCAATGATCTGAGGTCCATGCCTCCCACATACACGGTAACACAATCATGAACAGTAATAATCAATGGTAAAAACAGCTAGTACTAAGTATCATGAATAAGATAAGATTAACTAAATCAGAGTGCGGAATATAGATAATAATAAAGTGTGATCAAAATCATAAAGGGTGAGAAGGTGTGGTAGCCACCCTCTCAGAGTAGCGGAAAAGAAGTAAATCAAGTTAGTTACATATCCAAGTGTCACCAGAATAATTCAAAGACAAGTTAATTACAAGATCCAAGGTTCCACAAATACACCAGGGGAATGGGGCACTATGCTAGGGTTTCTTCTATACTAATGGTAGTCTCCTCAACAGTACAGATGAAGTAAACCCAATGCTGCCGCTCCCGCACAATGTTGGGCAACCCTGGTGCGGATAGTAATCCTCCTCGGCTCCAATATACGGATCCTAACCGACGCCACTAACCGGAGGGTAGTATGTGGAATCATAGTCCGCCTCATAGGAGGTGCCATCGTAATCTTCGGTACCTGGAATGTAATCTAAAACATTTGCACAAAAGGAATGAGTTCGGAGAACTCAGCAAGGAAGTTATTCCATAATTAGAAATCATACACATTCAGAACATATAATAATGCAATGTGATATGGAACATATGATGCAGATATGAGCCTAACTCTATGAATGCTGGTCACTAGGGTAGACATGCTTTAAGTCATAGCACCGTACTTCTCTGGGTCGTTAGTCACTCTCCCATTTTCATATCTTGGGAATGCCCGGGGAAGATCGGTAAAGTCATCAAAAAGCCGTGGTAAGGGGATCGGTCACCACTCTCTCACATCACCATTTGGTCAAGTATCGGCGCATGTCACAAGAAAGCCTAGCCCAATGCAAGTCATCTACTCGGTCATCAAGTCGATTCAGATACGTCCATTCCTCGCCCCCGGCGATCCTTTCCGGTATCCTTCACACTAGAGTCAGCGAAATCCCGGATTTCGGACTCATCAACCCTATTGGTCATCCACATATAGTAAACGGGAAGCTCTCACGTCCTCTCACGGATTGGTTACCGGTCTTGAGCGCCCATGAGCCCAAGTCTATCCATATGCAACTCTACCAATAAATGGCCCCTTTCAGGTATTCGTAGCATGGTTTATGTCCCCTACCGGATTGGTTACCGGCCTAGAGCGCCCATCCAACCATACACTACCACGGGTTGTTCGGTCTCAATGCCCTTCCGATTCGGGTCTGACACAACAAGGATGAACCTAGCCACACAACTAGACAATCCTATGTATGTCATCCAATAACTCGGGAGAGTGTCGATAGGCACCATCGGAGAACATCCCATACTATTCCCTCTGATGCCCAAGGACAGAAGTGTCAGTAGGACACCCCCAAATCCCAAGTCATACGTAAGCAATCACATATCCAATCTCATCATTTCTCATGCATCCAATGCATATTCATAATAGTAATCAAATCATGATATTGAAACGAATCATTATAAACATAAGCAAATCAAAATGATAAAGTAACACAACTAGAGTATAAAGATTTAAATGCTACTGTTCTAACACATATGTAACAGTCTCATAATGATTGAAAGGAAATTTAGGGATTTCATTCTTTAAATAAAGCACAGATCAATATTTGATGACTTATATGTTTATGGATATAACCATCCTTACCTTGGATGAGTTGATGATGAATTGAGAATACCAAGAATAGTCCAATAGAATTGTTAAGGCCCTAAACAAACATCAATAATAAGTTAGAAAAGAAGTCGGGAAGATCGGATGTCATTTGGGTCAAAACTGACCAAGGTTGCTGTCAGCAACAACTTTGGTCGATGGTCTTGGTCGATGGTATCGACCAAAAGGATCGACCAAAATTGTCCTCGGGGCAGAATAGTGGATTTTGGGGATTTTGGTCCGAAATGAGTCTTCCGGTGTTCGGATCAATCTGAAACTTGGAGGCATACTTAACAACAATAGTAGGACACTATAAATCAAAGAATTAACCCAATCCAATGGTCTAATTAAAAAGCCCCAATTTGAGCTATCAAGTTCAAGTGATAAACATCATGGCATGAGTTGGAATTGATTGCATTGATGAGGAATGGCATGCAATAGTTAGAGGAACTAATAGAAATTCGATTGGAATCATATGGCAATGTTAAACATGAACATAATACACTCTATAACTCAGTTTGATATCAAATGATATGATTTTAATAGGTAAATCATGGAATACATATGCTAGGCATGAGATATAAGCATAGCATCAATGAATGGCTAAGGAAATCATGGATTGAGCATAAGTAGGCACTTGGAGTGGTGGTTGCAAGGTTGCAGCACCATTCCAAATGTCTCATCAGCAAGATGACAATAGAAAAGAGTAGAAAATGGTAGGGTAGAGAGTGGAATGAGGAGTCATACCTTAGTGTGGAAGATGAAGACAAGAATCAATGATAAACTAAGTGTCTTTGATGAGATACCCTTCACACTAACCAAGGAGCTGCTTTGGGAAGCTCTCCCCACGTTCCCAGGTGAGAAAAATGATTGCAAAAGGCTCAAGGCTCGATGTCATATTAAATAGAAAATGAATATTCCATGGAATCATTAACTTGGCAGACTGGGATATTTTGGTCGATGGTCCTTGGTCGATGGTATCGACCAAAAGGATCGACCAAAATATTTTCAGCAGAAAACTCAGGTTTAGAATAGCAACTTCAAGTAGGGATTTGAAAGGCTACACAAGGTCAATTTGAGTGAGGTTTTCTTCCACAATTCAATCAAGAAGTCTAGTTTTGGGGAATACCTTCGGATTGTGCACAGGAGGTCATTTGGTACATCAACCATATTAATCTTCTCCGATGCGCAGACTTTCCTTAAACACTGACAATGCATTTAAGCAAGGGGTATCATTGTCAATGTCCATGAGCTCGGTCTCCGAATCATGATCATCAATCAGAATGATCCATAAATCTCTTCTTCCACCGCTTCGGGTCTTCGAACCTGAATACAACAGTGGATCCGGGTCAGGGTCAAGGTTAGAATAGGGCTTGATATTACACCTGGAAACTTGATTTGATTAATTGTTTGTTGTCCTCTATAGACTTAGATGTTTCCATTAAAGTTTCCCCCTTATTTTGTACCCTTTTGAACCACCAAATTCGGATTCATATTCTAAAAATTCTGATTTTTGAAGGCTACTGTCTCTGTTGGTCGACTCATTGGTCGACTGGGACAGTAGACCAATCAGTCGACCAATGGGTACAGCAACCCCATTCTTGTTCTGTTTTGATTGAATTGTAATCTTTCCTTCTATGTATCTTTCCTAACTCATAGTATACACTTGTTTAAGACTCTTTTGTCAGGTTTAGTCAAGGTCTTACTTAATTCTCTAAGTTCCTTTACGAATTAGAAGGTAAGGACAGTTATTTCCTTAACTACATAGATTACTTGTTCTCTAGTTTCTACTTTGTGAAACTATGAGATTACCTACTGTTGTTGTACTTTAAATTCTGATCTCCTACTGTGAGAACAGTAGCACTTGTTTATATCATCTTTTTCATTATTCATGTTATATGAATTACTTATTACTGCTTAATCTGATTTTGCTTTTACATTCTCTTTTATATGATGAACTACTGGTTGTGTATGTCATGACTGATTTGAGAATGTGTTTGATTAAGTTTGGTTTGGGATTGGGAGGTGTCCTTTTGACACTTCTATCCTTGGACATTATCGGAAATAGTATGGGATGTTTCCGGGGTTGCCCATTGACACTTTCCCGAATCATTGGTTGTCATACCTAGGGCTGTCTAGCAGTGTTTGGTTAGGTTGTACCCCTGTTATATCAAACCCGATTCGGAAGGGTATTGAGACCGAACGACCCGTGGTAGCAATGGGGATTCGTGGGCGCTCAAGACCAATAACCAATCCGTGAGAGGACATGGATCACATTGTGGATACTTGAAAGAGGCCATTTATTGGAGGGTTGCATATGGCTAGACTTGGGCTCATGGGCGCTTAAGACCGGTAACCAACCCATGAGAGGACGTGAGAGCTTCCCGTTTACCATATGTGGATAACCAATAGGGTTGATGAGTCCGTAGTCAAGGACTATTAGGACTCTAGTGGAAAGGATACCGGAAAGGATCGCCAAGGGCAAGGAATGGAAGTATCTGGACCTGAGTTGATGTAACTGAGTAGATGACTTGCATTGGGCTAGGCTTTTCCCTGACATGCGCCGGTACTTATGCCAAATGGTTGTGTGAGAGTGTGTTGACTTAACCCCCTGCCATGGTTTGTCCTGAGGGATGCCGGACCCACTACCAAAAGGCGTTGTGTGATTGACCTACCCAAAGAAGTACGGTGTTATGACTTAAAGCATGTCTGCCATAGAGACCAGCATACATAGAGTTTAGATGCATACATACATTACTTGTTTCATATTGCATTGCATCTTGTTATGGTTTGCTTCCATGTTATTTATGTTGTTATGGATTAACTACCTTACTGAGTTTCTTCGAAACTCATTCCTTTTTGTACATTGTTTTTGTTAGACTATTCTATAGGTATTGATTTCTGTGGCGAACAGTACGATGAAGCGCAAGCCGATGAAGCGTACTACACGCAAGGTGTTGGCAACCATCAAGATTACTCTTCTGATCCCTCAGTTGATCAAGCTGCTTACTACGATTAAAGACAACGTTTATGTGGAACGTCTCAAATGGATTGATGAAGTCCACTATTTTGAAGACGTTATTTATAGAATAGAAAACCCTGATGTTAGATATTTCTCTTAGTTCCATTGTTTTAGATATTATTTCTTTTAGACTTACATTCTGCGTTCCGCTGTATTTTGTGGAGTGAGTTTCCGCCTCACTCTACTTCTTTTGATGTGATTACATCTGGTATCATTTTTTTTGCACTCTGATTATATTGATTATTCATTTCTTGACTTTAATCTTTTGTTTATAATATTTTAAACCCTGATTATTTCCTGTTTATGATTATGTTATTGTATGTGGGAGATGATTTCCTCATTACTTGATCTTCGGGGCTGTGGATCACACTCTCGGGTATGCCAGTTAGGGTACCAGCTGGGAGGATGTGACATTTGTAGGTCCGAAGACCTGGAGTAGTGGTAGAAGAGACTTGTGGGCCCTCATAGTTGAAGATTCGGTGTATGACTCTGAGCCTATGGATATTGACAGTGATGCCCCTTACTTGGATACACTATCAGTGTTCAATGAGAAACTGTACCTAGAAGGGGGGGAGCATAGTTGAAGTATGTGATGCACTTCCGATCTCGTTCTGAAGGTATTTATCTAATCTAGACTTGTTGATTGACTTGTAGGAGAAAACCCAACTCAATTTGGATCAGTCTGGCCTTCCATTTCCCTGTCTGAAGTTGCTATTCAGGCTTGGTCAACTGGCCAGTCGACCAGCAGATTAATAAATCTGAAAATTCCAAAATTCTTGATTATTTTAACCCTAATTATTGGGACCTCGTGAATAGAACCCTACCCTAATCATTGGCACTCCAAAGAACGAGGAGTGAGCTTCCCAAAACCCTCTCTTGAAGTTAGTGAAGATTCTTGGTCACAATCATTGCAATCATCTTCATTTACTTCCTCAAGGTATGATTTCTCTCTCTTTTCTTCTAATCTATTCTTTTCTCTACTCTTTCTTACTATTGAGAATATGGCTGAAGTGCTGCAACCTTGCAAACACTTGGCCATGTGTTTCCCCTTCCATATTCATTAATTTCTTTTCATTCTTGCTATGCTATGCTTCCATTTCAACCACTAGCATTGCATTTCTATGATTCTTATCATTCCAACTTGTCTTATTGATCTAAACTGATGTGTAGATGTATGCTAGGTCTGATTTACTATTGGTTTATGATTCTTATTTAGTTCTTATCACTTCCTTAACTGATTCCCCATCATTTCTTGCCATTGCAACAAATTCCATTTCAATTCTTGATGTTTAGCATATAGAACTTAGGGTTTCAATTTGGGTATTCCTAATTGGACCATTGGATCATGATAATATTCATAGTATAGTGTTCTTATATTCCTATAATCAATCCCTCCAAGTTTCGGATCGATCCGAGCCCCGAAAGATCGGTTTCGAGCCATTTTCTGTATTCAGCCCCGTTCTTGTTCATCTGGTCAACTGACTAGTTGACCAGTCAGTCGATCAGATGAAGACAACAACTCAACAACTTCTCTAATGTTGCATATATGTTGTCTAGGGTTCAAGCACTAGGTTGGGGGCTATTCTAAGTGGTACTTGCCATATTTCCCGATTAGATTAAGGTAAGGACGGTTATACCCATATGACATGGACTATGTGTTTATTTCAATGATGATTGACAACTTGATATGCTTAGCTTATCAATTGAATTTAGACATCATCTGACTACTGTAGTTGTCTTTTAACAGTAGTAATATGTTTGATTACTCTTATATATCATGCCTATTTAATTATTGTTATTTACATATGTTGGTGCAACCTAGAGGGGGGTGATTAGGTTGCAACTAGTGGATTGTCCCAATTTTTCGGTTTGTGCGAAAATACAACGTAAATTGAAAATTTAAATGAAATTACACAATACAATCAACCATAAGACAAGTATTTTATAGTGGTTCGACTTTGTAAGTCTACGTCCACTCCTCTCTTGGCCTCAAGAGAGTATTCCACTAGTTATTCTCTTTCAATACAATGGGTAGAGATCAAACCCTTTACAATCTTTGTTTATCTTAGGGCAAGAGCACCCTCTTCAATCTTTGTTCATGGGCAAGAGCACCCAACCAATCTTTGTTCACGGGCAAGAGTACCCAAAACCAATTCTAATCTACCTAGACTAGAATTGAAAATAGTTACAAGAGAAGGATGTTACCTTAACAAGAGGTGTGACACTTTACCTCTTGTGTGTGTGTGATGCAATAAGAGTTGTATGCTCAAGATATGAAATGCATGCACCACCAAAGCCTTCAATCACCTCAAGCTTGACTTCCACAAGCTTACTTCAACACCTTGGTATGTTCTTCAAGGTTGGAGAGAGGGTGAGAGGCAAAACCCAATGGCTTTCTTGTATTTTTAGAGCTTGAGATTACTTGGGGAATAGTTGATCAAGTGTGAGGTTCTTCCTCTCAAATGAGGTGAATTGGGTTTTTATAGAGCACCTTTGAGTGCCAAAACCCAATCCCCAACCGATAGAAAACGGACACATTTTAAGTCCAGTTTTCAGCCTAGACAGTGGTCCGTCTAGAAAAGATCCGTAGCCGTTATAGGCATTTTTTAACCCAGACGGAATTCCGTCTGAGCTTTTGTGACTTAGAATCAGTCACAGCAAACTAGACGGTCGACCGTCTGGTGCCCTGTTTGTTGTCCTACTTTAAGACATGGACTTGGCTTGGGTTTTTGGACTTTTTGTTCAACCCTAAGCCTCATACACCTTCCTACTATGTCCTAGGTCAGTCTAGTGACATGATATGCACATGATTACATACAATTACATTAAAGTGCATATGGAGGTGTCCTAAGTCCTAATTTCATCTAAGTCTTGATCATTGAAGTTCTTGAGTCTTCTTGTACTCCATTCTTCATGATCATCTTCATGTTCATCTTGACTTAGATTTCTTGTCCATCTTCATGTCCATCTTGGCATGATCTTGGCTTGGGCTTGACTTGAGCATGAGCGTATGGCTTTGACTTGGAGTTGGTCCACTTGTTCTCATCTTAAACTAAAACATCACAACTCAATATAGCCATTAGTAATTCATGCTTATTATCATCAAACCAATAGAGGCTGATGTGGCAAATGCTGACATGGCATTTCCCAACAACATATATTCTTGAATCATGCGATGTTATGATATGATTTTCAATATGATGATGTATCATGTATGTGTGATATGATGAACTGAGAATGTGATTGAATAAGTATGATTTGGGATTGAGGAATGTCCTACTGACATTTCTGTCCTTGGACATCGGAGGGAATAGTATGGGATGTTCTCCGAAGGTGTCCATCGACGCTTTCCCGAATTATCGGATGACATACATAGGACTTGTCTAGATTTATGGCTAGGATGTCCTTGTCATATCAGACCCGAATAGGAAGGGTATTGAGACCGAACGACTCGTGGTCGTAGTATGGTTTGATGGGCGCTCAAGACCGGTAACCAACCCGTGAGAGGACATAGACCATATTACGGATATTTGAAAGGGGCCATTGTTGGTAGGGTTGCAAATAGTCAGACTTGGGTTCACAGGCACTCGAAGATCGGTGATTCATATTTGTGAGAGGACATGAGAGCTTCCCGTCTACTACTTGTGGATGACCAATGGGATTGATGAGTCCGGTGAGTAATATCGTGACTCTAGTGTGAAGGATACCGGAAAGGATCACCCAGGGCGAGGAATGGACCTACCTGGATCTGACATGATATGACTAAGTAGATGACTTGCATTGGGCTAGATTTTATCGTGACATGCGCCAATACTTATACCAATGGTGATGTGAGAGAGTGGTGACCTAAACCCCAGGCATGGAATTGTCCGAGAGGGATGCAAGACCCAATTCACACCGGAGAACCCAAGATACCTGGATGGTTGAGGGAAGAGTGATTTGAGACCTACCCAAAGAAGTATGGTGATATGACTTAAAACATGTCTACCATAGAGACTAGCATATGTAGAGTTAGAATCATATTTGCAACATCTGTCTCATATCATTCGCATCATGTTATGACTTGTATCATATGGTTTATGTATTATGGCTTAACTGCCTTGATGAGTTCCTTTGAACTCATTCCTCTTTATGCAATTGTTTTGTTAGACTATTCTACAGGTTTTGAAGAGTCCGATGGCACGTCCTTTGAAGCACCCTTTGATGAGCCATACTACCCTCAGGGTAGTGGCTACTATGAAGATCATTGTGAGGGTACCGAAGAGGACTATGCTACACACCAGGATTAGCCCGACACTAGTGCTAGAGCAGCTGTACTGGACTTTGGATATCTATACTTATGAGGACGTACTTTATGTGACTGATGAAACATTTGTTTAATGTTATATTTTGAACTCTTCTTTAAGACTAGATCTGTAACTTAACTTTCCTTGACATACTCCTTAGATGTTGATTTGGTAACTTAACTTGAATCATCTACTTTTCGCTGCCATGTGAGGAAGTAACTTCTAATCACTCTCTCTCCCTTTTGAATTATATCTATACATTTTGGTATCATCTTATTTCGCACTCGATTATCTTTTTTTATCTTATTCATGATTCTTTATTATATGCTTTTATCTTGATTATTATTGTTCATGATTGTGTTATCGCGGATGTGGGAGGCATGGTTGCTCGATACTTGATCTTCGGGACTATGGATCACATACCCGGGTATGCCCGATGGGGTACCGGTTGGGTGGATGTGACACCATTGTTCCCATCAATTAATATGTCGGAGAGACAATCTCCCCCATACCTGCCTTTAAGTGGCAAACGTTGATAAATAGAAGAGGCCAAACCCCTCCGTACAAGCTAGGAAACAAATGAATACTCTCTTAAATATAGGTGGGATTACTCTTTCCTTATTTTACAGAAACATGTAACTTCCCCTAAGATGCTCTTCCAATAGCTAGACATATCCTTGCAGCAGTTTGTATGACTTCTCAAATGAACCAACACCATGTTTGTCACCAACTCTTTTGCCCTCCCGATCTTCATGTATTTTAAATTGTATACACCAATGCCCTTGAGCATCGACCTGAGGGTTTTAATAGGGACGTCAAGAATATCCTGTACATGTTGGACAATCTTATTTGCAACCTTCCTTGTATTTACAGATCTTTTTACCCCTGTCCTAATGCATGTATGTCGCCTGTTATAATCCCTAAATGTGATACTCTTGTCAATCTTGCTACTAGGTCTGGTTCTAGTTGCAATAATTTTCCAAGAACAACCACTTGACTCACAAACGGCCACTATCCTACTAGGATCGTTCCTTTCATTGAGTTTCTCGACCCTTCTTGAATCACGCAATTTTGGAGGGCTGTTCCAAATATATGCACATCATCAAATACATCACCCTGTGCAAACTCAAGACTCCCTGTTTCTGTTGGTGCATTATCTCTCAAGTCATCTATATTGCAAACAAGATCATCCACATGTGGATATGGGAGTACACCACCCTCATTATGTTCCTTATCGTCAACTAATGTAGAATCATATGAATGACTTGCATGATCACTATGATCAACATAATTATCATCATCCTCCTCCTCCTCAAAGTAAGACCCATCTCCCAGCTCCAGCCCTTGCTCAATATCAATGTGTGATAAAGATTCTAGGCTATAAATCCCAACAACATTGCCTATACTGTGTTGTGGCAGTGGTCTCAACATTCCAAAGTCAGCTGATATTGGTGGAGTGTTGCTCCATCGTATGACATTACTACAAAGTCCATTTATGGTGTGATTTGGATGTTGGGATTGGCTGCACTCTAGATCACTAACTTGCACCCTTACTATATCCAACCCAGCCAATGCGAGCATTCTAGATAATGAAGGATCATCAATCGCACATACTGGTTCCCAAATGCAAGGTGAGATGTTATTGTAATTTCCAACTTATGTGCAGCTTCTACATGTTTAAGGATAGTATCATATATGTCATTAATCAACTCAATATAAGAGTACCTATCTGGCTCTGCCCACTTCTTAAGGGCCTGTTTGGTTACATGAATCCATGGATTTGAAATGAAATGGTATTTCAAATCTACGGATTCATGGTTCAAAAGTTTGGTTAGCCTCAAATCTATCGAAGTTCATAGAGTTCCGTTGGGTCACTCCACGTGAATCCGCAAATTTCATCAATTTTATACTTAAGGTGGAATCCATATTTCACCCAATACACAAGAATGGCTTAATTCATGTTTTTAGGCAAAAAAGTGAAATCCCTAAGATTTCATGAATCCAGAGATGTTTTACAACCAAATACGTATAAATCTCTGATTCAAGAATCCAGGAATTTGAAATCTCCGGATTCAAATAATCAAACAGGCCCTAAAATAATTCCCATTCCATTCAAACTGTAGAGGGCAATTGACATTCATTTACCTGTAGTAACAAAAATAGGTATGGTCCATTATACATTATTGATAGTAATAGAAACAAGTATAGTCCATCATTCATTAACGATATATCAACTAAAAGTATAGTCTATTAAACATTATTGATAGTAACAAAAAGTACAATCCATTATTCATGATAGCAAAAACATGCCCCCTAGATTCTTTTCTCCATCTAATTCCCCTTTCCTCCATTGAGTATTCAAAATAAAAAACTGAATGTAAATTTGGAAATAATCTGAAGCTTAGGTTGAATCTTGAGTAATAAGAAACCTTAGACGTTAAGTTAGAGGGGGGAAATGTCCTTTGGTGGTCATCTGGGCCTTGCGTCCTTAACCATTGATCCCCTTCTGTATGCCATCATATGCAATGGAAATGGATAGATTTCAAGATGTCAACTCACCGAATTATCAGCTTCTCCAGATGTAACTCATCTACAAAAAAACATCCTCTATTGTGCACAGTAGTGCATCACTACAAACAAAAACATGTGGATTATACCAATAAAGGGCTGAGATTAAGATTCCAATTTTAAATTAGAAAAACCTAATGAGAGTCTTGAGACACCAGGTTTAACTTATGCATGCCCATTTCCAAAAACCTACGCACAACTTCCCTCTTGTTTGACATCTCTTTCTTCCTCCATGAAAGGTTTTCAGTTCTTAATTTGTAGAGTGGAAGAAAACGAAATAACAGCAAGAGCTGCATTGTAAAATCCATGGAGGGGAGAAGTTTTATAAGTTGTAGGCACTGATATATATGAATGGTGTAAAATTTCCAATCGTAAAATTTCATAGAGCTCGATAGGCTCACAAGGCGCTCTAGCATGCTTCACTAGGGCATATGCACGAGGGTTCCCCCCTCCCCAAAAAAAAAAAAAAAAAAAAAATCTCTTTCAGATCTTCCTTGAAAATTTGGAGATTTGACGAATAGTCTCATCATTGATCAAGAGACAATCCTTTTGAGCTAAACGACGCCTTCGCCATAATCACTATTGTTCCTCCAATCACTCACTTTTCCTTCGTTTTCTCCATAAAGGATTAGTCTCAGGTCTCTATTTCGGTGTTGTACTTCTCCTCTGTTCTCGGACTCTCTCAATTACCAAATGCTTTGATTTGCCTTTGCTTCAAATTTGCATCAACCTTGGCTTCAAATTTGCATCAACCTTGGCTTCTAAGTTTAAATAATTATGAGATAATTTTGGTTTTACTTCCTGTGAGTGATTGAAATTACTATTAGATTGAGATGTAAAGAAGAAAGAAATATTGGGTTTAAAGTTTGACCGATATTGTTTAAAACGAAATCTCAAATTCACAATTTTGTGGGCAGGTTCGTCCAAATGGGCATGTATAGTTGAAAATGGGTCACTCAATTGGTTTTTTTTTCCCTTCCCACTTAGGAATCTTAATCGCAGTCCTTTATAAAGTATAATCCACATGTCAGTCTGTAGTAACATTACTGTGCACAACAGATGATGTTTTTCTTGACTGATAATGGCCAATGGATTCAACTAAGGAGAATAGGCATGAGTAGTAATGTTGGCTTATCAATTCAAAGCCACCAACGATAAACTAATAGTTGAGGAGGTAAGGGAAGAGAGAGAATAGAAGAAGCAGAAGAGTCCATCGATAGTGGGTTTGATGTGCTTGGCCAAAGTTGCAAGAAGAATAGGATGGGGTTTCAGACTTTTAGGGGCTGGTTTGGTTGCAATAAGATTTAAGCACAATCTTGATAGATTTCCAAGAAGAAGAAAAGAAAGTAACCATCACTGAAGATGGCCTTGGTTGAAGAATCCTGTGTAGCCAGAGATGAAGAATAACACTGTTCTTTGCAATCTTGGTGAAGAGTTGGGATCACAGATAGATTGTGCATCTTACTTTTTTTTTCGGTGGGGCCTTTGGTCTACGTCATTAGTGCTAAGAGGTGGGTCCCCTTTCTAAATATATGCTGGAGGGCTATAAGAGGAACACCGTCTTCTACCCTTGTGAGTGGAGGATTTGGACTCTTTGGGCTGCGTTTGTTTGCAAAGGTGGGGTGGGAAAAAAGGGATGGAAAAAAAAAATGTGGGTCCCATGTGTAGTGGGGTGAAGGAGAAGAGGAACACCGTCTTCTACCCTTGTGGGTGGAGGATTTGGACTCTTTGGGCTGCGTTTGTTTGCAAAGGTGGGGTGGGAAAAAAGGGATGGGAAAAAAAAATATGTGGGTCCCATGTGTAGTGGGGTGAAGGAGAAGGAAAGGAAAGGAAAGGGTTTTGTGGAAAAGTGATAGGGTGGGTTCCACTTTTTACTTTCTCAACTTTCTCACAAAATCCCACCAAATATGTGGGGTTTTAAAATGACATGGGGTGGGAAAGTTGGGCTGCCATATCATCAGACAAGTTTCCTTGATTCAAGGAAGCTTGTCTCCCACTTTCCCACCACAAGCAACCAAACAATCTACCATTTTGGGATTTAAGGGAAAAATAAAAAATCTACACTCTTTTCAAAAATTTTCCCACCTCTTTTTTCCCACCCCACCTTTATTCCAGCCTTTATTCCAGCAAACAAACGCAGCCTTGATGAATGCATTCGATGGAAAAAGATCATTTGGGTAAGTTTAAAGTAAGTATGGGAATTTCAAAGGCTAAAGATGGGAGATGGCAAATTCTAATGATTGCAAATCGGATCAACCCAATCAAATCAGACCAACTGACCATTTCAAATCATTATTAGTAAAATAGACCGAGCCACATGTAAATTGCTAAAACTTAAGTAAATATAAAAATATGAATTAATTAAACAATAAAATCTGAACTGTACAGTGAATCTGGACCGTCGGCTGCCCAAGCAAGATCCTTCTGAATGGCGGTTGGTTTGTTCTTCAACCGAAGAGGGAAAAACAGCGGTAAAAGCTTTGTTTTCAAATATATAAGACACATTTCTTTTGGTAAAAATAAATAAGATATTTGCAGATTCTTCAATTGTTACCGTTGAATAAAGGGTACTTATGTCATTTTAAATCATTATTTTTACAAGAAAAACACAAACGCGCGATTCAGATTCCCGCCCCGTTTTGTCCTCGAAAGGAAACCCTCCGAAAGAAAAACACAAATGCGCGATTCAAATTCCGTTCATTCTATTTCTCACTTCGTTCGGACAATTTCTTACCTGGATTGCCGTGTTTATCTCCCGATTTCGATTTCTAACCTAGCTGAAGAACGCTAATCCTCATTACTGTTCATCCCATTTAATTCGGTTTCTCTGTTATTCGCGCAAGTTTTCACGATCAAAATCCCTTGTCTCTGTTTCCTTTAACAAGAAAATCCTCCTGGTATTTCAGATTTGTTGATTCTTGATTACTTCGGTGTTGAAGCAAAATGGGGAAACGGAAGATTAGGATTGAACGGATAGAAAAGCAAGAATATAAGTATGCTACGTTCTCAAAGAGACGCAAGGGTCTCTTCGGCAAAGCTTCTAAACTTGAGGAAGTCTGCAACGCACAAGCTGCGATGGTCATTTTCTCTCCTGCTGGACGTCCTTATACATTTGCTTCACAGGGTTTGTCTCTCGATGTTCTGATACAACGTTATCTGGAGAAGCATAGAGCCAATGAAGTTGAGAAGCAGGATACCGACTTTTGGTTCAAACAAGTAGAACTTGACAATTTCAGTTCTATGGAGGATTTGCGGTCACTGAAGAACCGTTTAGAGTTACTCAGGGAGAACATCTGTTCTCGATCTAAACCTATGACTGTTTCAGCTTCGCATGCAATGGGTGCTGAATATCTGGCTCTTTCAAGGTCTTCTTCCTCATCTTCCTGTCAAGATACTGATATCTTTGAAGCTCTTACTGGTGAGAATATTTACGGTGTCCAGCCTGAGTCATCTTCCCCATCTTTGGATGAAGACTTAACAGATTTCTTTGCTGATCTTCCTGAAATGTGTTCCGCTGAATATTTGGCTCTTTCAAGGTCTTCTTCCTCTACTTCCTGTCAAGATAGTGATGTCTTTGAAGCTTTTTCTGGTGAGAATATTTACGGCGTCCAACCTGAGTCATCTTCCCCATCTTTGGATGAAGACTTAACGGATTTCTTTGCTGATCTGCCTGAACTGTGTTCCGCTGAATATCTGGCTCTTTCAAGGTCTTCTTCCCCATCTTCCTGTCAGGAAAGTGATGTCTTTGGAGCTTTGTCTGGTGAGAATATTTATGGCGTCCAACCTGAGTCATCTTCCCCATCCTTGGACGAAGACTTAACAAACTTCTTTGCTGCTGATCTTCCTGAACTGTGTTCGATTTCATCTTTTTTGTAATCCGTACTTGTTACCAAAGTACAAATTCTTGTACTTTGTTAGTTACATTTTTTAGTTGCCAGAATTTTTATTTTTTGGGCATTATGGACAATAAGAAGTTCATATGTTTGGGATAGAAAATGTTGATTCTTTAAATGTTCATGCCTTTCAGTACTTTTTTTTTTTTATCACATGTTCATACTGGTGGAAATTGAATTCATATTCCTTTAAGTATTCCAATTAACTTCCATCCTGAGACACTGTTCATTTTGTGCATAACCTAAAAGCATTGCATGACTATATTAGGAGTCAGATTGTATTGAAGGATTCATGGATTGCATGAGTGTGTGCAGACTAGGTCACCTCTGTTACTAATAGATATATTGTTTCATTCTTTTATTTTGGAATAATAAATCATTATTATTACTAGGAGAACATCAAGAGACCTACATAACATTTTCAAGGTTCAATGAGGCAAAACAGAACATGATAATAGGAATGCCCATTCCTTTCATGCTTGACCATAAAATACAACAATATTGACAGTTAAAGTCGTTGATGATAGAACAAATAGTAGTAAGCTGGTGCTCAATTTAGCTTTTGTAGAAGGCTACCTATAATATTATACAGTTCCCTTGAACTTTCTTATGCATTTGATTATGAAAATAAAATGGTTTTGTCATGTATATATCATGGAAAAGTATTCCATTTCTTGGAAGTAGATCAAGATGGCCTTTTTTTGTTTTTCCTTTTTTTTTTTTTTTAAATGCGAACAGTGACTTGGGGAATTTTGCCAGCTAGATGTTTAGGAATGTGAGTTGGCCTATGTCAATTTTTAAGTATTAGCTGTGAATGCAATGTAGTTTGAAATATCAGTTTCAAGTTATTGTCTTCATTAACATGTTGGCTATTATGACTCAATACTGGGGGTTTAGGGATTAGTCTTCAAGGGTGGGATTAGAGGAAAACAGATGGAGTAGTCTCTCAGTTGAAGACTTGTAATATTCTATCATCTATGTGATAGTTTTTTACTTATTTTTCTATTCAACAATCTATTTTCAAAGTATTGACTTTGATCATTGTTGTGTATTTTTAATGGCTAGTCATCTTTATTCAGCTATTTTAATTCTTGTTTGTGTATGCTATTCCCAGAAAAGGAAAAAAGAAATGCATTTTTACGTTTAGTTCCAACTATCATTGATGGCTAAAATTAATTTTATTTTCTCCATTTAGAATTACAGTGTCCTTGAAGATTTTCAGGGTGTGTGGGGAGGAGATGTAGTTTAGAAATTCAGAACTTGGTCAGTTGGGTTTTATGGAAAAGAGTACTGATATCAATTCTTTTTTACCTGAGTTTCCCTGCTTATTTGTCAGCCATGGATCAAAGAATCCATACCTGGCTGCTGATTGCAACTCTTTCACGCTACATCTATAGCAGCCTCTACGAATTATGTGGGTCATAGGTCCTTTTCTACCAGTTTCTTTTCTATTAAGATAATGTATGCAAAGATCAGAGATTTGAAAGTATCATATTAAGCATAGTTGATATATTTGTGAAAAGAGTTTGATATCTTCTACCGCAACTATTCCAGATCTGTTCCCTGTTTACCTCGCTCTTGTTACAATGTTGTCTTTGACATGCTGGTGAAAAAAGTTCAATCTTTTAGACAATAGCCATTTTTTATTAGTTCTCTCTTTACCTGCCTTTGGTTACAAATTACAATTCCATCATTGGGTATCCAATGAAGGTTTATATGTGGCTTGTCCTTGGAAAGTAGTCATCAGATAGATTATATCAAGATTGCTTGGTCAAAACTATTTTGAGTTATTACCAAAGCATCCAGAGTTTCAGTTCAACAACTCAAAGGAAAGCTCAAAAGGTAATAGAGGAGTTATTGGCCATCTGAACATTTCCAAATTTTCTATGAGCTTTGATATAAACAATAACTAGTAGTTAAGGTGGATCACAGAAAAGAGGTGTATTATGCCATATTTGCATTCCATTTTTCCATCTTTGCTTGGAGACAAACTGGAACCAGCCCCTTTGGTGGTTTGGCAATGCTTTCTGGGTCATAAATTCTCGTTAGTTATCTACTTTTAGTACTAACATATATTATCTAAGTCTATATTCAAATATGGTCCTCTTGTGAGAAAAACTTCTCTGGAATATTTTGAATTAAGGGCTGGTTTGGTAATTTTGCTAAGAACATCCCATTGGCCTCTTCTACTTAACAGATGAGATGTGATAGAAGGGGTGAATTCTTGAATCTGTTTGCAGGGCAAACGGAAGTGCCATAAGTATGCCAGCCTTTTATTCCTAACCTTGTGTGGACTAGAACACCAAGGATGCTTGATGGAACTGGGTGGAATATTTAGATAACCTAGTAAATCTCCTAATGGAGGTAAGTGGATCACACTTACTCTGCTTTATGATCCTGTAGTAGAGCCATTTGAAGCTGTTACTGTAAGGGATCAAATGATTTCCTCATCCTTGTATGAGCTATAGAGGGAATTTCAAGGTTGAATTTGCTCAAGTAGCTGAGCGAAACCTAGTTGAGCCTTCTCTCCATGGTTCTGTAGAATATGGTGCTGCATCTGTTGCCTCCACCACCGGATAATCCCAACTTGCCTGTAGAAAGAGAGAAAATCCTTATTTGCATTCCACTGAGACCCATTCCTGCAGATTGCTTGGCGATCAACAGCATCAACAGGCTTTCTCTTGTGTAGAGGGAGTCTTAGAGGTGGTGTATGCTTCTGCCTCTCCTCTTTTGCCCCAGATACGATTAGAGCGAAGCTTATGCTTGCAAAAAATTACCCTCTGTGTCCTGCCTCTACTATTCTTAATCACTTGGGAAGAGCTACTTGTGTGTCTCTTCAGTATGAGCTGTTTTTGTTGTGCAAAAGATGTGGCCCATATTCTTCATCAAACTAAGCACTGTAAAATGAATCAAAGTATTCAGGAGGAAGGGGAGCCTAGTATTTCAAGGCAGAGAAGGGTTTATGCTCTTGTTGATGTTATTTGCTCTCCCTTATTGGTCAATCAGCCAAGGGCTACTCCATCCATCCTCGTTGTTTTTAAAGTCTGAGAATTCACTGTTGGAGAATTTGGTATTTTCTGTCTTGGAAGAACAGGAAGTGGATAGTGGCAGTGTGGTACCAGGAACCTTTCACCTGCAGGTGGATGTTGTAATCCAGATCCTCTCCTTATGGGCAAGCCGTCCCCCCATCCCCCCACCCTAACACATGACCTGCACATGGACTCTGGATGTTGAAGGTGATGGTTCTGGCTCTGTGCAAAATGATTGTCCTCATTCTGTTGGATGATGAGCACTTGTAGTTGTGAGTCCAGATCCTCTCCACCCAGGCAGGCCGTTTGCTCATCCACCCACCCCTCTGGATTGCAGCAGATGGCCTGCCGGTGGTAGAGAGGATCTCAACTTCGGAGTTGTTTACTCCTTCTGTTTTTGAATCTGATACTGTGTTTCCCTCTTTACCAGTCTCTTTGCCTCCCAGTGTTAGATTGGATTCTTACGATATGATGCAAGGTCTCTTTCAAGTAATTGAGCCTTATTTGCCTCAACCTACAGTTTGAGTTTCTCAAGCTGAAGTGGCCTTTTTTCCTGTTACAGCCGAATCTTCACCTTCCACGGAAAGCCTATAGGTGTGCAAAGTCGACTCTCGGGTTCAGTGGATTTGGATCATGGGTTAGGACCTGGTAACCCGGCAGGAGGTGGATCCTCTATTTTCCTTGTTGGTAAGCCTTTGTTGCTTTCTCAGTCCTTAGCTCCTTTCTCCCTGCAAGTGCCAACTGTTTTTGACGATTATTATTCCTTTTTCTCTCAACTTCCTCTGGCTTGCAGTGATCCTTGTACCCTTTTTGAGGTCATTAATACCTAGAATTTGTCTCAGATTTAGGGACTGGAACCTGCTGTTCCTTCTTGCCCAACTGCTAATACCAATGATCGAAATGGGACTGATCAACCTGCCCCTGTATCACAGTCTGTCTCAGGAGCTGCTCAGGTATGTGTTCTATCTTGCTTCTTCTCCTATTTGTGTGTTTTTATCTTCTGTTTCTGAACTTTGCTTTGATTGATATATGCCCTAGTCTTCTTTATTTGCTGTAGCCTATTTGGTCTTTATTTCTGCTCTAGCTCAACCTAGTATCTTCTTGGTTCCTCTTTGTTAGAGAATAAAGACTAGGGATAAGATATGTAATTTTCATACCTTATGTCTATATAAAGGTATGATCTCATTAATGAGAAGATGGGTTTTTGATTTCATACTTTCTGATTTCACATATGGTATCAGCTAGGTGCGGTCCATGTGGTCCTTTCTTTTTGTCTTCAAGTGTTTCTTGGTTTCCGTGCTGACCCTTATCTCTTTCTTGCAACTATCTTTTTCTCAAAACCACTTTTCTTCCATCGACTTTTTCTTGAAACACTTCTCTGTTTAAAGCTTCTGCTACCTTTTGTGTAAAGCTTTAAACCGTATGTGTAAAGATTTTGAACCTTTTGTGTAAAGCTTCTGCAATACCTTTTGTGTAAAGCTTCTGCACGTTCTGTTTAAAGGTTCTTGAAGCTTCTTGAAACCGTTCTTTGTTTTCTTTGAAGTTGCTTTCGGTGGAATTTTAAGCTTTCGTTCTGCGTTAATGGCGTCGCCGTCTTCAACCTCTGCTATTCCTCTTGCTGAACCAAACTCCTCTTTATCATTTTCAAATGTTCATCACTATTTTTCGGTGAAGCTTTCCTCTACAAATTATCTGGTTTGGAGGAGTCAATTTATGCCTCTACTTCGGTCCTCTGGTCTGCTTGCTTTGATCGATGGTTCGCTTCCGCCTCCTTCACCGTTTCTTGATTTGGATTCAAGTACTCCCGAACCAAATCCTGCGTTCTTCATCTGGCAGAAGCAGGATCGGCTTCTTATGAGTTGGATCCTTTCCTCTCTCACTGAGTCCATTCATTCAGAGGTGGTTGGCCTGGAGACCTCTGCAGATGTCTGGAATTCGCTCTCTGCTACTTATGCCTCTCCGTCTCAAGCTCGAATCATGCAATTCAAGATGCAACTCCATGCTATTCGAAAAGGATCAGAGTCAATGCAAGAATATCTTCTGCGAGTGAAACGTATTAGTGATGCTCTCGCTCTTGCCTCTTCTCCAATCTCAGATGCAGATTTGGTGTTGTTTGTTCTTGGTGGATTGGGATCTGAGTATCAAGCCTTTATCACTTCTGTAACAACAAGGGATACTCCGATTCGTTTTGCAGACCTTCGTGGATTGCTATTATGTGAGGAAATTCGTGCACAGTCTGTGTTTCAAGATCTTACTAACATCTCTGCACAACTAGCATCTTCTTCTTTTTCTTCACAATTTGCAACCACTGGAGGTCCTTCATCCTCTGTTCGACCTTCTCGGGGTCGTTCTACATATGGTTACCGTGGTGGTTCACGGAGTTATGGTGGTCGCTCAGGTGGCCGTGGTGGTCGTAACAGACATTCGATCCTCTTTTGTAATATCTGCAATCGCCAGGGACATTCTCCTCAATTCTGCTATCAGAGGAATACTGCATTCTCTGAACATCCTCAGGCTCAGTTTGCTAGAACAACTTTTGGATCTACTCGTACTTGGATTCCCGATTCTAGTGCTTCACATCACATTACCTCTGATCTGGCTGCCATTAGTGCTCCAGCAGAGTATCTTGGTCCAGAAACTGTAACAATTGGTGATGGATTAGGTTTGTCGATCTCCACACTGGTCATTCCACTGTTCATCTTGCTAGTTCACAGTTTCAGATGCACAATATTCTTCATGTTCCACATGCCTCTTCAAATCTGTTATCAATTAGTAAGTTCACTCATGATAATAATGTTTTGTTTGAATTTCATGATCGCTATTTTTATGTCAAGGATCGATCCTCGGGCCGGGTCCTGCTCACCGGAGTTCTTGAAGATGGTGTCTATAAAATGCCGCTGATGTCTACTGAATTTCCCTTCTGTATATTCTAAATCACGGACTGTATGTGGACATTGTATGAGAGCTAAGGCTCATAAACTTCCTTTTGATGCTTGCACAACACACACCTCTGCACCCCTGCAACTTGTTTTCTCTGATGTTTGGGGTTCAGCTTTTGAGCCTTCTACTGAGGGTCATAGATATTATGTCTCGTCCGTTGATGATTTTACGCGTTTCACTTGGCTCTATACTCTTGCTCAACGATCAGATGTTGTTAAGGTTCTTCAGCTTTTTAAAACTATGGCTGAGAATCAGTTTTCTGTGAAGATTAAGTGTCTGCAAACTGATGACGGTGGTGAATTTCGTGGTGGTTTTTCCAAATTTCTTCAGGACCATAGCATTCTCCATCGCTTAACATGCCCCAAAACTTCTGAACAGAATGGCCGTGTTGAACGACGTCACCGTCAAATTGTTGAGATGGGCCTTGCTATGCTTTCCCAGGCACATATGCCTCTGAAATATTGGGTTAATGCTTTTTCTGCTGCTATGTTTGTTATGAATCGATTGCCTACTGCTGCTCTTAAGTTTGACAGTCCATATTATCGCTTGTTTGGACGGATTCCAGATTATCAATTTTTGAGAATTTTTGGATGTCGTTGCTATCCTTTGTTACGTCCATTTAATCGTCACAAGCTTGATTATCGATCGGCTCCATGTGTTTTTATGGGCTACAGTCCACGGCACCATGGTTATAAATGTCTTGATTTGCTCATTGGCAAAACTATTGTGTCTCAGCATGTTGTGTTTGATGAGTTGGTCTTCCCATTTCAAGATTCTATTCCTCCATTACATTCTAAAGCTCCTTTAGAAAATGTTGGGCCCATTTTAATTCCTATAGATATGTCCTCCATTGGGCTTATAGATCATGTTGGATCATTAGAAAATCATTCTGTTAGCCCCCCTGTTCCTTCTTTAGACCCCAATGGGCCTATTTTACCTGAGCCCACTCCAATGTCTACATTCACTATTTTGCCTCAGCCCATGGTTGTACCTAGTGCATCTTTATCTCCTACAACCACTAGTCATGCTCCATTGGATGTTTTGGATGATCCTCATTTGCCCTAAAGTTCTATTATACCTGACTCCACTTGTTCTCGTCTCCATCCGATGGTCACTCGTTCTCTTGATGGAACTCGGGTGCCCAAGCTACCTAAAAGCTATTTTGCCACTAGATATCCATTACCTTTGGCATTCCAAGCTCTTGGCCCTATTGATCTTGAGCCCTCTTGTTTCAGTCAAGCTAGCAAACATGCTGTTTGGCGCCAAGCTATGGATGCCGAATTTAATGCTCTTTTGTCTAATAACACTTGGGAACTTACTATGCCTCCTCCTGATCGGCATATTATTGGTTGTAAGTGGTTGTTCTGTATCAAACGCAAATCTGATGGGAGTATTGAGCGTTATAAGGCCCGTCTTGTGGCCAAAGGATATACTCAAGAATATGGGCTTGATTATGAAGAAACCTTTAGTCCGGTGGTTAAGTCTACCATGATTCGTATCATTCTATCCTTGGCTGTTTCTTCACAATGGGTTGTTCGTCAACTTGATGTCAATAATGCTTTTCTTCATGGGTCTCTTACTGAGGAAGTTTATATGAGCCAACCTTCGGGCTATGTTGATCCTCAATATCCTTCTCATGTGTGTAAACTTAAGCGATCCCTCTATGGTTTAAAGCAAGCACCCCGGGCTTGGTTTCAGCACCTCAGCTCTTACTTATTTGCATTGGATTTTATGGGCTCTAAGACAGATACGTCCTTGTTCATTTTACCCAACTCTGAGGCTCCTATTTACATTTTGGTCTATGTTGATGGCATTTTAATCACTGGTCCTTCTCCTACGGCCATTGATCGCCTTATCTCTACATTGGCTCAAGAATTTGCTCTTAAAGATCTCGGCATTGCTCGCTTTTTCCTTGGGATAGAATTAATCCCTCTTTCATCAGGTCTTTTGCTCTCCCAACAGCGGTATATTCAATCTTTATTGGACCGGGCCGGTATGCTAGATGCAAAGCCCATTTCCTCTCCTATGGCTCCCTCTCTTCACCTCTCTAAGGATGGTGGTGCCCCTCTATCAGATCCATCTACTTATCGTAGTTTGGTAGGTGCTTTACAATATATCACTCTTACAAGACCGGATCTCTCCTATTCTATGAACAAGTTGTGTCAATTTTTGGCTAGTCCCACTGAGGATCATTGGATTGCTCTTAAGCGGCTTCTACGTTACTTGAAGGGTACAATTCTTTTTGGTCTACACTTGACACCATCCTCTTCTAGTTCTCTTGAGGCATTTTCTGATGCCGACTGGGCTGGCTGTCCTGATGACCGCAAATCCCAAGGTGATTTCCTTATCTTTTTGGGATCCAATTTGGTTTCTTGGCAATCAAAGAAGCAATCTACCGTTGCTCGTTCCAGTACAGAGAGTGAATATCGGGCCCTTGCTGCTGCTACTACTGAGCTTACTTGGATTCAATCCTTATTGAAGGAGTTGGGGGTTTCTTCTTTCTCTTCCCCCACCCTTTGGTGTGATAACATTGGGGCTACATATCTCACTGCTAATCTAGTTTTCCATGCTCACACGAAACACATTGAGATTGATTTTCATTTTGTTCGTGACAAGGTGGCCAAGAAGGAGCTTTGTGTTCGTTTTCTTTCCACCCTTGATCAGCTAGCCAATCTCCTTACCAAGAGTCTCTCTATTGCTCGTTTCCGTCTCTTGCGGTCCAAACTCAAGCTCCTGGAAGGACCGTTGACTTTGCGGGAGGGTGTTAGAGAATAAAGACTAGGGATAAGATATGTAATTTTCATACCTTATGTCTATATAAAGGTATGATCTCATTAATGAGAAGATGGGTTTTTGATTTCATACTTTCTGATTTCACATACTCTTAATTTTGTTCCATTAGCTTTGGGGGTTAGTAATATCTGCACTTGTAGTTCTGTTCATTTTTGTTAATCTTTGTTTATTAATTTTCTGTTCATAATGTCTGTTAATCTTTGGCTCTTTATCTTGCTGTAAAATTCCTTGGTTTCTGGGCATTTTTCTTGTCTCTAGTACAGCTGTCCCATTAAATTTCCCTATTATGAACTTATTTTCCTGGAACATGAGGTGTTTGCATAGCCCTCAGCTGTTAATAGCTCGCAATTTCATATTGAAAAGTTATTTGCCTGGAACATGAGGTGATACCCTTTGTATCCCTATTTTGTATGAATTTTAGTTCCATCAATTGTTGTCCAAGTGGGGGTACAGGGGATAATAGTGGTGGTTATTGACTTCTTGCCAAGAAAGGTCTTGATGTGAGTGTTGTTCATGCTGATTCTAATTTTATATGTGTTTCTATTAAGGTTCTTCTGTGGGAAATATTTGTCTCCTATTTGTATATGCCCCACCTCATCAGTCTCTTAGGGAAAATTTTTGCCTTTCTTTGTCTCTGTTTCTTCATTTTTTTATCACTTCCCTTTTTGCTTGTGGGATATTTTAATGAGATGTTGTCTTGTGATGAAACTTTTGTTTTTTTTTTTTTTTGGGGGGGGGGGGGGGGGGGTACCCGTTTTCACGTTCATCTTTGTTGAAGAAATGTGGAGTACAAGTCAGAGCTGGAACTTGGACCACAAGTCAGATATTCTGGTTTATTCTGTACCTTCTATTTTTGGTTACTATGGGTTGTATTCTTTATCAATATTTACTTTCCTAGACAGATTAGGGCTGTAATACACACAAAATACAGCATGACAGGGGAAGGAGAGAACACTTCTTCTCTCTTCTTGGCCCTCTCTTCTCTCCTCATTTTCTAGGCGCTGGTAAGGTTCCTACTCTGAAACTGCAACATGGTGTCAGAGCAGTGCCTCGATCCAGGGATTCTCCTCACCCTCATCTTCTGACCAACCCTAGTTTACATTCGTTTCATCTTGGTCGCAGCACCACAACTTTGCCTACCCTACCTATGACTACTAGGTGCGATTGAGAACACCAAAATACCATTAGGCTGCGTTTGTTTGCAAAGGTGGGGTGGGAAAAAAGGGGTGGAAAAAAAAACATGTGGGTCCCATGTGTAGTGGGGTGAGGGAGAAGGAAAGGAAAGGGTTTTGTGAAAAAGTGATAGGGTGGGTCCCACTTTTTACTTTTCCCAACTTTCCCACAAAGTCCCACCAAATATGTGGGGTTTTAAAATGGCATGGGGTGGGAAAGTTGGGCTGCCACATCAGCAGACAAGTTTCCTTGATTCAAGGAAACTTGTCTTCCACTTTCCCACCCCAAACAACCAAACAATCTATCATTTTGGGATTTAAAGGAAAAGTGAGAAATCTACACTCTTTTCAAGAATTTTCCCACCCCTTTTTTCCCACCCCACCTTTATTCCAGCAAACAAACGCAGCCTTAGGTATACTTATGCACTGCTACCATGGTTACATCTCTACTCCATGGCTAAATCTGTGAAGGTTGAATCTTTTCAAATCCATATCACCACCAACAAGCTTAATGGTGTTGGTAATTACTCACTACATTCTCAGTCTGTTCTTGAGTTTATCTGCGCAAAAGGGTAGGAAAGTCATATTACTAAGGAACCTCTGAAATTTGATCCAAAGGATGATACATCAGCTGCTGCGTTCAAAACATGGAATAGAGACGACTCTACTATCAAAATATGGATATAGAATAGTGTTGAGCCATAGATCATGAATAATATCATGTTTCATGCTACTGCCAAAAATATTTGGGATGATTTGAAGGAAACTTATTTTGGTGAGAAGAATATTTCTCATGTTTGTTATCTATACGAAAAGTGGTTCAACACAAGGGGATCATTCCCTACTTGACTACTATAGGGCATTCAAAGGAATTATAAAGGAATTGGTTTTTTATCAGCCCTTCACTACCGACGCTGATAAATCACATGAACAAAGGGCGGAAATACAAGTCGCAAAATTTTTAGCTGGCCTCAACTTTCACTATCAGTCTGGTCACAGCCAAACACTAACCAGCCAAAAGGTACGTTCTCTGTCTGAAAACTTTTTCAATTACTACGTATGACACCTGTAGGGAATGTTGCTCTGCACCTCCAAAGGAGAATTCAGCCATGGTTGCTGGTTGCAGGCTAAGGTTTCCATCTCACGGTAGAGGAGCCTTGGTCCACGGATGCGTAAGGGAAGAGGATCAACCTATTCTGAGATAGCACCAAGGTTATGCACTCATTGCGGAAAACAGTGCTACACTGAAGGGACAAGTTGGGCAAAATATGGCGGGCTCAAGTGGGCAGATAGTATCAATAATCAGTGTTGGTCTAAAGCGGCAAACATTGCTAACATATCTTTTAGTTCCAATCCTACAGGTTCAGCCCTAAAGATGAGTTATCTCAGATCCTTCAAGGCCTTCAACAATTGGAAACCTCTATCCTACCTGCTTCTACTACGACATTGGCACATTCAGGTAACTTTATCTTTCTTTCCTCAAGCCCTCGTTCATGGTTAATCGATTCTGGCACATTTCCACATGACAGGAAATTCTGCAATTCTTAAAAATTTCAGAAAATTTTCCTCGCCCATCGATTCAGCCAATGGTAGTACATTCTAGCCATAGCTATTGGAGATTCTCCTCATCCCAATATTACCCTGTCATTTGTGCTTTTTATAGCCTAATTTTCTTGTCAATCTACTATCTATGATTAAACTCTCCTGTGATTTCAATTGCACTGTTATTTTTAACTGAGCTTTCTGTGAGTTTCAAGACAATAGGACCGGGAGAACGATTAGTTTAGGACATGAACGGGGGATGGTCTTTATTGCCTGGTGTCATTTGCCTTAACTTCTATCTTTGCTAATTTTGTTATTGAACCAAGTGCATCACAATTGCATCAGCTTTTAGGTCATCTTTCTTTATCAAAGCTCAGGTTTGTGGTTCCCTCTAGCTTAGGATTGTGGTTCCCTCTTGCAAGAATCTCACATCTCTTGAGTGCGAAGATTGCGAGTTGGGGAAGCATCATAGAACATCTTTTCCTATTTCTGAATCTATTAGTTTGGAACTTTTTGATTTGGTGCATTTGGACATATGGGGTTCTTGTAAGGTTTCACGATTTAATTTTGAGTATTTTGTGACATTTGTTGATGATTTCTCTTGCATGACATGGTTATATTTATTAAAATCGAGATTTGAGTTTATGACAAATTTTCAACAATTTTTTACTGAAATTCAAACCCAATTTGACAAATCAATTAAAGTTTTTCGGTGAGATAATGCCCTAGAATATACAAAGAATGAGATTTCAGCGTTCTATGCCTCAAAAGGGACAATCCATTAAACAAGCTGCTCTAATACTCCTCTACAAAACAGAGTGGTTGAGAGAAAAAAGTAGACACCTCTTAGAGGTTAGAAAGTCTCTTTTGCTGCATATGAACGTTCCAAAAACGTTTTGGTGTGATGCTGTTTTGACAGCAGGTACTATGATTAATTCGATCTTTCCTCAGTTATTCAGAATAAAATTCCTTTTCAAGTAGTGTATCCGAATTGCCCACTTTTTCAAATCTATCTAAGAATTTTCGGCTGTACTTGTTTTGCTAATGTTTTTCATCCCTCAAATAAATTAAGTCATCTAGCAATTAAATGCATATTTTTGGACTACCCTAAAGCCTAAAAGGTTTATAATCCTTTGAGACCACTGGTCATTGCCAATATGTGTCTACGAATGTAAATTTTTTCGAAAATACCCCATATTATGCTTTTCCAAATGATTTGGAAAACTTTGATCCCCCTCTTCCCATAATAACTATTCGAATGATCCACTAGTAGTGCAACTTGCAGTTCCCCTACAAACCTATCAAAGACGGAAGAAAATGGTAGGTGATCCCAGACGACAAGATCTACCACGGGATCCTAAGTCGAAAGAAATTACAATTTCTGACCCTTCTAATGACTTACCAATTGCTCTTAGAAAGCCCAAACAGTTTTGCACCTACAAAAATAAAGTCAATGTCATCTATCCTATATCTAATCTCTTGTTTACTACCCATCTAACATCGTCTTATCAAACCCTAGATAAATCCCTTAATGATCACCATACCTACCACTGTCATGAGGCCTTACAAGACCCTGCTTGGAAGGCGGATATGGATATTGAGATAAATGCCATGCATTCTCGTCGTACTTGGACATTAGTGGACTTACCTCCTGGCAAAGAAATTGTGGGGTGTCGATGGGTGTATGTGGTTAAATACCGAGCTGATGGGACAGTTGAGTGCTTACGTATCTTATCAACATGCTTTCTATAAGCAGCCCCATTATCAGGATTCGTGATATAGTCCCTATAATGACCCAACTCCCTCCAAAAAGGGTTTAGTTCAGCATCGTACTAAGCTATAGTTGGTTCCTTTTAAGTAGTCTCATGAAGCTTCTTCTGTAGCTCATAAACCTGTGCATTATTTGCTAGTTGGCAACATGTTTCTATAGTAGCTTTCAGATCTGGACTGTAGTATCAAGCAATAGGTATCCACGCTCAAGATCGGGATTCATGGAATTCAAAAGGAATGACATAATAAGAGATTCATTTGAGATCCATTTATTTTAAGAAACTCCTGTGGTTGTAGGCTTGATTGAGGTGCCCGTAATGTGTCCAACAAATCCTCTTCCGCCAATAGTCAGGTATGCAGATCAAGACTAGATGAAATAATTTGTTCCATCAAATCTTACTGAAAAGAGGAGGAAGAGTGGGATAATTTTTGGAGCCAATGGGAACAGTAGTACCATCGGTGGTTGCCATAATTATTTTTGGAAAACTACCTACTGTTCCTCAATCTTCACTTCTTCGAAACAATTAAACATCGCAGAATTGAATAGTCGAACCACCCAAAAAATTCTTGGGACTCATGAGATAGGGGACAACAACAAAGCAGAAGCTTTACTTCATAGATTGCTGAAGAAGGGGTGGGTTGGAAAGAGAAAGGAAGTAGGTAGATAGAGGTCCTACTATCGATAAAAAGAGAAGGGGTAGGGATGTTAGGGCAATGGCAATAGGGCTGGGGCGATGGTGGTTTAGCATGTGAAAGGTGGTTGTGGTGATTGTGTAGCAACGGTAGTGAGAGAGAGAGGAAAGATCGATATCAAGAGAGAGAGAGAGAGAGAGAGAGAGAGAGAGAGAGAGAGAGAGAGAGAGAGAGAGATAGATCTGACACCATGTTGCAAGAATCGATTATGGTAGAACAGCTTAATGGATCAGTGTGATCCCAACCCTTTTATTTATAATGAAGTGAAAAGTACACTATTACATAATTACCCTTAGGCAACAAGAAATAATGAACTATATAAATAAACCAAATGAAACCACTACAGACCCGAGCCAACCAACATTTGTGTATTAGTGGATAAAAGAGTAGTTAAGGGAGCAAGGAGAATTCAGCAATGGTTGCTGGCCGTGGCCATGGCTCTTATCCATCATGTGGAAGAGGCAATGGTCGAGGAAGAGGAAGGGGAAGAGGTCGAACTCCCCCTCCATATTTATCCAAAGGAAACCGGGTGTGTTCCTACTGTGGCAAGCAAAATCGTATAGAAGAAAATTGTTGGGACAAACATGGCTGGCCGGAGTGGGCAGAAAACTATTAGTGAGAATACCATTGACAACTCATCTGTATCTGTTTCTGTTCTGGTGGCATCTACAAGTTCCTTATCTCCTAGTGTTGACCTCAATCAAATCCTAGTTTCAGGTTTTTCTTTAGATTAAATTGAATCAAATCTCATTGCAGGATAATTGATTCACTTTGGAGGGAAGGTTAACTGACCAAATTTACTTTGGCATAATCTGAAAGGGGTTGGTGCGATGGGTAGGTTGTGAACAATGGAAAACTGACTATGAGATATATATAGTTATTCGACAGTCTGTAAAGGCTATAGACATTATCTGTTTGGTTCTTTTGTGTATTGTGAGCCTAGGATTGGGGGAAAAGATAGTGTCTGCTGATTTATGTGCTCTATTTGGTCAATAAATATGAGGATGATATTAAATTGCATATACTCAGCATGCAAAACAAGATAATAACTAAGATGTCTGCATATGTTACTCGCACAACCTACACTTATACATTTTATATTAAAATTTTTAACACTTTATAGGCACTATGGTTGACAGGCTTCAAATTCAAACTAGGACTAAGAAATTGCTGATTGTGTTAGAAGAGGCTCTAGAAGTGTTATTGGAATTACACTTCAACTTGACTTAAATAAAGGAATAATTCAAAATTAAGATAACCTATACCATGTCCATGATTTTGTTGCTGAGTTAAGGAACTACACCCAATGATTTTGGTGTAAGAAGGAACCCTACAACTACAGCTAGCTTTACACAGGTTTGCCTTTCAAGAGCATCCTCAATCCATAAAAATGAAGTATGAAATGAGGAGATGGAGTAGATGGTTCTGCCTCAATTTGTTTGTTGTGTGTTTTAAATAAAGCAGAATCTCATCCCTAAACTTATCAAGTTCCGCCTCATGCCTCTCATCCCTAGCCTCAAATCTCCCAAGTCTATCCTCAAGTTTGGCATTAGTTTTGCTGATTCTCAGCCAATTCCTGGATGGCTTTTGCAACCCAGTGTAGGTTATATGACCTCTTGACATGGTGAATACAACCAAAGACAAAAAGATAAAGAGTTGAGATTGGATATTTTTCTGCTCCCAAAATAGATTCGACACCACCTGATGAGTAGAATGGTAAGCTACGAAGAGTAGAAGCCAATTTCCAGGATCTAGGATGAACTGGAAAACTTGGCTAGCTATTTAGATATAAAAATAGTTTGGGTTCGTAGAAGTTGAAATAGCTTAACTTGAACCACCTATTTAAACCAGCGAAACATGTTCATTTCAAAACACCCAAAACATTAAGGGCCTGTTTGGTTGTGGGAATCCAGCGATTTCTAATCCCTGGATTCATGAACCAGTTTTTTTTACCCCATTTGGTTGGCAAACATGGGGCGGTATGAATCTAGCGGTTTCAAATTTTAGGGTAAAAATGTAAATGAGCTGAGTCCTGGTAATTGGGTGGAATGAGCGGGTTCAACCCTAGGTATAAAATGGCGTTGAATGGGTGGATTCACACCATTCACTTTTGATGGAACGAGAAGGAGCTCTTGATAGAAGGTTTCATTCTCTCGAGAAGCTTGAAGATGAGTTAAAATTTGTTCTTCTTGATCTTCTTATTCAAGATTTCTTTTAGTTTCTCTGATTTTTTTTTCTCACGGTAGGGTTTCGGAGGACCGAAGGAGCTTTTTTGGTTGAAGGTGCTTCGTTCTCTGAAGCTTAAAGGTGAGGTTTAAAGATGATGTTTTTCAAGTCTTCTATTTTTTTCCCCTTCTATTTCTTTGATGTTTTTTCTTTGGTGGGGTTTTTGGAGCGACATTTTCTTGCTGAAGGTGTTGGTCAAAGGTGCTTCGTTTTCTGAAGCTTAAAGGTGAGCTTCAAGCTGTTGTTCTTCATCTTCTTTTTTTTTCCCATTTCTCTGATGTATTTTCTCTGGTAGGGTTTTGAAGCGACATAAGGAGTTTTTTCTTGGACTAAGGCACAAAACGAGTGTTTTCTTTGAGCAAATCAGAGGTACAAACTGTGCTTCTTCTCTGTCTTCTTCTCCTTGTTGATGTAGGTTGTAATCCTTGAACACAACATGTACCTATAAATGCTGTTTTTCAAGCGCTGTAGTCATGTTATAGATTATAAGAAAAATTAAGTTTAGAATTTCAAGATGATATTCAAGTTTATTATCTTACTTAGTTGCTTGGTTGTCTAGAACATTTGAGACTGGTTGATTTGTGGAGAAGGTTAGCAGCTCTACTGAGCCATTTTATCTTTTCCTCATTTCTTTGACGGCCTATACATGCTACTCTCATGAGACATTGAACAGCATGTTTTGCGGGGATTTTGTGGTTTTTCTTTTTCTTTTTTCACAGAGGGAGAAATAGGGGAGATGGCTACAGAAGAGCCCGGGAGAGGAGGAGGTGAGATTAGAGTTTTGGTTGTTTATGGCTATGTCAATCTCTAAGTAGGGAAAAAGCTCATGTGGGTTAGTGGGAGGAGTGGGTGGTTGAAACGTATTGTGGTTCAAAATGGTGGAGGCCAAGCCTTTTAACCCAGTGGTGCCAGCTCTGGGACTGGTGATGATTAGTAGATCATCTATCTTGGCTTGGAAGTGTTGTTGGCTATTGGGAACTCCTTGAAGTGTCCTGGCAGTATACCAGAAGCCTTGATATTGGTAGGGTTGAGTGGCAGCTCATCCTTTCTCACTGGGGAGGGAGGAGAGGAGGGTTTTTCACTCTTCATTCAATGCCTTCTCTTCTTCAAATTACTCCATGGGAGAGAGCGAAGAGGATTTGAAGGAATGCTAGGAACTTGATCTCTTACTTGGGTGGATTGGATAACAAGAAGGGTTTTGCAAACATCTTATATAGATATATAAAAAGAAAAGAAATGATAAGTTTTAACCCTGAATATTATCAGATCACTTGATTGTGAGATTTATGAAAAAGTTTGGTGATCCAGCCTTGTGCATATTCTTTGTTTTCATCCTGACATTTTTCAATAAAAAAAGTTTATTGCTTGTAGTTAGCAAATACTTAAACTGTGTAATTGAGGAAGTCCTTAACTATGGTTTATTTTATTGAAGAAGGGCTAAAAACCCCAAGGCCATCATCTGTCTGATGGTGCTAGTTGAATCCCTTAACACTGTTGTAGGTACCTACCTCAAGAATTCAATTCCACTTTTTTAAGCGATTAACACTATTCTCTTGAAATCACCTCAGTGCTGTATTGGATTTAGCATTTTGACACTTTTTTTTTAGACAACTGGTTAAATGAAATTCAGTAGTAGAGCCAGCACACTTGAGATCTCTTATGGATAAGCGTAAAGTTAGTTTTATCATTTACTTTAGGTTCAGAATATGCACTGCCTAATTTGCGGCTATATACATAGAAGAAAATAAGGATGGCTTTTGTTAACATTCTTCAAGAACTTTGGGTCTTCATGACTTCTTGTCGGTGTATAGAACTCTGTCGTAACCAACTTTTTTTATTGTATTGCTTTAAAAATTGTGAAATTTGGAGATTTATAATAATCAGCACTTCAATGGATTATTGATATATATATATATATTTGGGGTGTGTGTGGGGAGGGTTTGCATTTACTGGTTATATGGCTGCTGTTGTGGATAAAATATTACCGAACCGGGTCTACCCCAGTCGAAGACGGTCTGACACCCCTGTCGGGTTCAGACATCCGATCGAGTCATTATAACATGAAGAGGAAGGAACCCTGCAGTTCCAAAGATAAGCACAACCTCGAGGAATTCGGGATACATGATTGAGTTATAAAGGGTTACTGCTACTCTAAGGAATGGGCAATCGTGTTAAACGTGGAAATTACTTCCACCCCCGAGAAAAGTGGGCAAAACCCTACAATCGGACGACCACCAATGAAGATCACGAACGCATCCAACGATCGAGAATCCGAGGTAAAACCTATATAAACAAGTAGCTTATGCCCAGACGACATATCTGAATCGTTTCCCTTACTCTCGTATTCAATTTCTGCTCTGCAACTAACCAGAGCTCTGTGATCAGTTCCATTACTAACTTAGCCTTTGGAAGTGGCCTCCTGACCCTAGGGTCGGGCCACGTCTAACATTGTTTTGCACGTCATTCCCTAGGGATCTCAAGGCTGAGCAGATTTTGGACGCATCATTTGGCGCTGTCTGTGGGAAACTTGATCGAAAAGCCATCGTGCAAATTAGATCAGGAATGCTAAATCAACCCTCTGAATAATGATTAAAGATAAGGTGATCGACAAGTTTTCTTGTGAGGTAATACTGCCTTCAAATTCTCTTTTTGAGTAATCCAACTATAAGATCAAATACCTGGAGATGCAGTAGATGCTTCATATGATGGCCAGATGCCTAGAAGCTCCTGGAGATCCCAATCTTCATGATTGGGAGGAGGCTTGAGGACGAACGCGAAGAGAAAAATTACGACTTTCCTTAGTTCGAGGACGTTCTCCCCGAAGACGTTGGTAGCAAGTTGAAGGTCAGAACTTCAGGCATAATCCTTGTGAAGATTGGAAAGGTCGATCCAGAGCCAGAAGAGTGGCAGATATACCCTGAAGGAACGAACGTGACCATGATCGAGTGCAGGAGAGTCGATTGGGAACTCTCACTAGGTTAGAGCGATGGGTTCGTACTCATACACCAACCTCCCAGCGTTCGGGTAGAGACAAAGTTCGGATAGATGGCGTTCGGGCGGTACACATTGATCGGGAGTTAGCGGACATCAATTAGAAGTTGGGACAACTCTCCACAGGTAAAAGAACTGATGATATTTACTTTGTCATCAGAAAAACTCCATTTGTGAACCACATTGCTAGGTATGAGTTCCCCCATAATTTCAGACTCCCCACATTCTCTCCGTTTGATGGATCGGGAGATCCAACAACACATATAAGTTATTTTCAGCAGACCATGGATATTGCTGGTAATTCAAATGAAGTAATGTGTAGAGTATTCGGTCATCACTCATTAGGGCAGCACAAAAGTGTTTCTTGAATCTTCCTTCGGGAAGAATTGCTGATTTTGAAGAATTGGCCCGAAAGTTCATCGGTCGTTTCCAAAGTGGAAGATAGACCAAAAAGACTGAGGAGACATTGTTCATTGTAAAGCAAGGAGGGTGCGAGTCTATTCGGGACTATTTGCAGGTTTAACAAAGCAACAATGGAGATCGAGAACTTGGACGAACACGTAGCCAAGACTGCTCTCTTCACCAGACTCACCAACAAAAGACTCTTGGAGCTGTTACTTCATGATATGCTTACCACCTATTTTGAACTCGTATAGAGATGTCAGAAGCAAGCTGAAGTGATGGTGATTCTTAACGCTCGGCAAGGAGAGATCAAAGCCTCAGTCAAAGATCAGAAGGTTGCTGAACATGGACAAGGGTCTAGGCCGAACAAGGATGATCGGGTTCAAAAGCAACGTTTGGGGTTGGAGGCAAGAGATCGCCGACCATGGGGAGTATACACCACTGAATACCCCACGGTTGGAAATCTTAATGCAAATATCCTGAAATGGCCACCGAGGTTGATTGCTAAACCAGGAGAGAAGAACATGGAAAAATATTGTTTCATAAAAACTATAGACATTACACTAACGAATGTCGTCATCTGAAGGTAGACATTGAGAGGCTGATATCCTAGTGGCATTTGTCCAAATTCGTGGAAGGGCAAAGCGATGATCGGGAAAGAAGAACTGTTGAAAAGAGAAAGAGCATTCCAGAAAGCAGGGATTGTCCAGCCGAAGCTCCCCAGTAAAAAAAAGGAAAGGAGGTTGCCCGATCTCCAATTCTCACGATATTCGGGGGCCCAAAGCCTGAATCCTTCAGAAAACTGAAAGCCAAATCCAGGTTCATGGGATCTGGAGAAACAAGAAGCGAAAGAGACCCAATGTGGACGAAAGCATGACATTCAATGAAGAAGATGAAAGAGGCGTGTGCACTCCTCACGATGATGCGATCATGATCAAAGTTGAGATTGGTCGACGTAAGGTACACAGAGTATTGGTTAACACGAGATCATTGGCAGATCTCATGTCATATGAAGCATATCAGAAACTAAGAATGGATGAAGATTTGTTAAAGCCATCCTCAACTCATCTCTATGGATTTGTTGGATCAACAACAATTGCGGAAGGATCAGTGCAGCTGGACTAACAGTGGGAAATTTCCCAAAGGAAGTCACCATTCGAGTAAATTTCTTAGTCGTTCGGGAGTTGCCAGCGTATAATGTCATCCTCAGGAGACCTTCCCTAACAAAACCGGGAGCAGTGGTGTCGACTAAACACATGAAGATCAAGTTCCCAATCGATCAAGGGATTGGTGAGGTAACTTCTGATAAAAAAACTTTCTGATAGTACTATGTTTTTTATTTAAAGGACAAGGCTGGTCCCAGCAAAGCCACGGGCTCTATCAATAGAGGTTCGTGATGATCGGGACAAAGACGAAATATAGAGGCCTGAACCTGTAGAGAAGCTGGAACGAATCCAGTTGGACCTTGAGGATGAACGATGATACTTTCATCGGGTCCGAATAGGCAAAAGATTTCAAAGAGGAATTGAAGAGTCCAGCTACAAATTGTGAACTTGACTGATCTTGGAATGCAAGATATCTAAAGAAATTATATCCTTGTTCACTTTCTTCTTTTCTATGTAGACAATTCACATTTTGGATTCAATTTATACTTTTACAAGCCAAATCTCTTTTGAATAGAGGCATGACAGGATAGGGAGATGGCACCTATCAAATCAAGAGGCTTCGGGATTCCGTGTGAGACCTCCCAGCGAAGCATCGGCTTAGCCCGAATGAGACTTCCTAAAGATGGGGCTTCGGCTATTCCCAAATGAGACCTTCTAGTGAAGCATCGACTTAGCCCGAGTGAGACTTCCAAAGACGAAGATGGGGCTTCGGTTACGACCAAGTGAGACCTCCCAACAAGGTTTCGGTTCCGACCGATTAAGACCTTCCAAAGACGAAGATGGAGCATCGGCCTTGTCCGAGTAAGACTTCCAAAGATGAAGCATTGGTTCCGACCGAATGAGACTTCGAAAGATGAGGCATCGGTTTAATACCTGAGTGGGACCTCCGAAAGCTTAGAAGAATTCTCTGAAATTTCCTAAGTCAAGGCATCGGTTTAAAACCCGAGTGGGACCTTCGAAAGCTTAGAAAAATTCTCCAGGATTCCCTAAGTCGAGGCATCGGTTTAAAACCCGAGTGGGACCTCCGAAAGCTTAGAAAAATTCTCCGAAATTCCCTAAGTTAAGGCATCGGTTTAAAACCCTAGTGGGACCTCCAAAAGCTTAGAAGAATTCTCCGGAATTCCTTAAGTCAAGGCATCGGTTTAAAATCCGAGTAGGACCTCCGAAAGCTTAGAAGAATTCTCCGGAATTCCCTAAGTTGAGGCATCCTTTAAAACCGGAGTGGGACCTCTGAAAGCTCAAAAGAATTCTCTGAAATTTTGAGTCAGGGCTTCGGTTACGACCAAGTGAGACCTCCTAGCGAAGCATCGGCTTAGCATGAATGAGACTTCCTAAAGATGGGGCTTCGGTTACAACCGAATGTGACCTCCTAGTGAAGCATCGGCTTTGCCCGAGTGAGACTTCCAAAGATGAAGATGAGGCATCGGGTAAGCCCGAGTGAGACCTCCCAACAAGGCTTCGGGTTCAACCGACTAAGACCTTCTAGCCAAGGCTTTGGTTCCGACCGACTAAGACCTTCTAGCCAAGGCTTCGGTTCCGACTGACTAAGACCTTCCTACAAGGCTTCGGTTTCGACCAACTAAAACTTTCAAAGAATGAAAGGACGTTTCGTCTGATCGAGATTAAGAAGCAAACCAAGCATTCAGTCTGGGGGCTTCTCCCGAACACTTGTATGTTGTGGATAAAATATTACCGAACCGGGTCTACCCCAGTCGAAGACGGCCTAACCCCATGGTAGGGTTCAGACATTCGGTCGAGTCATTATAACGTGACGAGGAAGGAACCCTGTAGTTCCAAAGATAAGCATGACCCCGAGGAATTAGAGATACGTGATTGAGTTATAAACGGTTACTGCTACTCTGAGGAGTGGGCAATCGTGTTAAACATGGAAACTACCTCCACCCCCGAGTAAAGGGGGCAAAACCCTACAATCGGACGGCCACCAATGAAGATCACGAACGCATCCAACGATCGAGAATCAGAGGTAAAACCCATATAAACAAGTAGCCTACTCCCAGACGAGGTATCTGAATCGTTTCCCTTACTCTCGTATTTAATTTCTACCCTGCAACTAGCTATAGCTCTGTGATCAGTTCCATTACTGACTTAGCCTTCGGAGGTGGCCCCTCCCGACCCTAGGGTCGAGCCACGTCTAACATTGTTTTGCAGGTCATTCCCCAGGGATCTCAAGGCTGAGCAGATTTTGGATGCATCAGCTGCAAATGTATGACTTCGGAATCATGATCCTGTAGTACCACAACTTTGGCCCTTCTTTCCCCCCACCCCCGCAATACACACAAAAGGAAAGGACACAATAGTCCTACACACACTGAAAGTACTGCTACTAAACAGAGATTAGAGTAGTTTTAATTTCAAAGCTCAGTTGCAGCAAACTAACCAGAAAACAGAGCAACCACCAGTATAGTATTCCAGCAATAAAGTAGGATTAAATCCTCGAGTGTTAGGCCAACACTATCTGAAAAATGATTTCTTCAGTCATAAATCCCTAAGAGAATTCAACAGCAGCAACGGATACATCAATCTTATCCATGCAGCAAGCTACAAAGGAAATAAAGATATGGAAGATAGGAGAGAAGTTGAGTTCACTTGATAAAGCAAGGTCATAATCCCACTGATCTCTTGGATGGTTGGACACTACTGAATCCCATAGCACACTCATGAATTCCTATTCTCAAAATCAATGTATTGTCTTATGGCAATCACAAGTCTTTAAAAGCAAATAAGAGTTCAGATTCCCAGCAGGAAACTAAAAACCAGGTGTAAATTCAATGAGAATTGGAGAATGAGATAACGGAGAACTCTTCACTCATGGGAGGAGCCCTTAGAACCAACTGATGTTTAAAACTCAAAATAAAAGTAAAGACAATTAGAAGTTAAGCAAGTGAACAACGAGCTTGTCTCGATAGCCACTGCTGGTGCCAAACTGTTGGGATGATCAAATCTCTGCTGTGATCACATTGATAGTAAATGATAACCAGAAATAGGGTACTGAAAGCAATTAATGAATATGAGCAGTTGTTTTGCCTTGTAATTTAAGGTTTCCCCATTGGGATCCAATGCATTGTAGTAAATTAATATGTTAGAATGGGAGTAACACACTCTAGGATGACGGTTAAGCTAATTATACTCTAGCTAGTAGACATGACTTTGATCAGGAACAGAAGTAAGACTCAGAAGGAACAAATTTGCTTCAAAATCATTCACTCATGCTTTAGGGGATCAGTAAGAATTAGGTCAAGGTACCACTACGTGTTAAACCAATCGACTAGTTGGATGAGAGCGTACCTAAAGCTGGACCCATTGCACAAGGCTCCTGCATTTAGCAGGGTCTGGGGACTCACCCAAAGAAAGCTGTTTTTTACTGTTGCAAAGTTATATGGGAAATAAGCATTCCCTTAACACTTATAAACATTTTCTTGCACTAGAATAGCTTATACCACTTACAAGAACAATGACAACCCTTATTTATCCAGTGATAATAGTCTTAACAGGAGCTCTAAAATTTAAATGTATACCTATAGACACTGTTTTTATCCAAACCCCACAAAAAGAAAGAAGAAAAGAGCATGGATAAATAAATAACAATTTTCCGATCTGTCCAAATGAATTCAGAACATATATTTCTACTTTCTTTCGATTCTGGTAGAGTCTGAGACTTTCCGCAACTCGAAGCCCAGTAAATGAGGAATGAATCAAATTTGAACATATCCTGTTTAGGTCCTTGTCTATTATCCTGTTTGGAGATTGAATTGAGTACAGCTGTCTGCAAACTACTCCTGTTACTTTTCATCCTGTTTTACAGGATTATAGTCTAATTAACTTTAATCTGTCAAAAACAAAAAACCGATAGCAAAATTGTTTCTCTTATGTTTTTGAATTTTCCAAAGTGAAACTTGAAGGGAAGAAACAATTTTGATTTGAGAGAGCAGAACCTGATGCATCAACGGCTTCAGATTCCAAAACTATGTGTTGTCATTGGAAAACCTAATACTCTAATGGATAAAGCTAGAATAGGTGAAAAGCATAGAATGTCCCAGAACATTCACTTGTTCTGACAATTTTCTGCTGGATAAGTCTAGTGTTTGGAGAATCAAACAAAGCCTAAAAGGAAATTGGTCGAGAAACAAGGGGACACATACCTTAAAAGATACTTCTGATAAAGCCTTGACACCTTTAAACCCAATATTGTATGAGATGCTCCCATCAGCTTTAAACAATCCAAAATTTCTCTCAGATGTTGGCCCTGGCTTCAGATCCTCGTTAAACAATGCAAATAATATTTCTTATGTCTTGCGCAGCGTCACTGATAAACCTAATCTCTGGATTTACATTGTTACTTTACCTCACCAGGATGCAAAAGTTGGTGTATTGACTGTAGTTTCTGCTTCCAACTAAGCAAAGACAGTTCTTACTCTTTCATCACCTAGTTGTAAGCCAGATGATTTCAGAAGGCCAGTGGTTTCTGACTTTCTGTAATTGTCATTGACAAGGTTGGAAGAAGGAAATTACTCCTTCAAGGAACCATTCAAATGTTCTTCGCCCAGGTGAGTCATACAAATTCTAGCTTTTCAACGGTATCAATAGTGGTTTTAATATACTTAATACCTGGTTTTCAATGGAACTCTAGACATAATTAAGAACCTAGAACTGAAAACCCAGGTTCTTGAGACTTGCAAGATCATTTTTCAGAAGCAAAAATTTGCCCCCTTTTACACATGATTGTTTAAACTCCTGGGATGGAGACTTTACAACTTTCTGTTGAATTTGAATGTGATTTGTGCATTCCATCCTTGGGATTTTCCTATTGAAGTATTTAAAGACCACTGGAACCTTAACTCCGACAGAAGCGGTCATTACAGTGGTGATGATTTGCACATTCGTGGCAGGCTTTGCATGGTCATGGGGACCGATGGGTTGGTTAACTCCTTGTGAAATCTTCCCTGTTGAGACAAGAGCAGCAGGGCTTTCCTTTGCTGTGAGCACCAATATGTTCTGCACATGGCCCAAACACTTTTGTCAATGCTCTATTGCATTCTATCTGGGATCTTCTTCTTTTTTGATCTCTAGTTACCAGAATGAAGACAGACCAATGAGCAAGGTGACATGTTAGTGTTAAAATCCCACATCGATCAGCTGCAGCAAGAGATGAGGGAGAGAAGTTATAAAACAAGAGAAAGTAACTCTTGCCATTTTGTGCAGTATATTGTTCTTGTTAGAGATCTTGTTGTTTATTGGTTGATGTATTCAAACAACATAAATTTTGTATTTGTTGATTCCGTATTGCATGAAATGTTATTAAGCTTCATGACTGATAAATTGGATATTTGATATTTGGATTAGTGACCATTGACAGAGTTTCTTTTTCAATGTTAACTTTCCTTCCTCTTTCCTCTAATAGCCCTTTTCTTTTTCTTTTTGTCTTTTTGGGGGTAACATTTTCCTCTAATAGCCATCAGCATATGCAACCCTTGTGGACATTTTACACTTTGCCCTCTTTGCCCAATGGAGATAAGCACAAATAGTTTCAAACCACATTAATTTCTATTTACATATTGAAACCCAACTAGTCTGATTCACCCTATGTGGTAGACCCCAATTATAGTAAGATAACCCTTTGAAAGGATAGAAGTTATAAAGATAACCATTAACCAACCAACCCCCTCCCTTGATTTAGTGTGATTCAGTTGCAGTTGTGATTTTGACTCAAGCATACCTTCCCTTGAATTATACATTAAAGATGGTAGAAGCTAAAATGACTTTTTGAGGGTTTTTGTTTGAATATTACACACTGCTATAGAGAAACAAATGCAATAACAAGTTTTTTTGCGACAACTGCAGCGAGAGACCGAATTTCAAATAAGGGGTTGCACTCCAGAATTTAAAATCTGGGTTTTGAAGCCACAAAATCTAAAAATTTATTAAAAAACGTTCCAAAGCTGGAGAGGTGCACGTTGAAAAACAACTAACATTTACCTTACTATTCGAAATGAATGAAAGCAATAGTAAAAATTCAATTTTAGTGACTTTCTTCTAGGCCATTCATTTGAACATGTAAATTATTTCCCTTGCTTTGGGTTCCTTGATTAATGGCTGCTTATGTAATTCAACACTTTGTGGTTCTATTATTCTTGATTTTTACACAGCACTAAATGATGTCTGAAATGCACCAAAAACCTTCCCAACTCTTCAAGTAGTAGAAGACATATAGAAAGGGCTCTAGTTCCCCATTCCATGGATTTCCATCCTAAATCCTATGCAATGCCCAGTAATTGATGGTGCACCAATAAACTTGGAAGCCCTTTACATAGAGTGAAGTCACAGCAACTATTTATAAGTGGATACATATTTATTATTTGGAAGTTTTTTTTATTTTCATACGTAAAATATACCAAATTAACAAAGTCAATTTTTGGAATCCATGGATTCAAATAACCAAACAGATTTTCAAGATGAATCTATAGGTTTCAAATCCACAGATTCAGAATAACCAAACAGTTTTTCAAGATGAATCCATAGATTTCATTCCACAGATTCAAGTAATCAAATAGTTTTCAGGATGAATCCACTTATTTCATTTCACCAGATTCAAGTAACCAAACGGTTAATTTTTTTGAACCATAAATCCACAGATTTGAAATCCATAGATTTGAAATCTCATTTTATTTCAAATCCCTGGATTCATGTAACCAAACAAGCCCTAAGACAATCCTGTATTTAACCTCCTACCCATACTTCAGGTTCTTAGAGCTGGTCTATTACGTAGAAAACCATTGGGTCAAAAGCCCAACATTTGTATAATGCAAACCTAGAATAATTCCTAAACAGAACATGCTCAATTTGATGAAGAATCTGTATCAAGTAGTTTCTTTTTATGGAGTTTTATCTATTTACTTGCTATTATTACATATTCAAAGTGTAGTCAACTTTGATTTCATGCTATATAAAAGGAGGTGTGATGATCCCTATTTTGCTTGTGAATTGCATGAGATATTTTTATTTCAAAGTTAAAAGTGATGAGCTTCTTTTTTTTTCCTTTTTTCTTTTGAGTCTTTTCTTACTTCCCCATTGATCTCTGTTCTGTCTTTTTTGTCCGTGCTGATTGATACCCTATCCTCTTCCTTCTATCAATCTATTTCTGGGAAGCTGCTAATTTTCTTACTTTTCTCACTTGCTAAGTAGTCCATGTGAGCTTGCCTTTTCTCTAACCTGTCCAATTTATGAATTGAAATGGATGGATACATTTGAATATGGATGACAATTGAGTGGCAACTAGCGTGTATTGCCCGTTGGTGTATCTAAACCCCCCCCCCAGGGTATGAATTGTTTTTCTTTTAATTCTATCTGCTTCAATTCTGATTGTCATGATATATTTCTATAAGCCATCAATGGATATCCATAAATGACATGATTTCAACATCGGCCAGTCGCACTGAAGAGATCTGTTCAGGAAATCAAAATTACTGCTTACTTTTGGTTGGTCCCAGTGAAGGACTTTGCTCAAGTAACCAAAACTTCCCTAAGGTTTCTGACCAACTTCATTGCTCTATCTATGTTGGTTAACTTGTTAGAGTCCTGGAGTTATAATAATGAAGTTGAGGTTGCTTGAGTAGGCCTTCACAAGTGCTTGTTTGTTCTCTCTATTGTAGGCTAAAGCAAAGTTGTGACTTCTGTTATCCCTTGTATTTGGATGCATTTAATTGCACTCTGGTAGACTAGTTCTTGTTCTTTGATCTGTGAGAATCGAAGAACATGTAAAAAGCATTTGATAAAATGGTTTGAACCGCTAAATGTGCTCTCTGAGAACTTGTAACATGTTCTGCATCTCTTTGAAATAACATCACTTTTCGAAAAATTGTGCCTGATAAAACTGAAAGTAGAACAAAAATTTGTGAAGTGTACCTGATAAAAGACATGTGCCTGAAGAGACCTCAGTCTTTAGAGAACTGACGAAATATATAGACTCTGCAGCTCCTATTTCCGACGTATCCCCCCGCTTTTCAACCTTCTCCTTTTTTCTTTTGTTCTACCCCTCCCCCTCGCGGCCCAATGTGAGATCCTGAGGGAAGAATCACGGTTTGCTTGTTCCATTCAGAGCCTTTCGAATGATCGACAATCAAAGTGAAGGTACAATGTGTATACCTCTCAAAAACATGGTTTTGTGATCTAAGGTTTATTAGCAGAATATAGGAGTTCCTCCCTATGACACTGAATCTCTGAATTTATTGTGTGTCGTTTGATGTCTGTGCTGTATTAGATTGTCCTCTTGGGTCTATTTATTGTCCCACTCAGTTTCTTTTCTCTGTTTAATCCCGGGGCCTGACCTAGACAACTGACATATCCCTGATTTGGTTTATTTTCTGTCAGATATGTTTTATCACTTGAAACAGATTTACTCATCTGCTAGGGGTGAGACTTTGGATATTAAAGTGTATTCAAATACTAGTCTTTGCCAAAGTTATCACCCTGATCTTGGTTTTGTTCTGCTGATTTTAGAAATCTCTTGTTTTCCTGTCATGTTTTACCTTCGGATCTGAATTTTATAGTTACTTGTTTTGGGGGTGTTTAGTCTGAACCTAGGTTGATTAATGTTACAAATGAAGATGATTAAAACAGTATCATCTCATCTTCTCTGTTTCCTTTATTCAGGTTATCATATGTCAGTTTCAAAGTTGTAAAGATGGAATAACATAACTAGGAGAACAAAATACTGCAATGATCACTGCATTGGAAAATGTTAGTAGTTAAGGTTAGTTGAAACTTGTAATGAGGGATGAATTCATCATGACAGACTTTCAGTGTTTCTGTTTGTCTTTCTTCTTCTATTATTTTAATCAAACCTTTTGTTGTTTGAAATCCATGTGCGGTTATCAAAATTATATCCATCAAACTGTTAAACTTTAGGATATAGGGATTTTTAGTAAATATTGATTAACTTACTAGTTTTTTTTTTATGACAATATGCTGTACATTACAAGAATATCCAATTTCTAATGACTAACAATTTTTTTATTGCTTTTCAATAATTAAAAATGCTATATCATGTCTAAAGCATTTGCTTTTAAACCAGCATGAGTGTAGACCGTATGGCTATTTGTATCCATGTGTCATGACTGCTCCTTTGTGTCCCTTATTCTAAATATTCTCTCCAGCACCCTTTGTTGAGTGTTGTGCATAAAATGTGTTTTGCTTTTCTTCTCTTGACTTGAAACCATGCTAAGCCTCATCAATTTCATGACCAAATGACCACTCTCTTAATTTTATTGGCCAATATTAACTTCAACACTTTGGAAAACTAGCTATGGATATCAAATTTTTAATCCCTTTTTCTTTTGTTTCATCTCCTCTTTTTTTTTTTGTTTCACCCACTTCCACTAATCAAGCTCCATGTATGCTGGCAGTTGCTTTTTACCTTTTCTTCCACTTACAAAAACATGAAAAGCTTGCTCTCTGGAAGCCATGAGTTCTGCCTAGCTGCTCTCCTTCATACCACTAAGTCTGTTCTTGAAGGTATATCATGGTGACTGAGACTATGGGTTTGTTGACACCCAAGTGTTTTTTAGGAAGGTTACGAAAAGCACCCAAAATGAGACAAAGTTTGGAGTAACTTTAGTTGGGCTTAGTGGATACAGTAAATAGAATAGGCTAGTATCTATGGATCAAACTGAAATTCTTCTTAAAAATGTTCATAAGGAATCTTGTGAAGAGCAGCGAGGTGGCTAAGAGATGCAGCTGCAAAAATATAGTAGGATAGAACTTCTAAATCTAAGTGAAACTCATTAGATCAAGGAAATTTTCCCTTTTATTGATAGGTTTCCTCTCTTGATCATGAACCTTTGTCTCCCTCACAGATATAACCCCATTACTCTCATCCTACAACATATTTCATGTTTATGAAGTGCCCTAAATTCTAATTCAATTTTGCAGGGGGATTGTTGCTCAACATCAGCTATGCAACCAAGAATGATACAATAGTTATCTGACAGGAAGAGACCTCATTCTGACAAGTGATATGGTTGTAACTTATTTCAGTTTTCTCAAGAGCCTGATACTGAGAGCTTGAAGAAGCCAACCAAGACCCTCAGTTTGGAGTGTGGTGAGAGTTGAGACTAGCAAGTTGTGCTAGGTTTGTTTCTCTCACGATGGGGTTCACAGTTTCACACCAACAATTGCCTGATTTTTGGTAGAATCTTGCATTTGAGAACACATCCATCTGGCTTGTTTTTAATTGGTCGTTAATTTACTTCTGTTTGTGAGAGGCTAAGCTCTTATAATATATATTTTTCCACATAAAGGCGATTGATCAAACGAGATGATCGATGGGGCTTATCAGCATCGACAGAAGAATTAGACCCTGCAATTTTGATCATGGGTCTAGGTTAGAGTTAAACATCAGCTACAGTACACACTCAACTTCTATGCGGATTAGTTTTAATTTTCCTTTTTTTATGCCAAATAGAATAAGAGACAAGATTATGAGAGGAACTATCTTGGACTACAACCCAGTTGATGGCTCTACTCTATTTCCAAGTGAAGGTGATGATAAAAATGGTTTACAAAAGGACTTTTGTTACAGAACATTACATTGGGTAGACTGTTAGCTGAATATAACAGTTGAAGAACCAGATGCACAGGCCAAGTGCAAGAAGGTGTGGGAAGCGAAACATTCCAATTCAGGTAGCTGGAGTAACCTGCATTACACAAGGTTAGGTTAATAACAGAGACCCAAGGCGGAGAACTGGAAGTGACACAGCATGTGGGTTGAGTGAAACTGAATCAAAATCCAATCTCCTCACCTTTTCTTGAAATGTCAGTGGGTCCATCATATATGGTTCAGTGGCAGGCTTGGGCTTCGACTTGAAGGCATGACTGGAGCTGGACCTATGTCTACCCTTAAGTAGAATGTTTTCCAATGACCCCCTCGCCAAAACTTGTTTTTTCCAGGTATTCATGCTCTCGTGTTACTACATTTGGCAACACCGCAATGGAGTTGTAATGGTAAACAAGAAACCTAGCCCGAAGGCCCTGTTGGACCACAGCTCCTTTTGGGTGGGTCAATTGCAACTTTCGCCCTCCAATCCTTCTATCTTGGAACCAGTCTATGACCAAAGTCCCAACCCAAGTCTGAGGGGTGATTGATTTATATTGACAAATGTTCATTGATAATTGCAGGTCTAATTTCAATCACAAGTAGTAAATGGTGTTCTTTTCCTTATGAATAGTTGTCGTTGCCTAATGATCGAATGGGGAGTCTCGCACTTTTTGTGTCTCTTGAAGTCTTGGCGAGTGCCCCATATCAGGGACTCCAAGAAGTAGCCATAGAGAAGCTTGAACTGAAGCAGTTATCTTGAACTATCCTATCCAAGATCGACTTTTGCCTAGTCCACCTGACCCGTGGCCCTACTATGTAATTGTGTCCTTAGTATCTATTCCTACAATGTTTCTGCAAGGTGTAACCTTTAGTCAACAAGTGTTTAGGGTTAGCAATATCATCATTTTTAGGTGGTTTCCTCCTTTGGAATGTCGTCTTTTTTCTTTCTGTAGGAGTGGCTTCTAGGTTTTAGCGTTTGGCTATTTGATCTTAGTATTCATTGTTAATGGAACCTCTAGGAAGAGTAGTGAATCCAAGACCGATACCTAAGGATCTAGATCCTAATGGTGATATGGTAGTAGTGGTGGATGAGATTGAGAACCAAACAATGGTGGAACATAGCAACATGCTGGTGGAAAAGGTGATTGCAGGGCAGAGAGTATCGAAACAGGTGGTGACGAAGGCATTGCCCAAAGCTTGGAAAGCTAGAATGAGCATGGAGGTTTTGGAATTAGCAAAGCACTAATTCCTATTTCGGTTTGAGCATGAAGTTGATTTAGAGGAAGTTTTAGAGGAAGGTCCGAGGGCAGTACATGGTAATCTTATTGTTCTGAAACTGTGGAATGATAATGGTAAATGGGATTTCAATATGGTGGAAATGTGGGTTCAAATGCATGGAATTCCCATGGATTTAATGTCATTGAAGTTTGCTTGTCAATTGGGTTCAAATTTGGGGCATCCCTTGAAGGTTATGAATATTCTAGGGCAACAATTGTTGTAATCCATGCTGGAATTGACCAAGGTAATGGGGAAGCCACGCTGGAGGGACAATTCAAGGAAACCATGGTAGAAGAGGAGAAGACTAGAAGCACCACGCTGTTCGGGGAGGGTAATATAAACACCAGGGTATTTGAAGGAATCAAATGAGCAGCAAGGTGCCAAGTGTCTTGATCTGAAGGGAACACTTGATGGTTTAATCAATTTCCATTCTTAGATGTAAAGCAATTCGTGTATGAGTTGTATAAATTCCAAGAAGGCAACCCTAAAGAAAAAACAAGAATTAATTCCTCATTATTCCTAAGCTTCTTTCTCTCTGTTTCTTCCTTCTCTATTTCTCTGTTCTATCTTCTTTCGATTTCTCAGGGAGAGTCACAACACTGGTCCGACTTGCCGGATATTCAAGATGGCGGAAGGAACACAAATGAGGCAAGTGGATGAAGCTGTGAAGAATCTTACTCTCGCCTCTATAGCACAAGGAGAAACTCTAACGGAAGTGCAGCGATCAATGGGAGAATAGAAAACAACCATTGATGACCAGAAAGCGGCACTCATTGCAGTTGCTCTCGAAGTAGCAGCATTGGCGGGGAGATTCGACAATTATATGCGAAATAACACTTCGTCACTGGTACTGACAAGGAGCAATTCCTCTACTCCAACAACTAATGTTGTTATACAGGATCCAATGGATTCTTCCCCAAACCTATTTGGAACAATTCAAGGATGGGCTTCGAAGGTCAATTTTCCTCGGTTTGATGATTCTGATCTAGAAGGATGGATATTCCAAACAGAAGGATTCTTCTAGTACCATTCCACCAGGGAAGATTAGAAGTTATTATTGGTTCAATTCCACATGGATGGCGTTGCTCGACATGGTTTCACTGGATGAAGAATGGAGGGCAAATCACCACCCGGGCAGCGTTTGCTAGAGCAGTGGTAGCTCAATTTGGCCCATCACTGTTGGATGATCCCCTAGGAACGATGACCAAGCTAATGCAGACAACATCGGTGAGCAAGTACCAATCTCGATTTGAGGACTTAGCTAACAGAATCGCCGGGCTGCCCTCTCAGTTCTTAATCAGTTGCTTCGTCTCCGGGCTAAAAGCTGAAATCCGCCACGAAGTCCTTGTAGCTCAACCATTGAACATGGCAAACATAGTGGGGTTAGCAAGCCTATATGAAAGTAAGCTGTATGAATCTCGACGAGGACCTATTCGAGCCATTCCGGTGTCCACTAGGCCCCCGTTACTGCCCACACAGCCCGTGAAACAACTTGGCCTGCCTTCTTCATCACCCACAACCATTCCCATCAATAGACTAACGCCTGCTGAAATGCAACAACAGCATGAGAAGGGTTTGTGCTATAATTGTGATGATAGGTACACACCAGGGCATCGTTGTACGAAGCTTTTCTTCCTAGAAGCAGCAAAGAATGCCAAACTGCCTGATGTGGGAGAACCATCACTAGAAGAGGGAAGTGATAATGGTGTCGTGGAGGTTGCTGGCATAACGACAAAAATCTCCTATCATTCGCTAATAGGAGCCAATTCCACCACCACTTTATGATTTACGGGAAGCATCAACGGTAAACCTGTACAGGTATTGGTGGACAGTGGAAGTATGCACAAGTCTGTGCAAGGACAAGTTGCGAGGCAGCTAGGGCTAGCAATCGAACCCACCACTTCGGTGATGGTGCTCGTCGGGGATGGAAGCAAAATGATCTGTGAAGGAATGATTCGTGGGGTTCAGATGAAGGTACAAGGCCACTTAATTTACATTGATGCTTTTGTATTGCCCGTGTTTGGGGCTAACTTAGTTTTGGGCTTCCAATGGATGTCACAATGGGGCCGACTTACAAAAACTTATAGACCAATTTAATGTGGTGTTTGGGGAACCAGTGGGCCTACCTCCTGAGAGTGTCCAAGACCATCATATACATCTACTACCGGAAGCCTAGCCTGTTAATGTGTGCCCATATAGATACCCACATTTATAGAAAATAGAAATTGAGCGACAAGTAGCTAGAATATTGGCAAATGGAATTATACACTCTAGCATTAGCCCTCTCTCTTCCCTAGTGTTATTGGTCAAGAAACGGGATGGAACATGGTGGTTTTGTGTGAATTTTCGTGCCTTGAATGCCATAACAGTTAAGGATCGGTTTCCCATACCTACCATAGATGAATTTTTGATGAGTTGCATATATCAGGTATTTTCAAAATTGGATCTTAGAGCCGGATATCATCAAGTTCGTGTACATAAAGAGGATGTGGCTAAGACAGCTTTCCGCACCCATGAAGAGCACTATGAATTCCTCGTTATGCCCTTTGGGCTAACCAATGCTCCCTCCACTTTCCAGGCTATGATGAATGCTTTATTTTAGGCCCATTTATACAAATTTGTGCTTGTTTTCTTTGATGATCTCTTTGTTTACAATGCTACTGGGTTGAACACCTTAAACATCTTGAGGTGGTATTGGGCCTCTTACAAGCCCATCAACTCTATGCAAAAAGAAGTAAATGTTCATTTGGGCGGGCAGAGGTGGAGTATTTGGGCCATGTCGTATCTAGGCACAGGTTGGAAGTAGACCAAAGCAAGATACAAGTGGTGTTGCAGTGGCCCATTCCAAGGAGTACTAAAGAAATCTGAGGCTTCCTGGGGCTCATGGGGTATTATCGATGTTTCGTCAAAGGTTATGCACATGTGGCCTCGCCACTAACTGATTTATTAAAGAAGGGAGAATTCGCGTGGAATCCAACGGCTGAAGAGGCATTTTGGAATTTGCAGCAGTTACTCACTGTAGCACCTGTTTTGGCCTTACCTAACTTCACAAAACCCTTCATTGTGGAGACCGATGCCTCAGGCACTAGAATAGGCGTTGTTCTTGCACAAGACGGGCACCCAATTGCCTACTACAGCAAGAAACTCTCCTCGCATTTACAGGCAGCTTCGACTTATCATAGAGAAATGTTAGCAATTACCTATGCTATCGCTCGATGGCGACAATACTTGCTTGGACATCGGTTCTACATCTTGTCAGATCAGCGAAACCTAAAGGAATTACAATCTCAGATCATTCAAACTCCCAATCAGCAGGAATGGCTTGTCAAGTAGCTCGGCTATGATTTTGAAATCTTGTATAAACAGGGAAAGGAGAACCAAGCCGCCTACTTGCTGTTGCAAGCAAGGAACGATAGTTCGTTCACTTTGCCCGATTCGCTACCCAGCGAACTGAGCGAAAGGGCGAAATATCGCCGAAATCTCAGCGATATTTCGCCCCAAATTGTTATTAAAAATTCAAAACATATGTATGAGTTTTGGTTTTTTGTACATAAAATAATAATATGTGAAAAGTTGATTAGTCAAATCAGATTCATGTTTACGTTAAGGTTTTTTGTTTTTTGTGCTTTTTTAAACAATTTCATGGTCATTTAAGAGCCACGTGACATGAGGCTCAAATGCCAAAAAGGTAAAGAGGGTATGATTTACCAAATGTTTAATACTTTCATAAATGAATGGGAATGACGGTTGCGTGTACATTGGTTTTTATGGGATCAAATTGAATCTCATCTTCATCTTCTCATCTTCATCTTCACCATGGACGGTCGGGTGAACTCTCGCCAGCAGTCGCCGGAAGTCACTGCATCTGCATTTGGATGATAAAGCTTGGTGAGGCTCAGGTAGGCACCCTTGGTCTCGTCCCCTCCATTCTTCTCCTTGAATTGCTTCTCCCACGGCTATCGCTACTGCTGCTGCTACTGCTGTCGGTGGTGCCTTTAGGCGCCGGTAAAAGACATACTACCACCACCAACACCAAAGGCAGCACTGATGAAGACCTAGAGCTCCCTCAGATTGATGGAGAGAAAAAAGTGAAAGACTGAAAAAGGTGAACAGTGTTGATTTTTCGGCGAGATATCGCCGGATATCGCTAGTTTGGCAAGATATCGCCGAAAAATCGGCGATATCCGGCAGATATCATTTCGCCCCCTAGTTTCGGTTCTCCAGGGGGTGAAATCACCGAATTTCGGCGAAAATAAGTTCTGTGGTTGCAAGTGCCCACTACTACCCTTTCTGCCCTTTTTGTGGTTACAACTTCGTTTAAATTTTTAGAAGGTCTGAAATAGGAATTTGAGGTGTCCGCCGAGTTGCAGCAGCTTTGTCGAGACTTGCAAGACGACAAAGTGATGCTCCAGAGTATTGTCTTAAGGATGGACTCTTGTTTCATAACCACCACCTGGTATTGCCGACAGATTCCCAATATAAGCCTTAAATTTTAAGGGAGTTTCATGATTTAGTTGTGGGAGGTCACTCAGGCTACCTCCGCACCCTTAAGCAACTAGTAACAAATTTTTCCTGGAAAGGCATCAGGCAAGATGTCAAGAATTATGTGAAGCATTGTGTTGTGTGTCAGCACAAAAAAAGTGAGCATCTTGAACCTGCAGGGTTATTACAGCCGCTTCCCATTCCGCAGCAAGTATGGGAAGACATTTCTTTAGATTTCATTACTGGCTTGCCGTCTTCCAATGGAAAAATTGCAGTAATGGTGGTGGTGAATAGGTTTACAAAATATGCCCACTTTTGTCCGTTATCGCCAGGGTATACTAGTCACCGTATTGCTGAAGTCTTCATTACAGAAATTCTAAAATGACACGGCCTACCTCACACTATCATCAGTGACTGTGATCCTCTGTTCTTAAGTGGGTTTTGGAAGGAGCTTCAGCGCTTGAATGGCACCACTCTGGCACTAAGCACAGCCTACTACCCGTAGACCGACGAGTAGACTGAAATTGTGAATAAATGTTTGGAAATGTACCTACGCAGCTTTGTCTCGGACAACCCCAAGTTCTGGGCAAGGTATTTGCCATGGGCTGAATATTGGTACAATACTTCTTATCATACAGCAATCGGAACTACCCCCTTTCAAGCCTTATATGGGAGACCTCCTCCATTGCTGGTTCGCTACATCCTAGCAGCGCTCCCAACGCCGCTATTGAAGATGAACTCATGAGCAGGGATCAAGTCCTCGCTACTCTTAAGATCAACTTGGTTAGGGCTCAAGCACGCATGAATAATTATGCAAATTCGAAGAGATCAGAGCAGCATTTCTCTGTGGAGATTGGGTGTATGTGAAGCTTCAGCCCTATAGGCAGACGTCGGTTGCCCAGGGGATGCATCCCAAGTTGTCCAGCACATACTTTGGACCATTCAGTGTGGTGGAGAAGGTGGGGCAGGTAGCCTATAAGTTGCATTACTAGCACATTAACAAATCCATCATGTCTTCCACCTTAGTTTGCTGAAGCCCCACTTCGGAGACACCCCCAACAACACAAATTTTCTGCCACTTCCCCTTCCAACACCAGTTCCTCAGCATATATTGTAGCTGTGAAATCCAACCCTAGCCTAACCCTGACCCTGACTTGGAATCCTTGTTGTTTGTAAGTCCGAAGACCCGAAGTGGTGGAAGATGACAGTTGTGGGCCCTCTCAGTTGATGATATGGTGTTTGACCCCGAACCTATGGACATTGATGGTGGTGCCCCTTACTTGGATGCATTGTCAGTGTTTAGTGAGAAGCTGCACCTAGAAGAGGGGAAATTTAGTTGAAGTATCTAATGCACTTTTGGACTTGATCCGAAGGTAATACTCTGACCTAGACTTGTTGATTGAGCTATAGGAGAAAGCCCAAGTGAATTTGAGTTGATCTGGCCTTCCAATTCCCTGTCTAAATTTGTTGTTCTTGCTTGGTCGACTGAGCCAGTCGACCAAGCTAGTCGACTAGCAGATTATTAAATACAAAATCTCATTTTTCTTGATTATTTTAAGCCTACATAAGGGCACCTCATAGTTAGAACCCTATTCTAATCATTTGGACTCTTGAGAACGAGGAGAGAGCTTCCCAAGACATTCCCTTGGTAGTTGTGAAGGATTCATGCATTAATCATTGTCTCTCATTCCCAAGATCATTCTAAGGTATGTATTCTCTCATTCTCTCTCTATTCTACTCTCACCTCTTCTCTTTCTTGCTGTTGAGACCATGAAGAAGGTGTTGCAACCTTGCAACCACCTCTTCATGTGTTTCCCCCTTTCCATTTGCTTAAACCTCTTTCAATCTAGCTATGCCATGCTCCCATTTCGATTCTTATCTATACATTTTCATGATTCTATTCATTGCAACTTGATTTCTTAGCCTAAACTGATTTATATAGTATGTTAGGTCTGATTTCTTATTTGCATATGATACTAATCTAATTCTTATCATTCCCTTAGCTGATTCCCTATTGTTCCTTGCATTTGCAATCAATTTACTATAGAACATGATGTTTAGCATATAGATGTTAGGGTTTCAAATTGGGGATTCTTAATTAGACCATTGATTGATGCTAATTCTTTGCTAGATAGTCTCCATTTCGTAACATTCCCTCCAAATTTCGGAGTGATCCGAGCTCCGGAAGATAGGTTTCAGACCAAAAATCACTATTCAGCCCCGACACTGTTCACTTGGTCGACTGAGTCAATCAATCAAGCCAGTCAACCAGCTGAACCCAAAATTGTTGATTTGCTCGATTTGATCCGTTTGACCTCCGATTTGATTGATTCTTCTTCTGATTTTGCACATATGTTTGTATACGGTCTGAGTAGTATCTTTGGGACTATTCTTATTGAACTTTGGTTTATCATCGACTCAATTCAAGGTAAGGACGGTTATTATCATAATTACACGAATTATGTGAATCATGTTGCTATGTTGGAAACTTAGTAGATTTACATTCTTTGTTATAGTCTTAACTTCATATGACTATTGTATGCACTTCAAGACAGTAGTACCATGTTATATATCATTTTGATTATCATGATTAGTTATTCTTGTTAATTACACATGTGATTGACCATGCTATATTATATCTCTTTTCATATGAAGAAATATCATGTATGTATGATATGATGGAATTGAGAATCTGATTGGATAAGTATGATTCAGGATTGGGGAATGTCCTTTCGACATTTCTGTCCTTGGACATCGGAGGGAATAGTATGGGATGTTTCCGATGATGCCCATTGACGCTTTCCCGAATTATTGGATGTCATATATAAGACTTGTCTAGTGGTGTTGGCTAGGATGTCCTTGTTGTATCAGACCCGAATCGGAAGGGTATTGAGACCGAACGACCCGTGTTAGTAATGTGGTTTTGTGGGTGCTCAAGACTGGTAACCAACCCATGAGAGGACATAGATCACATTGTAGATACTCGTTAGAGGCCATTTATTGGTAGGGTTGCAAATAGCTAGACTTGGGCTCACGGGCGCTCAAGACCAATAACTAACCCCTGAGAGGACGTGAGAGCTTCCATTATTTGTGGATGACCAATAGGGTTGATGAGTCTGTAGTCAGGGACTATGCCGACTCTAGTGTGAAGGATACCGGAAATGATTGCAAGGGGCGAGGAATGGAAGTATCTAGATCTGACTTGATACGATTAAGTAGATGACTTGCATTGGGCTAGGCTTTACTAATAACTATATGAAATAGAGTTAAGATTGGTAACTTTATACTTGAGATGGCTTGATTTAGGAGTATTTTGTCTTTGTTTTAGTGTTAGTGTTCATTAGATGTTGTTTTATTTAGTCTTAACATGTTGCATCTTGTTTAGTTCATTATTGTCACTCTTACATGAATTTCTCTTCAGATTTGTGGATGAATTTGATTGTTTCTCTTTCTCTTGAAAAATGTAGGTGAAGAGCCATAATAGGAGAAGAATCTGTCCTTTAACTTTGCTGTAGAATTTTCTGCAGCAATACAGAGCAGAATATTCTTAGATCCAATTCAAGTGGAAATGACCAGAAGGGGCTAACGTAAGAGGACATTACTCTTGTAAATGCATGATTGTTCTCAGCCCTTGATCTGAGGAGGAATGTTCTAATCCTAGGGCCAGTGGTTCTACCCTAATGATGAGTGCATATTATGGAAGAAAGAAGGAGGAGGTAAGGAGAGAGGGGAGATTGTAAGACACGGGTAAGAAAAGAGTAAGACAAAGCTATGGAAAGAGCAACACACGGCCAAGGGGAATAGAGGACACGACTGAAGCAAGGAGAAGAACAACCAGAGCTGGTATCATTGCGGAAGCAAGGAAAGCTGCTGGAGAAGGAAATCAGCTGGAGAGGAAGGCTGGAGCTCTTGTGGAAGCATTGAAGCTTTAGTTTCTTTTCATTTTTATAAACTTATCTTCTCATCTTCTAGCTTAATGTTAACTATAACTACTGCTGTGTTTTTAATGTCTGTTATGGGCTAAACTTGTGTTGTGTTGGGATGATAGTAGTACCGAAACCTGAATTTTGAGATGTAACTATCATGTGTACTTTAGTTTTACTACAATACAACCTTTTGTCAATGAATTCAGCATGATATATACTGATTAATTTCGGTTCTTGAATGATCTTTAATGAACGAATGCTATGATTGAGTTAACTGGAAAGTTAATGCAGCCTAGATGCTTGTTGAATTGTGTGAGTTAGCATAATCTTTAATTAGTTTGTGTTAATTAGTAGGTTGGGTAGGAATACCCAATTACCTCACATGGCCATAAGTGGGAGTGGGTTTAAATTGCATTCATATTTCAATTCTTCATAGGAATATGCAGATGTTGATTTAGGATGCTAGCTTATGTGTATTGGAAAATACCATATTGCCATTCATTCCAGGTTCTTGATATATTTCGGGGTTGTAGTATTACTATAGTATTTGCATTATACAATTCAGGGGAGGGGAAACTTGATTCCCAACACTCTTTTCACTCACTAAGTTCCCTCTATTGCTTAATCTACATTTTAGTTCCTTAGTTTTATTACCTGTCATTTGGTTATTTAGTTAGTCAATCGCAAATCAACCATGTTAATCTTGTTTAATTCAGTTTTACTTTTACATTGAAAGTTAATGTTAGAATTCTCCATGGGATCAATACTCTACTTATCATTCATTACTTGATTGCGACACGTGCACTTGCGTAACATCTTGGTACACAAGCAACAAGTGTAATATTTTGATTGCAGATACTCGTTAGAGGCCATTTATTGGTAGGGTTGCAAATAGCTAGACTTGGGCTCACGGGTGCTCAAGACCAGTAACTAACCCGTGAGAGGACGTGAGAGCTTCCATTATTTGTGGATGACCTATAGGGTTGATGAGTCCGTAGTCAGGGACTATGCCGACTCTAGTGTGAAGGATACCGGAAAGGATTGCCAGGGGCGAGGAATGGAAGTATCTGGATCTGACTTGATACAACTAAGTAGATGACTTGCATTGGGCTAGGCTTTACCATGACATGTGCCAATACTTGTACCAAATGGTTATGTGAGAGAGCGGTACCTTAAACCCCAGCCGTGGATTGTCCTGAGGGATGAAGGACCCATTGCCTACCGGAGCCGAGTGACCAAACCTACCCAAGAAAAGTATGGTGCTATGACTTAAAGCATGTCTACCATAGAGACTAGCATACATAGAGTTAAAATCATATTGCATCATCTGTTTCATATCATCTTACTTCATGTTATGTTTTGTATCATGTATCTATGTTATTGTGGAATAACTACCTTCTTGAGTTCTTTTGAACTCACTCCTTTTGTGCAATGTGTTGTTAGACTATCCTACAGGTGTTGAAGAACTTGATGGCCCCCACAATGAGGAGACGCCCGATGAAGCATACTACCCTCCGGGTGTCGGCTACTACAAAGATTACTGTGAGGATCCCGTGGGTGATTATGCTACGTTCCAGGATTAGCTCTACCCTGACGTGGGAGCTGCCGTGCCTAGTGTCTTTTATTTACACCTATGAGGACATTTTGTATAAAACTGAAGAAACCTTAGCTTAGATGTTTAACTATTTATTCTAACTTTTGAGACTTGGTTTGTAACCCTTATGATATTCGAACTACTTTCCGTTGCAACTTAGGGAGCGATTTCCGCTCACTCTCTATACTCTAATTACATTTATAATTTGATATATTTTACTTCCGCACTCTGATTATATTATCTATTTAATCTTGTCTTGATCTTATTGTTTGTATGACATTACTTTGATTATATTGTTCATGATTGTGTTATCGTGTATGTGGGAGGCATGATTGCTCGATACTTGATCTTCGGGGCTGTGGATCACATACTCGTGTATGCCAGGTAGGGTACGTACCGGCTAGGTGGATGTGACAGCAGCAATGCACACTCATTTAGGGACACCACCATCGGCCTCAACTCTTGGTTTAGTGGGAAGTTTATCTTCAAGACGATGCTACCTGGGAGGATGTCTTCTCTTTTCAACAGCAATTTCCAACCTTCAACCTTGAGGACAAGGTTGTGCTGCCACAGGAAGATAATGTTGTGATCCACGCTGGAATTGACCAAGGTAATGGGGAAGCCATGCTAGAGACAGTCTAGGGACACCATGGCAGAAAAGGAGAAGACTCCAGAAGCACCATGCCGTTCGCGGAGGGTAATACAAGCACCAGGGTATTTGAAGGAATATACCAAATGAGCCAAAAGATGCCAAGTGTCATGATCTGAAGGAACACTTGTGATGGTTTAATCAATTTCCATTCTTAGATGTAAAGCAATTCATGTATGAGTTGTATTTCCAAGAAGGCAACCCTAATGAAAAAACAAGAATTAATTCCTAATTATTCCTAAGCTTCTTTCTCTTTGTTTCTCTGTTATATCTTCATTCAGATTTCTTAGGAGAGTAACAACAAAAGTCTAGTGAGAGGGTCCGATATATGCGATGCAGAGTGGAAATAGATATTTAGAAGCCTCCAAAAGCTTCTCTTCCTGTGAAACAACAATCTACAATGGTTATGACTGTGTTATTAAAGTATAAAAGGCTTCCACAACATTGTTTTTTTGGTATCCATGGTATAGTTGGACATGACAACCCAAGGTCTCTGTTATTTCATGAACCTTGAAGGAGTGGTAAAAGTGTGTTGATGAAGCACAACCATGGTCAAGGCATGGTGGAGCTTAAAGGAATCCCACTTGACCGGAGGGTAGTTCCTCAGGCTCCATCAGTAGCGTTTAAGGAGTTAGCTTACTATTGCAAGCTTCAAAACCAGCGAATATCAATTCAATCAGTCTCTATTTCGAGTTCAGTCGATGCTGTAGAGGAGAAATGAAACTCAGGCCTGGATTTAGGAATAGGGAGGGGAGTAGCACTATCACTCATGCACAGTACGCTGCATCAATCCCTTGATCGATATGGTGGTCAAGCCTCAACCATCGTTAGTTCTGATAAGGAAGGTGGCGTATCCCCTTGTACGATTGCTTCATCCAGCAAGGAAGGTGCTCAAATGGCAGCGAAGAGACAAGGTATCATTTTCCCCTTTTGGCCTAATATTTTGTCAGTAGGTGTCTTAGATCAAACGATTCAAATTGCAAAATTGCTAAGTCAGATGATGGGCCATCAGCCCTTTCCACTTTCATCAATGGCCACCAATGCATCTACCTCTTGGTTGTCTACACTACCTAGTGGGCTGTCGAACCTTAATGGTCCTCAATCCCTTTTCAACCTCCCTAATTTCTCTTCACCTGGTACTCCTCTGTCTACCTTACCAATCACCCTTGATACCACCCCCAAGCCACCCTCACATGAAATTACCCATTGACACCTTCAAATGATTCCCTCATCCACCAAAACGAGTGCTCTCACGTGTCACACACACCCAAAAAGCTCTCATCATCTCTTATTATGAATCTCATTTCGCTTGATCCCTACCTACAACCCATCCTCTACCCAAAACCAAGGCCCATTATCGGTTTATCTAGTGGTGTAGGCTCTAGATCCAGGCCCTTAGACTCAAACCCTTATTATCTAGCACCCTTAACTGAAGGACCGGTCCAAAATCCTAGCCCACATCAATCTGAGCCTTTAGTGCAAGACCCACAAATGCATTTTCCTTTATTAACTGCCCCTACCCCTGAACTGAATCTGGTTAATCTAGCTTCGGAGAATGAAGAAATTATTTGAAGTAGGGCACAAGCTGCTCTCAGAAATGCACGGAAGAAGAACTGGTGGCTGATGTGTTGCATATTCGTAGCAAACCAAAGAGGCAAAAGAAAGGTGTCAAGGAGACCATCATAATAGTTATTTAGCAAGAGGAGAATTAGCAAGGTGAATCTTTTTCATCCCATGATCCTATAATGGAGGTTAGTGAGCCCCATTAAGGGAAGTAGTGAAGATCCTGGCTTGGAACTATAGATGAATTGGGGGGAACTTTACTAGTTCAACTTCTCAAATCTCTCTCCCAGAAGGAAGGTAGAAATGAAGGTAGACAGTCAAAGATTACTGGTGTGTAGGAGACCAAATGTAATTTAGTTTTTTTTTTTTTTTTTAATTTATTTTTTCCCCCAGTGGATGTTGAAGGAAGTGCCAGAGGTCAAGCCATGCTATGGAGAAATCATATACCTTTACAGGTGCTTAACAGCTCCAAAAACTTCATCGATTGTTAGGGGGAAGTTTCTTTTTTACAGGGTATATGGAGACCCTTGTAGACAGTATTGCCAAGGTATTTGGAAGAAAATTACAACTCTAGGGGAAGGTAGAAATGGAGGATGGTTGTGCAGAGGTGACTTTATTCAACTTTGAACTTGGAGAGAAAGGAAGGGGGTAATGGATTTCATGCGAGGGAGGCGCAACAAGTTCAACAATTATTGGATGACTATGGATTTATGGAAATTGAATCTAGTATTCATGCAATGGAGCAATAATTGAAGAGGAAGGGATATCATAAGACGGAAATTGGATCGTGCCTTCTCTAATATCCATTGGCGCATGGACAACCCTGAAGTTATGGTGAAGGATCTTCCGGTGTTTGCTTTAGATTACTCACCTACTCTTATTGACTCGAAGTGCATGCTATTAAGGGGACACATACCTTTCCGCTTTCACTCAATGTGGTTACAACATCTTGAATTTGACAAATTCATGGAGGGTAGTTGGGGCAAACAAAGGCTGTTGCTGGAGAGACTGAATTTAACAGGGAAATTGGAGTTTAGTTAAGCAAACTTGCAATGGTGAAACAAGGAAATATTTGGATCAATTCAAACTGAACTCAACAATCTAACAGAAGTTGGTGATTCAATACGATAAAGTGTAGGTGGATAAACTTACCAAGCTAATAGTGTAGTATCTTGGCTATGG